>NC_133210.1:9123195-9139823 GCF_958299795.1 Porites lutea
AGTAACAGTTTATTGTATGGTCTGCCAAACTGCCCATTGATCAAATTACAACGTGTGCAGAATGCCTGTGCTAGACTGATATTTACTGAGAGTAGATTGTCACATAACACCGCTCCTTATTAAGTTGCATTGGTTACCGATTCACTCTAGAATTGTGTTCAAGATTCCTCTTTTAACTTTTAAGATTTTGCATGCAGCTCTCACTTACTTGGAGTCACTGATATCTCTGAAGCCTCAGTCATGCTATAACCTGAGGCGTTCTAATGACACCCTCTTGCTTAAGCAAACTTGCATTTATATCTAAAGCGACACTTGGTGAAAGGTCGTTTACTTGAGCAGCAACAAAACTCTGCAATGCATTTCCATTTGAAGTCAGAGACTCCAAGTTGTTGGACATTTTTAAATCACCTTTTTCGTTTAGCATTTTTATCATAACCTGCTGCGCAATAATCGTAGTAGCATTAGTATTATTAGGCAGTATTAGTATAAATATTAGTATTAGTATTAGTATTAGTATTAGTAGTAGCATTAGTTTTTTCTTTTATTTTTCTTATTATCATTTTTTCTATAGTAGTATTCATTATTGTATCCAGTTTCCCACTGTTTGATTTTATTGTGAAGCGCATTTGAACATTGAATAAATTTCCGCTATACATATTCATTCCTATTATTATCATTATTATTAATGGGAGAATTGTTAAGGACAGGAAGAATCCGTTTTTGGCGATATTTAGACAGGGATGCCTTCAATTCTATGACTCCATATTTGGGCAATCAATTTTCCGTGCCTCTGATTGGACGGCTAGAACCCAACCCTAGCAGGGTTATATACTTCTGTAATTTTTACGACAACTACAATTTTGAGAAGTGATTCAGTAGAAACGTTTCAAAATTTCCCTTGTCAAGGGAGCAAGAAAACTTATCACTCACACATCACTTTTGCTCGTGTAAACGCCTTGATAAAGTGATTCTGGGGCCATCCACTTTACAGGAAGTTTTTTGGAATTAACTGAGCTGCTGACATCTTCATAGATTTGTCTCATCAACCCAAAGTCTGACAGTTTGATCTGGTTGTCATGGCCAACAAGAACATTACGGGCAGCAAGGTCTCTGTGAACAAGATTGTTTTCTGCGAGATGATTCTAACAACAAATAAGCAACGAAAAAACGATTAAAATTGTCTCAAAACGTAATAACGGGGGTACGCCGAACACAAAGTAGTTAGATATAGCTGAAAAATCCTAGTGAAAAGTAAATATCGGCACTGATCTGATCTAGATATTTAAGTTCAGATGCATATCGAAACGATTTTAGCCAAAACTGGGTCGACCGAAGAGAAATTTTTTTCCATATAAGCCATTTTAATGTACTCATATCTAGAAAAACAGCCAATATATTTATCCCATCTATTCCACGTTTATAAAATGTTGACTTTTGAATTTTTTCTTTCCAAGTTATACTCAGAACCAGAATCCCAGCAACATCATCCAGAAAACAAAGATAATTACCATTCCTTTAGCTATTTGCCACGCAAGTGAAAACAGTTGTTTGGTACAAAAGTTCTCCTCTACGTCAAAAGGATCCTCGCCTGATTCCTCTAGGTTTTCAACTGAAAGTGGCATTGCAGAAGCTTGATTTTTTCCTGGTGATGCCGATGGCCTGGTTAGAAGTTCTTTGTCAGTCACTTTGAATTCCTCATCCTAATTAAATTGATAAAAAAACTATCAAATTTTTGGTTTAGCTTGAAACAGCACAGCTTTCAAGTAATTACTTTCCTTGTTAGTAAGTAAGTAACTAACGGATAAAAAGATAAAAATAACAAAATTTCCTTAAGCCAGACAAGAGTCACGGAATATACAAGTATTATCTATTGAAAGTAACTTCAAATTGACCAGTTTAGAGCTAGATAAAATTGACTTTGGGTCCAGGGTACTGTTTTCAAGTGTAGGATGAAAGTTTGATGTTTACCCAGGAAGCCTCGGTCACCTGCTGATACACGTGCTACTGAATAAAAACAACAAACACACCATTTTACTAAACGATTCCTTATATCAGCCATCGTTCTGGAAGTCACAAGCCCGCAAATGAAAATAGCTCAAGAGAATGAAAACAAGACGCTGAAACGTAAATCCAAGACAGCGTAGAAAAGGTACACCATCGACGAAACACATTAGTGGCCAGGAAAACCAAGATCACGTTGTATCCTTTTAACGTGAAACGTAAGCAAAGTAAGCGCCCTAGAGGCAAATTCTTCTTTATTAGTGAATAATTAATTATTTTTGTGTTTTTGTTTTCGTCTTACATCTACTTCGGTGGAAGTCGATGGAATCACTTCAAGAACGGCATCTTTGTTGCTTTGTTGCTGAGACACTGCAATGTCTTCTTGGTCTTGGTGTATAGAATGTTGATCCTCCTTAACTTCATACTTATCAGCCAAACTTTGCTAAATGATTAAAGAAAATGGCGATGACATTTACATGTAGAAAACATGTAACGCTATTGCTGGTTTTCACTGTCACGCAATTTTAAATAAAAATAAAAACTGTTTAATAGATAAAGTCTAGAATCAGGGAAATGAAAGAAGGTAAATATACAAAGGCCCTCGCCAAGATTCAGGTCGGTGCAATTTTTCATGTGCGAGAAATTCGGAGAATTTTTTTACCTACATTTATAGACCTTTATATGGAGACGCAATGTTGGTGCCCATCCGGATGGTCACTAACATTAAGGCCGGAAACCAACAGAAACATGGGTCACGGAGTTGTGCTACTTAAGGGTGAATTCATCTCTTGAGGAACTCATTAAAATTGACATTAATACAATGACCATTCAGATAGCAAAGTCACTTTCAGATGGCAGAGTCACTTTTTCAGCCTTCATGGCAGCTCTCTCGTCCGCCATGTAAATAACCTGCGAGCAAGCTCTCCGGGGCGCTCTGGCGGCTGGGCGGGAAAAGGAAGGAGAGCTTGACGGGGAGCCACGGGCGAATTGGAGGTAGAATTCAAATTCCAGAAACGTAGTTGCAAGCTCTCCTTCCTTTTCCCGTCCCGCCGCCAGAGCGCCCCGGAGAGTTTGCTCGCAGGCTACCATGTAAACTGATGCCGCGTCACGCAAAAGCTTAGTGTTTGAAATTTAAGCATACTGTATCACAAAACGAAGAACCTTTTCGCAGTGAAAATTTTTCAAAATATTAGTTTTTAGCGGCTCTAAAAATTCATGAAAGTAAGCACTCACGAGGATCGATAATTCTCTCCTTTGAGTTTTGATGACGTAATGTGTAAACCAGCAATATTCAAATTTGTGACACAATCTCGTCTATAACTCAATAATGAAATCATGGAGTTCAGGTTAGACAGACTACTGAGCTGATATTTCTATTTGTGACCCCAAATTGCGATACGCTAGAAACCACATGCAAGCCTTCATAAACTATTACGCATGAATGATTCTTACTCGTGAGCTTAGGGTACCTATGCAAAAACGATGAAATTTCACGGGCACAAGAACAAAACTTCAGTAGAAGAATTTAAGGGCAAAAAAGTTTTAACTTTCGCTAACCACAATGTTCCACTTCTTACGTCACGGTTGCTTGTAACGCGCTATCTTTCCACCTAAAGGTCACCTTTAACGTTATCCAACGCACGTAAAGAGGAAGGGTGTTACATTACACCCTTCGTTACGTGAGAAAAGGAAGCGTGTAAGGTTTAGGCCCCGTCCACTTGAATTTGGATATTTTTGAAACCGCACGCTTTTCAATACGAATCGGCCTTCCATCTACACGGAAACGGTAAATCTGCTCACTGCTTTTTTGATCCGTTGCCGGGTTTGGCGAGTTCGTGAAGGCGACTAAAACCGGATATATATAAATCAGCTACGTCATAAACTCGGGTCCAGGCTTAAATGGGAACTTGAAAATTTTAAAGTAAAGGCCATCAACCCTCTGTCTACTTTCGCTCCAAACGAATGGATCGGCCTTTGCCTAGTTATTTCTCTTTGACATTCCCACTTGAGAAGTGTATGAAATGTTACCTTAAAGCACTGGACCTGGGAAGGATATGCGGACAGCGAAATCACACCGCTGGCCCGATTGCAATTGCAATTGCAAACCGCAGTAGCGTATTCGTGTGAATGCGTGAAACCGGAGACACCTCACCGAATTTATGTTGACGCAAAAATGAAGTATTCGGTTTCACCGTATCCGGATTCGTGTTGTTGTGGCCTTAGACACTTCCTTCTTACATCAGACAGATCGTGAGTGGCCGAAGCCATGTCCTGTGCAACGTCATCCTTGCGCAATGAGGCCATTTCCATGGTCACTTGTGTCTTCTTTTCCTTTGCCTTAGTCGAAACTTTGCTTTCCAGTCCTTCCTTTGCGTGAAGGGAAGACAGATTAATCCTCCCGTCCTTTCGATGAAAGGGTTTGTCAGGAAGAACATGACTAAAAGCGGTTGTTTCTTGGTGTTTCGGATGGGTGCAATCACCAAATGACGTAATACAGAGATTGACAACAATCCCATGAAACATCTTAAAGCAGTCATGCTTGTTGAGCCCCAGCTTAAGTACCCAGAATCTCAGCAAAACGGGACTGTGCCACGGGGTGGAAAATTCTCCCCAGTTTTTGAGAAGTGCGCGAAACTAATATTTAAATTAGGGACTGGTCATTATTTATCGCCTGGGGGTGAGGATTCGGGGCTAATCAATGTGAAATTTAGCCAATCCCCCCCTTTGATTGTTACTTCACTGAAGTGATCCGGCCCCTCTAATAACTTTTGATGTTTTTCGCGATCCCCGCCTCCTCCATGTCTTCATTTTCCAAACAAATTTCAGTGGTCCCCCCTCTGAATCTTTCTTAAATTTCCAGTGATTCCCCCTTTTGGCTTCCCAGTTACAACTGATCCCCCCTTTTGTTCTTCCAAAAATCAACTGATTCCCCCTAAAATTGTCTGCCCCCCCCCCCCCCCATCCCCCCTCAGTGATAAATAATGACCGGTCCCTTAGATCACAAAATATACTTGTAGATTCATTTGCCATATCTGCAAAGATTTATCGAATGCACGCGTGGGTGCTTCGATTGATCGTATTCTGGTATAGGCGTGACCCAGAAAGATTGCTCTTAGGACCTTTCATCGCCACCAGTAATAAAGCTACATTAACATACAACTGAAAATTCTTTACATTAGACAGATCGTGGGTGGTATTGCGGATGGAGTCAATGGCTCAGCAAGTGATTCCTAGAGTTTTTTTCGTTAGATTATTTTGGAGCACGGTAAAATAGAATGATTTAAAGAAAGAGATGTCGAATTTTTCTTTCGCGGAAAATTGATGCATAAATTTTAGCAACTTTCCTCATTGTCTGCATGCCCTATCCCCGTTCATTATCATTAAATTTAAGGGGAAAAAAAGACGTTGTTAAGTATTTCTTTTCTAAAAGATGGCCTTGAAAAGTCGACGCCAGATCCTGTCGGACATCATTATTGCTTTCCTTTGATAACGATAAGTAAATGTAAGGAAAATAAAATGAAATATTTAAGTATTTCCTTCATACAACATGGCCTTGAAGAGTAGACGCCAGGTCCTGTCGGACCTCATCATTAATGCTTTTTTCTGATAAAGAAGTCAATTCCATGTTCTCGTTCGTCTGCTGCCCCCGCTTTGTCCGATCTTTAGCAGGTTTACTTTCCTTTGTAAAAAAAAAAACAAAACAAAACAAAAACCGTAATTTATTGGTCCAGTACTGGCCATTTTCTCCGTTTAACCATTATCATTTTTTAATATAATATCAGCCGTGGAATCTTGTATTCTATCCGTTCAAGTATACCTCAAATTTCCACTCTGTTGTTACTCTATGCAATGGCCATTTAGAATTTCGGTGAATTAAAGACTAAAGTTCAACAACAACCGGATGATCTACAGCTGCCAGGACAAAAAAATATAGGAGAATTTTAAAATCTAGGTAAAACGTACTTAGTCTAAATAAATAAATTTGACGATTAACTCATGATTACGTTTTGTGATTTAAAAAAACACTTGTGAAGGCACAACCACAACGACAAACCAGTGAGGGTCAGCCGGATCTTTAGTAGGCCTGATCAGTAAAATCTTCAATACCTAATTTAGTTTTGTAGTAAGCCTACTTGATCCCCAAACCTCTCTCTGATTTTTCGAAACGTCTTTATAGTTAACTAAATCTTTCATAAATAGGCGCTTCTCGGTTCCCGGATCATTAAATAAAGAGACAACTTTTGCATATTACACCTGACTAGCGAATCGATAAAAACCGATATCAGAAAATCAATTGTCAGCGCTATCGTTTTTAACTATTTTAACGATATTATCGATTGCCTCCCAGGTTCAAAATCAGATGATGCATTATTTAACAGCAAATTATATTAGCAATATGCAGATGTTTTCTGTTTTAAATGATGATTTTCTCTCGTATTTTTATCATGTCTCATGGTCATGCTACTTCTCTTTCCATTTAGTTGCGGAGTTGATTATCCACTTTTATCGATTTTCAATTTAATCAATCGCTCGTTATCGAGAGTTATCCATTATTATCGAATATCGACTCTATCGATTGCACTAGTCAGGATTACACGAGAATTCCTTTCATGAGCTACATGCCTTAACCACGTTTAAGTTGAGTTAAGCAGTTTTTTTTTTCCATATATAGTAGAAATAAACGTCATCTAAAATCTTTTAGCCCTACTGGCTGACTTCTTTCATACTTCGTCACCGAGATGATAAGAAGTTGACGCTGTTTCCTCGCTGTTATCCTGTAGTAATGGGGTCATTTCCATGCTCAATTGTATTTTCTCCGCTTGCTTTATCTGTTTCTTAGCAAGTTTACTGACCTGTGTGGAAATGAATAAATTCGATCCAGAATCTAAGGGATATGCAAAAAGTCTTGCTAAGACTCAGGTCTGTGCGATTTTTTCGTTTGCGAGGTATTCGGAGAAATGTGTTACCTAAATTTATAGGGCTTGGATTTGAAACGCCAGCCATGTTGGCGTCCCTCTGAGAAACACAGATATGGCGGCCGGAAACTAACAGAAACATTGCCATAAAGCGAGTACTCATCTCTAGAGAGCTCATAAACATTAAACTTAATACTTATTCAAAAAACAAGGACTCTCCAGGTAGCAAAATCTAAAAAAAAAGATATGTCACTCTTTAACCCACAGTTACGTGACAGCTAATGTTGCCATTATTGTCGCGTCACGCAATATATTAGAATACTCAAACGTGTTCTGTCAAAAAATGAAGAACCCTTTCGAACTGAAACTTTGCAGAAATACACGTGTTCAGTTGCTCTAATAGTTCACTAAATTGAAACTCAGAAGGATAAATAATTCTTTATTTTGAATTATGATTACGTTACGTGCAAACCATTCAATAACAATCGGATGGGTAGATTAGATAGCTAGGTCAACCAGACATAAAACAAACAAGCACTCTGGGCCCGGTTTCTGAAAGGCCGATTAGCGCTAATCCAGGATTAATATTTTGTTCCAATTTTGTATTTACCTTCCTATGCATTTCTTAGAGAAACATTTTGTGTAAATCATTACTGTGTCTCAGAGTAAAAGCTCAATTCAAGAGTCAATCAAGAGTTACATTCTCTTAGCGAGAAAACCGTGCTTAAAATTTCGCTTTCGCTTTTGATGGTTAAACTTAACCATCTTTCTAGGAACCGGGCCCTGGATAATCAATGTTTTAGGACAGAGCTAGTATGGAAAGTTAAACTACAGTTTATATACAAGCCTACATGATCTCTGGTCTCTCCCTGATCTTTCAGAACCTCTTTGTCAGCATAAGATCTCTCGGTAGCCTGAAGTTCTTTAATCTAAACATCATGCAAGTAACAAAAATATAATTATTACTGTTATTATTATCATTAAATGCTTTTATAACTTTAAAGAAGTAACTGCAGTTGCTTAAATAAGTTGTACAAAATGTTCTGATAGTACCAAAATATATTCGTAATGTTGTCTCCCTATATCTGTTTCTCGATAAATTCGTTACAAACTATTTGTATAATTGGTCACGTCCTTACCTTTTTTCTTCTGCGGCGTAGCCACGTCAGCAGGTCACCACACGGAACGTATTCTATAACCAGGAACATTTTCTCCTGAAGCTTGCAGCATCCAACCATGGATACAACGTTCTTATGTGAATCCAACAGCTTCATCTGTTCAATCTCAAACGTGAACTCTGCTTTCTGTACCTCAGATGGATTATCTAAAGATAATTAAATAAAATGACATTGATTTTATTATTGTTATTTTTCAGCATTTATTCATTTGAAAAACATATTCGTCCATTTTTACCGCTTCCCACTCATCCTCTAATGCACAAGGGTATATACAGATGTATTCTACCGTGTAATAGAATATCGAGAAATATTCAGACATTTGTTATTATTTTCAGTTTACCACTACACCCTCCCTGCAGGCCCGGGAGGTACTCTTGGAAAATACGGGTGGTGGTGTGATCGTGACTATGTGGTTTCCCTCACTACCTAAACCGCTGTTCATAAAAGGTGAATGAAAAAAGAAAAAATAGTTAGATAGATAGAAAAATAAATAAATAAATAAATAATAAATAGGCAATGAAATAGAATAAAATAAATAAAGACCTGGTACAGGACAGAGCAAAACCTAATAACCAGGGCAACATGGATCAAAGGAAGGGGAATGCATCCGATCCTTCAGAAAGAGTTTTCATACATGTATCAGGGGACTAGAAGCTACATTTTTTAAACCTATTTTCATTATTGGCTTTAATTCAGGCTATGTAGATCAATTTACTTTTTTTTTTGGTTTTGGGGAAATGTAAATTCGTAAGAAATGCATTTGTTTAGAGCTAATAGGCTTTAAAAACCTACTTTTTTGGAACTTAACAGCCTTAATTTATTTTTTCATACTTACATAGTGAATAAAGAAACCACAAATTACTTACACTTCCAACTTTGCCGTGCTCTTTACTAACGAGAGACAATCCCGATTTTAAAAATGTAATGTCTTTAGGTGGTCAGTGTAATTTGTTTTAATATCATGCGACCACGTCTTCGAAAAGGGCCGAGTCTTTTTTTTTCTGCTAAATTTTCTTTTCCAGAGAGTAACTTAAATCCAAAAGGGTTCTTACAGTAGTCTGAAGAGGACTGAAAGGCAGTTAAGACTTTATGCCTTTGTCGATGGAGATAACAGTCAGTATTTCTTACCATGTAAAACTTTGACAGCCACCACCTGTGCTTCTTTCTTTGAGGATGATACAGGCCATTTTGAAGTCTCCGCATTGTCCAACACCTCCATCTCATCTCTCTGTCTAAATTTTGCTTTGTAAACAACACCAAATTCTCCTCTCCCCAGCTCTTCCTCAAATTCTATTTGCTCAGGCAGAATTTCCCACTTGTCAGGAGGAGTAATCTCGTCTTGTGAATAAGGTGACCTAGAAAAAGGGAAAAAATGCCGGATTATTACGCTGAGCACAATATCATGAGTAACATATACTCGCATATCTGTAAACTTTACCAACAACAAAAATTATCGCAACTGGCTACTGGTGCATCAGGGGATAATGTCCGAGGCTGAGATGTTCTCCTCGTGAAAAAAAGCTAGATCAGAATAGCCAAGTGGGCATAACATAAACTGATTTTTTTCTTTAAAAGGACGATTCAGTCAAGGGCACCATCCTTTACAAACAATGACTACAAAAAAAATTATTCAATTCTAATTCACTTTAGGCTTATCTGAAAACAAAATTCGTCTTCATGTGACTATTCGTAGGATTTTTCATTTTTTCCATGCATCTTTTTTTCGACAATGAAAACGTTCTTTGATTATTTTTCATAAGAATTGCAAATTAAGTAATGGTTTTGACTTCTGGTTAATGTTATCTGTCATCTTGGCAGGTGCACTACGTCGGTTTTGTTGACACGTGATGTAATTTAGCCAATAACGTCACGGGGACCGAAGATTAATCGCTACATTCAGATAAAAAGACAAAACAAAAGCTTTTCTTAGTGTTAGATTTATTTCCGTGTTTATGTAGCCAGCATAGCTGGAGGTTCTTTGGTGTGTGTGTGTGTGTTTTTTTTTTATTTTGTGGCTTGCAAAGTGAGAGTGAGGCCGCGCGAACACGGCTGAACCGAGGTCGAAACAGAAAACGATGGGGGAGGGGGCAAAGGGAGAGAATAATTACCAGGAAAGCCCTAATAAAAAAACATTATTATTCATTCAAAATATTTCCCCAATTCTGATTGGCTAAAAGCACACGCATAATTCACCATAACCATTTACTGATGACCAAATTTGGAAGAATTTTGTGTTTAACGAGGAAATGACGTCAAAAATGTAGCCCTCTACAGGTTAAGGTACCGTTAACCGAGAAGACCTGGGGACGAGGTTGAGTTGTTTTGCTTGTGAAAAAAAAAATGGCGGACATTTCACTCGTTTCAAGAGTAAGAACTACAGCTGGAACTAGGCGAAATAATAGCTAAAAACATGGCAAAAACAGCAAGAAGACAACTCGTAGGGCGACATCTGCTATTTGGAGAGTATTTGCAGAGCTGGACAAACCTAAACGTACAGTATTGAAGGTGAACTTAACATCGATGCAGGTAAGCATGTTTCAGCTATGTTTTTAAACTAGGAACTACTTTGAATGAATAATAAAACAATTATTGAATTCGGCTCTCGTATCATATGAAGAACTATGGAGAATGCGAATGCGAATGCGAGTGTTATCCGCCTTGGCCTACGGCCTCGACGGATAACACCCTCCTCGATCTCCATAATTCTTCATAGGATACTTAGCCTGCGAAAACATCCGTTTCTCCTCGCTCTTCGCCGCTGGGGACGTTTCGCGTGGAGGAACGTCTGCGACTCAGCGACAGAAATTCCATACTGATGACGTAAAATCTGTCCGGAATCTGGTCAGAAGCGCTGATTGGTCGATGGAGTAGTTACATTGTTTTAGCTATTGTTTACGAATGACAGACAAAAGACAAAAGGCCACAAAGGTCAAATGTAAACGCGAAGAATCTCTAACAAAACAGTCAACATTTGTGGAATATAGTCTTCTCTAGAAGAGGCATATGAGTTTTGCTGGAGCTCGTCGGCAGATAAGCACAACACTTTACCAAAATCGACCATGAAACACGTAAAAATAGACAAATTTATATTTGGAACCCCATGATTACCGGATTTATTATGTAAACATTGATTTGCCTTATCAGTATGGAATTTCTGTCGCTGAGTCGCAGACGTTCTTCCGCGCGAAACATCCCCAACGGCGAAGAGCGAGGAGAAACGGATGTTTTTGCAGGCTATAAGGGCCTGTTTACATGGAGTGGGGAACCCCGGTCTAGTGGGGATGGTTTCTTTTGTTTTCACGCTCCGGGGGACACAAAACAAAAGAAACCTACCCCACTAGACCGGGGTCCCCCACTCCATGTAAACAGGGTCTAAGATACTCAGCCTCATTTATTAATTGTTAATTAACCGATCGTAAACAAAAAAAACTTTGGCGCGACATTTTGTCGGCTGACGTCAGACCTCAAAACATGTCACATCATCCTTTCATAAAAACTGGAAGGGGTGTTTTAAAAATCTCAAGGGGTTTAGTATAGGAGGTTTTTCTCACTTACTTCTCCCCTCGCCCCCTTCCCTATCATTTCTTTTTCGTCCTCGGTTTAGCTTTCGCCCGGCTGAATCTCTTACTTTACAAACCACTGAAAAGAAAAAAGAAGCAAACAGAAAAACCGCCAGCCACGCATTAGCAGAGCTCCACAAACCTTTCAATAGTCTTTAGCTTATTTCTTCTGTAGCACCAGACGAAAATAGCGACCGACAACAGCAAAATAGCGGAGGTGACACCAAGTGAAATGTAAATAACTTTGTTAATGCCAGTGGAATTTTTTGGTGCAGATGCGGGAGTCGTGGTTTCTATGACTGCAAACAAAATAAATATATCAAATTGTGATCAAAGGTACTGTACTATAAATGGAAGTGGGGCATTTTTTTCCAATAATATGCGGTCAGATTAAAAGGGTTACAGGCATGTTAAAGCTTATATAATGTTAAAACCTCTTCTCTTGCTACACTGTCACTTGTTGACAGTGGAACTTGTCCACTACGCTTCGGCGATGACAAAAGCGGGTCTTAGCTGGCTAAATGAGCTTGTACACTCGTGTCCTCTGCAATTATAAGATCCAGTCGTGATGAGAAGACATTTACACAAAAAAGGAACTTGTGTAACCACAAAATATGGTAAAACACCTCATGAAATGAGTCCGTTACCGTAAAACTGGGTAAACACAAATTCAAATAGCCGAAGACTTACCGTGTATCACGAAGAACCCGCTGTGCCATCACTGAACAACTTTTGAACACACCTACCTTGATCCTGACGTAGCCTACCCTGGGTAGCCTCGTTTCGTCGGCCTCAGGCCGAAGACACGAGCGGCGAAGCCGGAAGAAAAAACTTCTGGCGCAGAGCGCCTTGATTTACCCTGCTAGATGGACCTTGACCTTGTTTCTAATCTGTCAATCAAACCGGCGCTAGCGATACTGTTTACTAAGCTAACTCAAAATTAATTATCAAGGGAGGAACGACGCGCTCTAGCCCATAGAGTCACATTATCTTTAGAAAAACAAGGTGGAGTTTAAAATTCATTGCTAATCTTGTCACAGTGCACTTCTCCATAATTTATGTAGCTTCACTTTAAACTGCAATCCATTTTTCAAAATTTGGATCCGAAAATCACTAAGGAGAACTTTAAAACATCCTGCAAAAACTACTAACGAGCTGGACCCAGCGTGACAAAACATTCAGGAAACCTTCACATTCACGGACAAAAGTAAATCGCTTTTAGTTATTAAGATCCAGGGTACACTTTGGAGAACTTGAAATTAAACAACCTAAAAGTTTACTAAGCCACAAGGAAGAAGTTTACTTTGAAAAAGAGGACAAAGGAAATGGATCGTGACTAAAACACCACACGAGTACATACGAGTAACATACGAGTACATACGTGTACATACCGATGACATACGAATACATACGAGTACATACGGGTAACATACGAGTCACATAAGAGTACACACAAGCGACATACGGGTAACACGAATACATACTGGTTTTAAAGTAAAAAAAGTGAAAAAGTACGACTCGAAGCAGGGACACCAGGCATACAAGGAAGAGGACCACCAACACAAGAAACAGAGAAAGAGAGAAAGTATGAATGAACGAAAGCACGTTGGTTGACAGTCCGCGCACCCTATCCGACGTTACGAAGCTGGATCAAACATATTTAACGGCCTTCAAACAAAGAATACCATTTCTGTAAGCCGATTTCCAACCATTTTCGCGTAATGAAAAAAATGGAGAAAATTGAAACAAAATATATTTAAAGACAGAGAAAAAGATCCGGGCGCGCCCCACTTACCCACTCTATCTTGGTCGTGCAAACGCATTTCGACTACAGGAGAAATATGGATTGAATAGCCTTTTTTAGATTTTAGCTTTTGTTTTCCTACTTAGGCCACGTGGTGTTACTCTAGAGAGAGTTTTCTTTCACATTCCGCCTTGTTCTCGTGTATATAAAATTTAAAAAGACAAAAGACAAATTCCTTGAAAACATCTGGGAAAGTAATACGTACCAGCTTAGAAGGGCTATTAAAATAATTACAATTGTTTGACTTGAAAGCAACAGTGATCTTATATCGGCTGTCAAAAAAGATAAACTTTAACAAGTTGTTTCAATTCAATGACATTTATGGCTCTTTGTTTACAACATTAACCAAAATCAATTAAAACAACTGTTCGTGTAGCAAGATAACTTGTTGTTTAACGCCAAGCAGTAGTCTACTATGTTGGAAGTTAAGCCTCGTTGGTGGATAGGTAAGGATGTTTAGGGCTAGGTAAGGATAGTTTAGGGATAGTCTATGACGTCACCCATTGTTATAACCTAGAAAAAAAATGGCCTTCCTCCAAACTAATAACTGTCTTCCTGCATACTAATTCGGTATAGGTTTATTAATGAGCGTCTCTCTACTCAATAAGCACAAAAGGCTTGCCTGGGCTTGTCCGTTAAGTAACTTGAGCCCGGTTTTCAGATCGTCTATTAAAAGGAAAATAGGAATAAGAGAAGCGATCACCTAGCAACGCGAGAAACGGCTTCCTATATCTTATTTAGCGCTAAAACTCAGATATATAGGCAAAACACATACAGAACGTGGAGTTGAAAAGCCTTTACTTGTATTTAGTTTATGTCTTTTTATTTAGCGCTAAAAATCGGTTATATAAACAAAACAAACACACATATTCACAATGTGGAGCTGAAAACTCTCTATGTCAAATTTGTCTGACTATTTCAGAACCGTTTTTTCCGTTCTATCTCGAGGAAATTGAAAAACTATTAAAGTCTCAGAGTTTCACGCACCGTTAGTCAGTTAATTATGCGAACCCAAAGCTGAATACAAATTAGCTCTACAGGAAAGACCCAAGGGAGAGAATCTTGACGTATTATTATATAAACAATTTTAAATAACTTAACAAGGATCAATTAAAACACGCGACTAATAATTGCTAGCAATACAAGAGAGATACCGTTTTAAAAACTTTGTTAAAAACAATGACAAAAAGAGTCAAATACACAGCGATTTGTAAGGAATGGAAATTAATTAATCTTCATCTTCTTCGCCCATGGAGTACTTGTAAGGTCTGAATTTCTTATGCCGACGTTTCCTCAGCTGTTTGGCATGACGCCTTGTATTTCTTGCATAGCTGGAAGAAGCGGGACAGACGAAAGAGTTTGCTGCTTCAGATATTTTAGAAGCTCTTGAGGAATATTTTATTGAAACCCTGCTTGGTTAAAGCCTTCTTCACTGTGCAGGACGTTTGTTCGCAAACGACAACTATCTTGGGTAGTAGTTTTCAGATCAATCAGAAGATAACCAAAAGCTATTTTTACGGCCTCTTCGTACTGATTTCAAAAGAAATCCATCTGCCCGGGATACATTTGCTTCGCCAGAGTCAAGATTTGCAATTTGTCTCGTGGATTCTTGAATAACACCAGATAATGGCTGTTTAGGCTTATGCTGCGGCTACCTTTCCCCTGATGAAATAGATTCTGCCCGATATAAATTACGCTCAGATTGCGATGATGAGAACCTCGAGTAAAAAGGTTCACAATTCGCTTGTCTTTACTGGCGTCAATCATCTGATCATCAAACAAGATCAAATTCCGTTTGTTCACATCAAAACTAGGAATCCTGCTCCAAAGCCGTAGGAATTCCCTTGACGAATTCAATGTGTGGCATGGCGACTAACATTTGTGTATACGAGGCTGCCATTGTGAATAACAGCAAACGATCCTCTCTGGGGGAGGGTAAATGGTCTCTGAAGCTTGTTACAATAGAGATCGAACCCAGGCCGTTTTTCCGGACCCGGTCATTCTGGCAATCATGGAGGTGAAAGGATGCTCGAAGTGAAACCGCTGACATTTCTGTGAAAACATTGGTACTGTTTAAAATGGGGTGAGACTAGCATTGCGGTGTTTAGACATCACGTGCCTTTGCATATTATCTTTTCTACTAAAGGATTTTTTCGCAGACAGAACAGAACCAACTCATGTCAACTCCTCAGGAGCAATATGGAGACTGAGAATAAGTTAGAATGTTGCGCATTTATACAGGTTTTCATTGTTTTCCCTCCTCCTCCTCCTCCTCCTCCTCCTCCCCATTCTATTGTTTGCTATCCTTCGCCCACTCGTTTCATTTTTTTTCTCCACGAGATTCTATAAAAGACTGCCAACTGCCTTCTTTAGTTCATTTGAAGCAATGTCTTGTGTAGTGAACAACAATCGTGGTTTTCTTCAGCTGTTAGCTGATTGCCCTGCTTATCAGCGCCAGTTTCTTTAAAGACAGCTACTCCACAACAACTACATGCACTAGTCCAAGTCTTATACAATGTATCCATGGGACACATTCTTATCTTCGAAGAAAATAAGCAGATATTGCTGCACATAAGGATGCTTTACTTGACCTGGCCAGTCCAAATGTCCCTTACAAACAAAGAAGCGAGTCCTTGTACAAGAGGGTAGTGGTTTTATTGAAGATGAGATTTGTTTCAAGCTTAGGATTTCTAATGCTATAAAAAAGGTGACGCATCGCTAGGTTGATCATTCGAAGCTAAGTCTGTCACGGGTACTCATCAAAATGAAGAGAAAGATAGATTTAGTTGAAGAAGAACACGAGAGTAAACATAAGGAAAGCGAAAGTTCTGGTGAAAGTTCTGATTTGCTGCATAGTATGGCTGCGTCCAAAGATATTCTTTTCTGGAATCCCAGCTAACAATAACTTCGAAATAAACACACTATTCCCGTCACAGACATCGCTGAGCTAGTTGAGTATGTGTTACTCCCTCATAAAAATGAGTTACCAAGTCTCGTGCGATGAACACGTTTCTAGATGGACTTGCACAGTTAGGAATCGATAAGGTTTAATCAAGAACAAAAAGTTGTTAAGTGATTTAATAGAAAAGAAAAGGCTACCAAAATGTAGAAAATACTTCCGATAACGAGAGTAATAATGAGGAGAGTTCATCGGATATTGAAAATCAGG
>NC_133210.1:9140023-9207523 GCF_958299795.1 Porites lutea
GGCCTGTGACTATCTGAGTAAACGTTACAAACCGAGCCCATGTATTATTGTTGCGGGTTGAGTGGACCGAGTGTAAAATCAGAGCACTACAAATACCAGTCAAAACAATAACTAACTATCTCTTACGAGAACTAGTTAGGGAGGTTAAATCTTGCTGTTCATCCTGTATTTCCTCTCCATTTTTTGAAGAGTCCTTCGAAAAATCACTATCTAGCCCATTTTGAAGTCATTTTGATGTTGCTGGAGTTAGCTTTTCCAACCTGTGACAAGCTGCCATAAGACGAGAAAGCTTCAAGAACCCTTTGAGGGGTAGATTATAAAACCCAGGAAGAATTGTATGGAAAGCAATCACGAAGAATACAAGGATATCAAATAGATTAGCAAACACGAATTACGGGTTAGTTGCAGGATAATATACTTCTAATTAGCTAATAAAGAAATAGCATAGCTAAATTTACACATTTCACTTACAGTGGGGCAAAAATTGTAGATCTCTCATACTAGAGATGAAGCGTAAACTGTGTGACTCTCATTCGCTCAATTGTAAGCGCCCTCGATCTGCTCCACAGGGAATGCCGCCCAAAAGCCACACGAGGTTTTGTTCATTGTTTTGTTTCCTAATTACCCCCTATTCCTGAATGACTGCGTCTTAGTATAAACGGCCATCTCTTTCAATAGTTTAAGAGAAAAACCCTAACCTATTTACGCACTCAACTTTTTTTCCAAAGCTATAAAGCAATAACTTGAACATAACTGAGGAATCCGTTTCGTTATTGTAATATTAGCTTAAATCCGCTGGTCGTGACTTTAAATCTTATGTTAGAGGAGAAAAAGAAACCGCCAAATAATAAGAGGGAGGATAAAGGAAAAACCTACAAAATAGGGGAGAGCGAATTCGCAATCTAGAAAGAGTGAAAGGCAAAAATCAGTAATGATAGATTGTATACGATACACGACTCGCATTGGGATAAAACTTCACTTTGAATTTCGATTGGATTGTTTATATTCTTTTCAAATGTTTTCTCAGAAGAGTTTGCCCTTAGTAACTGTCGAACATTGCCCTATGTAAATTCTCTCTTCTGTTCGGGAGGGTGGTATGAAGAGAAATGCATGTATGGTAAAGTGTTTCAGTGTCGGTTTCGTTTAAAGTGAGTACATACATTTAGGATTAATTGATTCTATTTTTTTCCTATGCTGGGATATGCGTATCTAGAAAAACGTTTTTCTGGCTCAGATATTTCAGCAATAAATTTTATGTGCGGTTAATTACTAGTTCAATGAATAAGGGGCTGTTCAAACTTGGTACCGAGAACTAGACTGTACTGAGCTACCGGCCCAAAATGGCATTGT
Organism: Porites lutea; assembly: GCF_958299795.1. Lineage (NCBI taxonomy): Eukaryota > Metazoa > Cnidaria > Anthozoa > Scleractinia > Poritidae > Porites > Porites lutea. The sequence goes on from NC_133210.1 coordinate 9,141,374, forward strand.
TCAGAGTTGGGTACCCTATATCACTGTGTACATATTTGCTCAGTTTCGCCCTGTCAGACGTCATTGGAAAAGGAGTGTAGCAGAGGATACAAAACTACTTTGTCTCGGAGCGAAAGAAAAGATGTGGACCAGGCACCATGTACGCAGTGGGCACTGGCTTCCTGCCCAAATTCTTAGCGTGGGTATATGAAAAAAAAAAAGTGTGATCACGTCAGTGTCCCGAGAGTGCCGTGCTCAGTCACAGTTCCCGAACACCCACTCTGAACGCCGCTAATTCTACTATCTTTGTTCGACAATACGTTTTAACTAGTATTCAACATGAGTCCAATTGGAACTGCACTAGAAAAGGGCATCACTCTCAAACAGAATCAGTTTGAGGAGTTAAATCTTAGGGGAAATGATGTAAGTGGGCTGGTTGAGACGACTGCTGCCCGAGGCGACCGAAAGCAACAATGGTGATAGGAAAGTTACTTGGTCGTTGTAATGTACCTGCATCGGCGGATCCAGACCCTCAGATAAAGGGGGGCTCGGTCATCCAGACCCTGAGATAAGGGGGGTGGGGCGGTCTAAAAAAACTTTTTCTCAGCCCTTCGGGCCACAGATTGGTCCAAAAGTGAGGGGGGTGGGCCCCCTGGGCCCCTCCCCTGGATCTACCACTGACCTGTAAAGACATTTGGATGCAGGCAAGTTAAAGGACCTTCCAGGTACCATGATTTATTTTAAAACAAAGGACAACCAAAAACCGAAAAGCCTCTGTAGAAATTTCTATATGTACCCATCCCACATTAGTCACCTGCTCTGATGAGAACCAGTTACTTGCCATCGACACCTTGTTCAGTATCGCTTAGTAACTAGTCCGTAAATACAGCTGACACTTGACGTTCCGCCACTAAGAATGTCTTCAAAACATTTGCCAATAGAGAGGAGAAGTCGTTACGCCACGCTGTAAGGAGTGAAAGTAACCCCATTTCGGAGTGATTTGAACTCCAGACTGGGAGTAAAAGAACTCTTTTTCAGGAGTAAAAATGATCCTAAATTCGGAGATAAATTAGAAGTTAAAATAACCCCAAAAAAGGAGTTATCTTGTACCTAAAATTTTTACTCCATTTTTGGAGTCCACATCATGAAACTCATGCAGAGAAACTCAGAGAAATGGAGAGAAGCGTGACGTCAAGTTACCATGGTAGCAACCTTTCTGGATCTCAACAAAAATCGTCCCGGTCCTGCCAATATAGCAGAAAAAAAATTAAAAATTGACATGTATGACTTTCCTGTGCCTGATTGCATACAGGAACAAAACGGTAACCCACAGTTTTCTTCTATAGATCGTCAATGCAAATGGCCGTCTTTGTCAAGAACGATAGTTGAGATCAAGAAATTTTGCTACCATGGTAACTTGACGTCACGCTTCTCTCCATTCCTCTGAGTTTCTCTGCATGAGTTTCATGATGTGAACGAGTTTTTCCGCAGACAGTCAAAAAGCAGTGGGCATGCGAGATAATCCTTCTTTGTGTACTCTTGCCCGGCAAATCTTTTAAATTTGGCTGTTTTGTCATTTCAAATATCGCAACCATTTTTGCGTGCACCATGCAACTGACATCTTTTGCCCAATAACTGTTACTAATTGCACAGTAATTTTCAGGGAGTTATAATAACTCCTCTAGTGGGGCTAATTTAATTCCTTACAGTGGAGTTATTTTTTGGGGGAGTTATTTTAACTCCAAAAAGGAGTTTAAAGAATTCTTTTTCAGGAGTAAAAGTGACCTCAGATATTGAGGAATTAAAATAACCCCAAAAAAGGAGTTATCCTGTACCTAAAATTTTTACTTCACTTTCAGAGTTAAATTAACTCCAAAAAGAGTAATAACAACCCATGTAAGGAGTGAAAGTAACCCCATTTCGGAGTGATTTGAACTCCAGACTGGGAGTAAAAGAACTCTTTTTCAGGAGTAAAAATGATCCCAAATTCGGAGTTAAATTAGAAGTTAAAATAACCCCAAAAAAGGGGTTATCTTGTACCTAAAATTTTTACTCCATTTTTGGAGTTGTAATAACTCCCTAAAAATTACGGTGTGGACAATTGACGTAATTCTTCGAGAACTTAAACCCATTCTCTGTTTTTCAGCATCATTTTGTTTTGTTTTATGATGTATTGTAAATGAGAGGTAGGCTATACACATTCGGACAAGACCATTTTACAATAATTTCAAGTTCCAACTCGACATGGGCCGCTAGATCATTCATTACGGGCCGGCTAAACTATTTGGGCCGTTTATTTAAGCTGAGTTTAGCCATTCAATAACAAAACCGCGTTCTAAGACGTTTTCAGTTTGCCCAAGGCTTTTATCTAAACAGCATGCAATTTCTTGAAAGCATACAGACTAGACAAGAAAAGCATTTATTTTCTTAAAGTAAGCCAGAGGATAGATAGATAGACTTCGGTCCGAGAAAGACTTAGTTTAAATGTTTAGCTAAACCATTTATAATTTGGCTATGTAATTTCCTTATTAGCTATGCTATCCAACAACTGACCCCTAGACTATCTTTGTCACTTGCTTGGATCGATTCGACATCCTTGTGTTGTATTGACCCTAGTTTAATGGTCTTAGCTCCCCGAGTCTCAAGTAGCTTAATTAGTGGCAGAGAATCTGAACTTACCATAGTAAAAGAAGGTAATAGCTAAGGACTCCTATTGCAAGTATTCGGATTTTTTTCTTCCCAGCCAAATGTATCACTGACTGAATAAATATCTTTCTCATCCTAGTATTTTTTTGTTTAGGCTCGACTTCCGCAGCTCTTTTTCCTCCCCGAGAAGAGGAAGGAGGAAGAGGGGTGCGGACTCATTTCCTGAACGGTACTGGTATAAATCGAGCCTACTTTTTGTATTGCCAGTAATACATTTATGGAAAATAAAACTTGTGGGTTTAAAGTGTTCAGATCGAAAACACCGAACTATTTATCTGCAGATTCTTTTTCATTCGCTGCAAGAGAAGATATCCTCTCTTGGCTGCGAGAACTGTATCGTCTTTTGTCCGCAGTCATTTGATAAATGACTACCCTTGTTTTCTTCACACTTCCTGTTGAGCCTAGATTTATGAAGTTTATTTCTAAATTTCAATGAAGATAAAGTAAAAGAGATTTTCACCTTCCTAAAGAGTAAGGCTTGAAGGGAAACAAGTTAACTGACACTTATAAAGTATGCAGGAATTGCTTACTTCAGGTTACTTACAAAGATAACGTACCTTGAATCGAAAGAATCGTCAAGGAACAAAACATATAGAACATAAGGAAACAAAGTTTGAAATCTTTTTGCACGCAGTATTTCTTCATGTCTGCTGTCCCATTCGTTCGTGAGCAACAAGCATGTGTTTTGGTGTTGATAATCAGCTTTCTCAATTATTTCAATGCACTGCGTTTCTTCATAAAACCTAATGATAATCAATATCATGATAATCAATGTGAGATACTGTAAAAACCCGCTTGTAAGATCCTAGTGGTTTAAGGACCTGCTGGCAGAAACTTGCCACTTTAATGCCGGAAAATATAAGAACAAAAGCCAAGCAAAATCAAGCAGGTTCTTATATGTGGGTTAAAGTTGAATTATGATAAACATTTTAACCAAGGAGTTTGACTTTGAGATTACAAACTGGTAGTAGAAGACAATACCGTGCGCGCCAAACTGTAATTACAATTCCCACAACAAAAACAGGTTATAAAGTAAAGATTGTATTATTGTCTCCATGGCCCTTACATAAAAGAAGTTTCCAATGTAGAAATGTGAATAATGGCCAATTTCAAATTTCTTTTCATAGAAATTTATAACCTATTTAGCCTAAATTGCTAATTGATAACTACCCAAAAAATACAAGAACCTCTTCTGGCAGACTTCAAGAAATATAGGTTGGTACACGCGAGTTTTTACTGTATTTCAACACAATATTTTCTCAACTCTGTTTAGAAGAGCTGTTTTGATTAACAATTTTTGTTCGGAAGGACCGTGTTTCACGTTTTTAGCTTTGGTGTTCTGACTCAGGAGTTATTTAAACCCCAGGGGGTGGGGAAGATACTCAAAAATTTTTGTATGGGAAGGCTCCACCCGAGGTCCAACCCCTTACCTTCTTATAATATACCATTTTTGACAGAAAATGTCCCCCTTTCGTATACTTGCTATTGACTTAAGTTACACCTTTCATACACCTAGTTTAGAACTTTGCATAGCTTTTACTGCTGTAATTGCACTTTCTTTAAAATGCCGTTGAATAAATCACAAAACCAGAAAGCTTTCACAGCCACAAAATGCATCTGTTAGCCCTTCTGGACCCGCTTTTTACCGACCGAAATGACCGATCTCCCTACCCTTTCATATACTTCAACAAGTGAAATCCCTACCCTTTCATATCCCCGACCTGAAGCCTGAGAAAGATACCCATTTCGGGCGGAGCCTCTCTGTATATACCATTATAGGGAGTACCTCCCCTAGGGATCAAATCCCAACAGATACTCGCTTGTAATGGGACGAGGATGCACTTAGGTACATTAGAATAAATTAAAAGCTTGAATGTCACAAATTTAGGAGTCGTTTTGAAGCGTTTGGGCTGGTTTTGCTGTTCTGTCTTAAAGTTAAGACAGAACAACAAAACCAATCCAGATCGCTTCAAAACGACACAGGAATACAAAATACAGCAAAGGTTGTGGCACTGCAGTGGTGGTGGAGGCGGGGGGGATCAAAAGGTTTTCGGTGAGCGAAGCTAACCGAGAAAAAGGCCAACGCTCGGCTCGTGATTTTTTTCATTTTCATTTTTCTTTTCTTTGTTCTTTAACTGTTTCACCCATTTTTATGCTTTTCTCCCTGACTAAGGAGCCTGATCCTAGACTACACCGCCCATTTCATATTTGAACCTTTCTCCCTTCCTGGGTTAAACAAGTTGTTTTCTTGGAAACATATTCCGGTTGAACGTGCTGTATTGTCTTCCAAAATAGAACATACATTGAAATTAGAGCCAGGCTGCTAAAATTTACTGACAGTAATTGCCATCTCTCAACTTTATAGTGCCTTGCGCTTGAAAGATCAGTCAAAATAACTACAAATCCATTAAAAACATCTCCTTCTCAGTGATCAGGTTGAACGATCAACTCCGGGCTATCAATATACAGAACGAAGCGGAACTGAAATAATGCACTTTCTGTCTAGTACCATAGACGAACAATGACGTTAGTTAAAACGTTTTTCTCCCTCATTTGACGTTTGCCAAAATTAGCCCTATATTCATACGCAGGTTTGAGCAACCAGCTGGTTTGCTCGCTTAACACTCGAGGTTTCAACGCATCTTGACGAGCTTGTTTCGTGGGTATAAAGAACAGGAATGTCATTTGTATTTGGAGCCTTTTTATGCGGTGTTTGGTGCCCGCTGGGCAGCCCCAAGATACAGGAGCACCCAACATCCGAATGTTTCCAAATACGCCAGAAGTGTCTTAAATGGTTTTGTCTATTCTTTAGAAGCCTGTTTGGTTCATTTGGAGTTGCCATAAAAACTATTTATCTGTTCGGATGTTTTAGGGGAACTTTGGTTGTCACGAAAGTCTTAGGTGGCTTTTTCGTCTCATCGGAAAGTGTTAGCGTTGCTTTCATTAGAAAATTATAGGGGACGTTTTTTCTTTATACCGAAAGTTTTAGGAGACCTTTTTTTAACAGAAATAGCAATATCTTGGTATCACAATGTGAATAACACAACCTCCGAAAATCTTAGTTAAGCTATTAGAAAACGTCCGAATCTTTAAGACAAACGGAACGGTTATCCAAAAATTTTCAGCTTTTCTTAAGCTTTAGAAATTTCAAGGCAATATTTGCTGCTTTGAACAGATATTTTACAGCTGGGTGCCCCTGAAGACAACTACATCGAGTTCATGTATTTATACTGTATTGAGAAAGTGTCATTCTCAATAATCGTCAAAATATTGTCACGTCTTCTTGTCTTGTTTCTTTAATAATAAAGAAGGTCAATTCAGATTTAAACATTCTTTTAGCTTAAAGCTTTAACAAATTGAAAGCTGCCCTCAGCTCCGCGAGTTGATTTTTTCCGCGAGATGAGTTCACCGGATTTTAAAGACAGTTCGCATAAAAATGGTTGAATGAGAGTCTTCAGAGGAGAAGTCCTTAATTACTTAATCGTGGGAGACTGTGTCTTGGGTACCGGCTTGACCACATGAACAGAACCTACAGTGGCCCCTCACTACAGTGTTTTATCGAAGCTCACATTTGGTTTATATTTTCCAAACGGAATTTAATTTGACTACTTCGGCGCTAACCCAATTATCGGTAAAGGAAGAACTTTCTTACAAGTAGTTACAATTTAACTCTGCCAGGCAGTCATTTACACATGTCTGTTACACATAGAAGCAATAAAGAGAACAAAAATAACGTTTCGTTTACCTGCCAACAGAATCAACTCCGAGGTTAATAGTCCGACAGCTAGCGGAGTTTACACTGTAATTGATCGCAAATGGCCCGTTTTATGAATGATCCATCGTGTTATTTGCATTCGGGTAGAAAACGTCATCTAGCTGCAGCAGAGATGATTATCATTCACCTGTTTATATAACAGTCAAACCTTTAAACGGACACCCTTGACAAGAAAAAAAAGGGGGGCGGAAAAAAAGCTGGTCTATTACGGAAATGGTTGTGTGCGTTTGACAAAGTTCTGGATTAAATGTAGTTTCTTTATGTTGCGTTTGCTGGTGTTCGACCAGATAGAAGGGCAGTAATAAAGTTTGCTGAAAACAAGGGAACTTAATAACAGGAGAAGTAATGTGCTTTTAGCTATTAAAAGTTTAATTCTTTTTATTTGTATAAGTTTTTGCAGGCAGGTGGAGACTGTTTTAGTAATATGGTAATTATAAGTGAGGGACTAGTCAATATAGAAGCCAAGATCTTTAGCAATACTGACAGGTACGATGGTTTTACCAAGAATGCGAAGCATTGTTTTCTTTTATGATCGATCGTTTTCCTTTTTTTTTTAACTTTTAGGGAAAAAAAAACAATGCTGTAATGTTTCACGTTAATTTAAATTTTTTTCTGTGGCTGTGCCAATTTTTTTTAAAAAATGAAAAGTCCGCCGGCTAAATTTGAGAGTTTCGGGCTTTGTATTCCCGGCAATTTTCTTGTCACTCTTTAAGAAAAAATGCCTGTGTGTTAGAAAAGTAAATTGCCAGCCGTTTTCAGTAGATATTTGCTTTTTAAAAGGTGAAGCGGAATATAAATGCAAATGTTGGTAAAGCTATAGCTCAGACGTGTGTTTTTATCTTTTATCAGGTCTCGCACAAAAAAATTAGATGTGTAACTAGCGTAAAGAGTAAGACGTGTAATCAAAAATTTATGTTTCTATGTTATTTAACTTGTGTTTCAAGGAAAATAACGAGCTACTTCCATACAGATCGCACAAAGGTCTAAACATTTGTAAAACTTCAACCTCGTTAAATTTTGGAACCTGAACATGGCCAAGATTAGACTATTCGCGACCTCCCGCCGAGTTACCCTGGAAGAGGGTGACTAACTAAACAAAAATATAATCTGCTCGACGGGATATGCGACTTCCTTAAATTGTATTCTGTCGCCAGGTAAACCATTCGGATCCATTCGGAACAGCATGGATGGAATTTACCCCTGAGCTATTTCCTTAACTCCTACGACATTTTGTTCACTTCCCTGAAGGTTTTCTTTTCTTTTCTTTCTTTTTTCTTTTCTTTTTTTTCATGATGACATACCGTATTGTATTACCAACGAGTGACATTGTAATATAGTGCCAACTGACAGCTTTCTTTTATGAATATTTGACAAGGAGAAACTGACTTTAAAACACTAATATTTCACATGAAACCTACAAAGTAGGTGTCATATGTCTTTAGACCTGTGTCGTGGCGCGTTAACCTTTTTCTCTACTTTAAGCTATCCATGGAGATGAGACTGAAGAGATACCCTTACCTGGAGAAAAGCTTTCTTTCTTCCCAACACAGATCAAATGAATCAATTGTCACATTCCTTTCATTCAAAAAAGATTTGATGAAGAACGCGATTCTTCAGAGTTCTTTCTTCTGTTAGCTATTGAGACTGATATGTAAAGTATTGTTTTATAATACGAGGTTAAAACTATGACGGGTGTTTTTTATTACACAGGGGCATAGCGTGAGTTTTTGGGGGTGTGGGCACGAGAAGAAAAGTCAGAGCGACGGAGGCGTTCCAAACTGGTTTCATGCTCCCCCTCCTTCCTGAATTTCCAAGGAGCATTTTCAGTAAATAAATACGAAGGAAAATGCAGCTATAGCTTTTTCTTTACTCCACCTCTGGTGTCAGATCGGCAAGGTACAATTTGTACGGAAAAGAGGGTAAAACAGTGACGACATCAAGGAAGTTACAAGCAAGGGGCGATATGTCTTCCCTTCAGACGGGCAAACAATTAACACTATCAATATCCTTGTGCTTGTGCATGTGCAGAATTACAACAGAACTCGATCTCTCGTCCGTTCGTCACCCCACTATACAGCGTTTCTTGACATCCGTTTATGGAATAATAAAAATTTCCCTTTGTGTGTTATTTATCTACTTATTTCGTTGCAGACTGTTTTTTTTTCTCCGCTACTATTCTACCTGTCTCCACTGTGTTAAAAATATTTTATGGCTAGGCGTTAACACAAAAACGTTTGTTAATTTAGCTCCCACACATCCGTGTTATCTTAATGTATATGTAACAATTTCTTTTCTTCTTTCTATTAGCCATCGAAAAATGTAAAATTCTGTGGCTGGATGTAATAATAAACACATATGACTGGTCGCGAAATTCATGGGTAACAGTAGTGGACTGTTACCCTCTGACGTCATAGATTTGTTTGCTGTATTTTTTGTATGGTAAAATCTTATTTGAAAAATACTTTGCTAGTCACTTGAAAGACCTTAACCTCACACAGGTCAAAAAGTTTACTGGTGGATTCATATTAACTTAAAAATTCTCTTGTCTGTTAATGAGAAGCGTGATTTTCGATCTGGAAAATTTACAATAGGCTTCATCCTTGCCTCGTGCGACAGAATTTTTTGGGAAGACGATTATAGAATCTTTTAAAATATTTTTTAGTTGTATCCTGACAGGAATTAATAGGAATAGAATAATGCAAAATGTCGCAACAAAATTGGGACAGACATTTAAAACAAGAACACGAAAATCAGCTTAATGTACCTGGCTGAAATTTTGACGCGTAAAAAACGTTCCTCTACATTCTTAAATTTGCTGTTCAGGGAAAAACGTGTGGCGAATAACTACGAACTTTCAGGCCCGTAGGGAGGATGGTACGACGGGTGTGCTCGCACCCCCGTCCGCCTTCCCCCACAGGCGCCAGAGGTCCACCTTTTTATTGATCAGCAACTTAAAACAAAGTGAAATAGGAGTATTGTTCTATACTTCTAATTTACTGATTGTGTACTAAAATTGAAAATGCTGTAAAAAAGGTCACAAGCCTGACTCACCCTTTCCACAAAACGTGTTTTAGCCTTCGTAAAGTATAAAAAGGGTATTTGGTGTCCCTACAAAACATTTTTTCATAGCTCAATAAACTTCCCTTTAGCCGGAGTTTATTTGCCATAGTTTTCTGCAAAGTGTTGGATCTGAATTCAGTGTTATTTTAACAGTCAGCGAGTATGAGCTTTGACATGCTGGAGCCAGCTCTTTGCCTTTGCTTGGAGGATATTAAAACTCCTCTTAAAGCTATAAAAACACTGATAAAAACTCTTGTTACTGTTACCTTGGAGCTTAATGCAGGGACCGCACAACAGTATTAAAAAGCAAGTAATACTAAAAAAAATCCAAGTTGCTTTTCGAGAAACGGATTATTCACCGGGGACAAAGGTTTTTAATTAGCTTTTGTTAACAGTATCCCGGCCCGGCATTGATGACGATATAGATTTTTGTTCGCTAAGCGGACTTCACAGGAAAATGGCTAAATTCATGATTGGTTTCAGTGGCTGTGAAAGTACCATTATTCTATATTCTACCGTACATTTATAGCAATGAAAAGTGAAGCTACTGTTCTTCTTTTCTTTTGTTCTTGCATCAGCCGCTTTAGTTCAACATGGAGCTAAACTTCCGTTATCGAACAAGGTCGAAGGTTCGGAGAATATAGAGTTGGTGTTGTATCATGCGTTTTGTGGAGAAAAGCTTTTTTTATGGCGACGTTTTTTGTTGCTAATAGTATTTAAGGTTAACCATACTATGTTAGTTTTAAATGCATTTCTAGCCATTTCAGAGGGCTTAGTCTCAGACAACCGTCTCTCCTCGCTCCTCTCCACTAGGGACATTTCGCGAGACGTCTGCGATTCGGCTCCAAAAATTCCGTAATATATAGATTTAGCCAGAGCTAAAAGCGAAGCTCCAATTAATAAATTTATAATTTAAATCAAAAAATAAACTTTTAATCCACAAATCATTTAACTTAAGGGCACATTCATGTGACTTTTGAGGGAAAGGCTAAGTTATTTTAGAGTGAAACATCTTGCATCGAATTGATAACCTTATATGTACACCCAAAAAATAGCAAACATCATCGATCACATTCAAGATCACAGTAGATTAGGCCTCGAAAACAATTCTTGGAAAACAAATCACCCCGCATTTTTTTGCGTTCGACAGGTTTACTTTACAAATTCTTGCCAACAAATCTGGGGGTGTTTAAACCAACCTTTTATAATTTTTATACATCACATTTGAGGTGAGACAGTACTATTTATCATACAGACCTCGGACAGAATGCAGTATTTCACAATTTTTCAAGACAAATTGCACTCAGTCAATATTCAGGACGATCAATCGTAAAGCGAAACCGTTCAAAAATTTCCAAAATCACCCATATGGCTAGCCGGTTCTCGTTTCTATAGTGCGAGCTGTCAGTGTGGTCGAGTGTTTGAATGAACTTTAATAGAGTTAAGCTTCAACATAATAGCGAATTTATTATTATTTTTTTTTGTTATTTAATGGTTTCAGTTATAACGATGTGTAATCTTATAAAGCGTTTGATACGCGCGACATTTTTGAGTACTCCTGCAAGCGATGTTCATGAACGATGAAAACAAACGGCACAAACAAGCGATTAAAATTGCAAGAGAGACTACTAACAATCAAAAAAAGAAATATAATTCGGTGAAACATTTACAGAGATAACAATTTTCATTCATGAAGACAAGTATTAAAGTGTCTCTAAAAATCCTGAGTCTCGGCGTAAAGCTTTATAAGCCGGCTTCCCGGCGCGGGTGTTTACTGTTTTCCAAGGTGAACTCCTCGAAGCAAGAAAATCGCTCAAAGTTTTCTTTCTACAGCCAAATTTATAACTAAATATTCTTCGGAACGTTTTCTTTCTATCTGTGGTGAGCAAATATATCTGAAGGCTTTTTAAAGTTCTGTAAGCTTATATCAAACCGTTCAAACCTGATACTAGGTCAGATCATTGACTCAAACTACGGCTACAAACGTACATAAACTTGCCGCATAAACTGTCAGCGTGAATGTGCAAGACTTCATGAAATTAGATATAACAAAAACAAACATCAAATACAATAGTTACTCAGGCTTACCATTCGAGATTCAGTTCCTGAAAGCTATCAAGGAAGGCCACAGTTGCTTGAGACTTTTAAACCCTCTTAAACATTAAGCAAGGTGAAAAACGAAAACGATGCCATCCGAAACCGAATTACCAAATTTTGACAAGCGACGCGTTCCTCAACCAAAAACCCAGTAAACAAACCAGCCATGAATAACAGAAGACTCTTGATAGAAGCTGTATTTCATTTTGTACATCCAGAAGAAAAAGACAGTTAAAAACATCACAAGTTGACACAAAACTCTTCAGCTTCAGCTGTCAAAGTAAACAATTTTCAAGATGCTGCATAATTTTTTCGCATGAACTCACCTGTCAAATTTTGACCAATCAGAGTATAAAAATTGGACGTAGAGCGTGACCAACGCGTGACCATGGTAAGATAAGGTCATCCCCGCCTGTACTTTTAAAAAAACTGGCTGAATTTTCGCTTCCGAAGTCAGTTTCAAATCAAAATTCTAATAGTGCGGGGCCATAGTGACATAAACACAGCATATTTGATATGAATCCTTGGAAAAAATAAACTTGAGCCTGCGATCATTTCAAACTGGTAATTTGTCAGCGGATAACTTCAAAAAAATACTCGACCTCGATGGGTCGACACTTGAGCCCGCGCTACGGTCAGGTGATACTGGTCAGCGGATGCCCTGTTTTGACAGCTGTCAATTGATCACAACATTGATGTGAAATTAGTTTTCTCTTGGGCTCCCAAACTAGCTAAAATGTGAGAGTAAACATTGGTTTTCCTGTGGTGCGGACGGACGGTCGGTCGGCGGTCGGCGGTCGGTGTACGGTCACGTGATTACCAAATGTTCTGGGATGGGTTACTTAGCGATGGGGCTCCGCCCACGCGCGTGGAGCTCCGCTACTAATGACGTAGATTTGTCCGGATTTTGGTCAACGAGCCGATTTGCCGACGTAGTATTGTTATTCTTTTAGCTATTGTTTACAAATGACAGACCAAAGACAAAAGATCACAAAGATCAAATGAAAACGCCATGAACCTAGTAAAAAACATTCGTATTTTCTACAAGAAGCATTCGAGCTTTGCTACGGCTTGTTCGGAGAAGAACTCAAAACTTAACGATAATAGACTAGAAGAACAACAGAGCAATATGACCAATATACTTCTTGAGCAAAGAAACTGGAAAAGGTTTAAACTGAATTTCCATATACAGTCTTTTATGTCAAGTCCTCTTTAACGAGAAGCATATCAGTACTAGCTCTTATCTCGTGTAAGAGATCGTTTTGCACACCAATGTAGCCGCCGTGACGTCATTTAAAAACGATCCATAGAACTGAATGGAATCCAGTTTGATCTGTAATCACACGAGTGATCAAGAAAATCGGACGACCGCGTAGCGCGAGTTCGATTTGTTTATTCACGAGTATGATCACAGACCGAAACTGGACGACACGAAGTTTTATCGTGATATTTAAAGCTTTTAATTTTTAAAATTAAAACACTAGATATTCCGAGAGTTTTTTCGCCAGAAGTGAAAAAACAAAATCAGGTGTGTGCGCATGATGGCGCGCACTTTCCAATAGATCGTTTTCACATGACGTCACGGCGGCCATATTTGTGTACAAAACAATGAATCGGCGGCCATGCTTGTGTACAAAAAACATCGTGTGGGAATTGAACTCTTTTCACATGTTAAAACTTTCTTTTATTTCAAGCAATTTGCAGAGCTGCTGACCACGTGACTGAAGCGACAACGGCGACGTCCATGAAAATGTCACTGAAAAATAGACTCCGTATCCTTTCAAACCATTTCGCGATTTTCCGAAGTCGTTCTGTTACTTAAAAGAAGGGGATTTAGACTGGAACTGAAGAGAGGGGGCAGCGCCCGAGTTCAGACAGAGATGACAGAATTTATCGCCTTGCCGTTCTCGTCCTCAACAAAACTTAAAATTTGGTCATTTCACGTCGTAGTTGTGCAGAGATGGCAAAGAATTGTACAAAAAAGCGTGATAAGCCGGATGTATCGAATACTTTATTATTGTAACTATCTTTTAATATTCTTTTCTCAAAATAACGAGCTTCTTATCGCTGAAAACGCTTCGCTGCTGAGCAACTTGTTTACTTCAATTTATTCGAAAAAGCACCTAAATAAAATGGCACTTTATGCCAAAAATATTAGGTATGGAGCAAACGCACCGAGGAAGAAATTTAAATATCCACCCTAATGTAAACGTTAAAAAAAATAATAAGTGCTTATTCAATCGAAAAGTATCGAATGTTTCTTTTTACAACGTTTGTATTTCGTACAATGTAAATTGTTTGTTCCTCCCGGCTTTTCTTACTATTATTAATTATTATTAAAACTATATACATCGTCGTAAAAATATTTCCATCATTTTTACTCTCTATTTTGGCCTGTCACTGGAGACATGCCGTGTGGTTCTTTTTAGCTTTTTTAAGTTCTCGTGGACATTTTCACTTTGCGGATCCAGCTTCAGAGCCTTTCTGTAGTATATACCGGCTTGCTCGTGTTTCCCCCATCTGTGATATAACACTCCTGTCAAGTAAACAAAAACGATAGCGTTATATCTTGGAATTAAGTTGAGACTGCGTTTAGGCACAGATACAAGTTACTTAAAAGCGACAATAGATAATCCGAACGGTACAACTAGCTTTTTCATTACTATATTAGTTATTACCGTAAACTACTTGAAAAGCATAATAAACTTTATCCAGTAAAGAACATGCTCAGTAGCGTTTACTTCAATGGTTACACTTTATAATCGACCTTAAGCTGCGATCAGGCCTCCTTTTTTTCGGGGAAGAACGAAATTCGGCGGCGTAGGGGCGGACAGGTAAAAGCAAAAGAAAGAAGGACCGCCTTATCGCAGGTTAAATCGACCTATATACAGCATAATAAATACTACAACAGGAAAATAATGCTCAGAAACTTCATTTGGATGGTCACACTTTAGGATTTAAATCACAGACTCAAAAATTAGTATTATCTTGAACATCATAATAAAGGGCACCAAAGCAAAGAACTGCTCAGTAGCTCTTACCTGAATGGTCACGTCACATTGTAGGATTTCATCCCCAGTTAGAACCATTTTTACAGCAAAATAACCAGAAAGAGTAACAACTCAAGGAAGTCTTACCAAGATTTCCATAAATTTCCGCGGAATTAGGTTTCAGCTTCAAAGCTATTAGGAAGTGTTTCTCAGCCTCCTACAAAAGAACAAATAATTACTCAACTTTACTTTAATTTCCCTTATTAAAGATTCGTACAGTATGCAAAGAAATGCAGGCTAACAGGATGAGCGAACTTGAATACGCTTTGGGTTTCGCGTTCCTAACTTTAGCCTGCGCCACAGACGAAACTTAACTCTAGACTGTTCACAGTCCCCTATTTTTCCGTAAGATTGTGGAGATCGAGCGCTTTGCGTTACGGGCTGCCATCTTGCATGAGTGTCAAAACTACTTAGGGGGCGGGGGCGGGGGCGGTTTGGGAGGAAGAGCTATAATCCCTGACGCCCGCCCCCTCGGTACATTTGCAAATCAAGATGGCCGCCATTAATTGTAAGACGCGCTATATCTCGACGATCTCACGGAAAAATAAGGGACTGTGAACAGTCTAACTTAACGCTGGTTTAGTTTGGGTACTAACTTGGGTTAGATCACATCTGCGACGCAGGCTATACTGACTAAATGCAATTTAATATTCCTTGACATGTTGAAAAAAAGAGAATCGATTCCTTGGAGAGTATTATGGGGAGAACATTGAGAAATAGACATGTGTCCATCATTCATCGTGTGCAGCAGTCAATAATCAGCGATCTAACCAGATGCCAACCTATGGTCTCCAACCTCCCCTCTCTTTCCTTTTTCTCTCTCCACTCCACCCACCCCGGGAGCGTGGTCACAGCCTATGCTATACATAAAGTCATTAAGCACGAGAGGCATTGCGTTTGAACTGATCCCTCTCCTCGCAGAGGCAACTTTATTGAGGAGGGGTGGGGGGGGGGGGGGGGGGGGGGGAGAGAGAGAGAGAAAGCACGCGAGGGACGATTTCCCGCCTATTTTCTCCTCCCATTATACCCGTGTCCTGTTTATTTTATTCTTGAAATACCAGTGGAAGCCTCTACGGGGAACAAAGAATCAGACCTAAAATCCCCTTCACCGGCGTCTTTGTCTGATCGTAGTGTAATTCTGTAACGAATCACGTACCACAAACTCATCTTTCTGTCCGAGCATGTTAGCAAGGTTGAAATGAACTGACGGCTCGTTAGGAATGTGGCTTTTAGCCTCTCTGATCACTGTTATCGCCGCATCTCTGTTACCTATAAAGGGAAACCTGCCAGGCGTTACCTTAAAATTTAACTCGTCTGTCAAGAAACGTCACTTCGCACATTAATTTTTTAGTACACCTAGCTGTGAGCGACCAACTAAAATGCCAGGATTGTGCGGTTATCTAAGTGAGGTGGAGGTTTGCGAGAGTTTTGTTACTGGGGATCCGCCAGAAAAGGGATGGACTCATTTGAAGATCTAAGAAGGGGTAGGAGGAGAGTAATCAGAGAGTTTTAGATCCGAATTTACCGCGAACCTCTGACCGCGGTTTGCGGTTACCCGTTTGCGGTTTGACGGTCAAACATTATTCGATTTAGATTGGTGGTGGATTAAAGAAGCAATTCTAGGTTTATTTTTCCATTTAGAAATAGAAGAAAAATCAATCGGTGAAAATAAAAGAAATTTACGGTAACACTGGGTTATCTAGCAGCAAAGAGCTATAAATTCTTACATTAGTTGTTCTTGCAAATTTACGGCCGCCATTTTGAATCAGCAGCCATGAATGGCACTTGAGTAGTGGAGAAGGCACCGAATTAACCTTTTCTTTTCGGGGGAATTCCATTAACTTTCGGGGGAATACCTTAACGCCGGTGACGTCATACATATCATTAAGATAGGATGATGTCATAGTGTAAATTAATGACCATGACGCCATGCATTACATTAAGATAGGATGATGTCATAGTCTATTTTCAGCTGGCAAGGAGCAAGTGACGTCAGAATTTCCTAGAGTTGACGTCATCAAAAAATGTTGAGATCATAATCTATAAACAGAAAAGTGATTTCTATATAATTAGCTATTTGCTACAGTCTTCTGATTAGATATTGTTTGCTATAGTCTTCTGATTGGATATTGTAGAAACTGTCATGTGTTCAAAATAAAAGCGGGCAAATTTTGAACGTGTTATCCTTGCAGATTGTACTAAATGAAAAATCTTTAATAATTAAATTATTTTCACTAAAAATCGGTTATAAACAAAACCAAGACACGGAGGTTAACTGAAAAATCTTTACTTCAAAAGAAGGGAAAAGGAGGTTAAGCGAATGCGAAATCGTACAAATTTTTCAGGCAAAACATGAAAACGAGGTCGAAGCTCAGCGAAGCGAAAAATTGCCTATCAAGCAAAAATGTCAATCTTTGTTTACTTGACTCTGTAGAAAGTATTGCACAAGGTATGAAAATTCTATAGAAAACAACAGGTGGTTCTAAAGTAAACCCTAGCTCTTTTGGTTCTTAAATAAACCCCATTCTTGTTCCTAATGAGTGGAAAGTCTATTTATAAAAATAGGAATAAGATGTGCGATCTCCTAGCAACACATGTCTTCTTGTTTAGCGCTAAAAATCGGATATATAAACAAACCACACACACACACATACACAGAGTGGAGCTGAAAACTCTCTATTTCAATTTTGACTCACCATAACGGAAGCGTTTTCTCCGTTCTATCTCGAGGAAACGACTAACTATTGAAATCTCAGCGCTTGATGAGCTTATGGTTTTGTCAATTCAAGCGCCGTTAGTCAGTTAATTATGGGGGTTAACAAGCCCAAACTTGAATACAAATTAGTCCATCTCTACAGCTAGACCCAAGGGAGCACCTTGACTTATTATTGTAAAAACACAAACAATCAATAACTTAACAAGGATCAATTCAAACACGCGACAAATAAATTGACAAGACACGAGATACAGTTTTAAAAACTTTATTGAAAACCAGTGACAAAAAGAGTCAAATAAACAGCGATTTGGAAGGGATGGAAATTAGACCTCCTCTTCGTTCTCCTCTTTAGAAGGTGAATAAAAATTGGTTTCCAACGTGTTGGCGTTTTTGTGTGCAATTAATCCACAATCGTGACACCGAAGAAAGCCCTCTTTGATGTATTTTCTCTCCTCGGGGATCTGGTGATCGCATATAGGACAAATCTTGTAGTTATCGTGCCAAAAGCATTTAGGACATTTCATGATCAATGTGGAGTACACATTAGAGTTTTGGCAATGTTCACAGGGACTTTTAGAGTGAAAGGTGGTGGACGTTTCAGGGCTACTACTTTCTGTTTCCTCACTATCGTTTTCAGTGTCGTTGTCGCTCTCTTGGGTGCCTTCAGTTTCAACGCTATTCTCAGAAGCCACTTCCTCCTCCTCCTCCTGATTTTCAATATCCGATGAACTCTCCTCATTATTACTCTCATTATCGGAAATATTTTCTACATTTCGGTAGCCTTTTTCCTTTTCTATTAAATCACTTAACAACTTTTTGTTCTTGATTAAACCCTTATCGATTCCTAACTCTGCAAGTCTATCTAGAAACGTATTCAGCGCACGAGGCTTGGTAACCTCATTGTTATGAGGGATAACACATACTCAACTAGCTCGGCGATGTTTGTGACGGGAATTATACGTTTATTTCGAAGTAATTGTCCGCGGGGAGTCCAGAATAAAAGATCTTTGAAAGTGGCCATACTATGCAGCAATCCATAAGCACGCTTTACCGAAACCTCTTAGGAAAGATGACTCAAAACATCTTTTATTCTTGGTTCTTCATCCTCGCTTTCATCACTAGAACTTTCGTTTCCTTCATCCTCGCTCTCGTGCTCTTCATCAACCAAGTCTATCTTTCTCTTCATCGCGATAGGTACAGGTTGAAGGTAGGCTTCAACTGAGTAACTTATAGTTTCGTTTCCTCTTTTATAGCATCAAACATCCTAAGCTTGTAACAGCAGGTAGCAATAGGTCTTGAATAAAACCATCACCCTCTTGTACAAGGATTCGCTTCTTTGTTTTGTAAGGGATATTTGTTTCTGCTAGGTTTACTAGAGCATCCTTATATGGCAACACGTTCCGCTTATTTTCTTCGGGGATAAGAATGTATTCCTTAAGTATAATGTAGACGACTTCGACTAATGCATGTAAATGTTGTGGTCTGGCTGTCCGTAAAAGAAACTGTCGCTGATGAGCTGGACAAACAGCTAAGAGTCGAAGAAGACCACGATTGTTCTTGACAACTTGGGACATTGCGACAAACTGAACGTATGATAGTAGTTTGCAGTCTTTTATTGACTGTCGTGGAGTAAAACAATGGAAATGTGGTGGTGGTGGTGGTGATGGAGGAAGACAATAGAAATGTGGTGGTGGTGGTGGTGGTGGTGGAGGAAAACAATAGAGTTGTGGCGGCGGTGGTGGTGGTGGAGGGAAAACAATAGAAATATGTGGTGGTGGTGGCGGTGGTGGTGGTGGAGGGAAAATAATAGAAATGTGGTGGCGGTGGTGGTGGTGGTGGTGGAGGGAAAACAATAGAAATGTGGTGGCGGTGGTGGTGGTGGAGGGAAAACAATAGAAATGTGGTGGTAGTGGTGGTGGAGGAACACAATAGGAAAGTGGTAGTGGTGGAGGAAAACTATTGAATTTTATAGCCTTCAAAACTATATCAATGCGCATTATGGTAGCATTTTCTCAGTCTACATTCTGCTCTTGAGGAGCTGACATGAGTTGGTTCTGTTCCGTTTGCGAAAAATCATTTAGTGGAAAGGATAGCATGCAGAGGCACGTGATGTCTAAACACCACAATGTTGGTCTCACACCATTTCAAACAGTTCCGTTTTCACAGAAATGTCAGCGGTTTCGATTCGAGCATCCTTTTACCTCCATGATTACCTGGCCTGGGCTCGATCTCTATTGCAACAAGCTTCAGAGACAATTTACCCTTCCCCGGAGAGGATTGTTTGGTGTTATTCACAATGGCAGCCTGCGTATACAGAAATGCTAGTTGCCATACCACACATTGAATTCGTCAAGGAAATTCCCACGGCTTTGGAGCAGGATTCCTATTTTGATGTGAACAAACGGAATTTGATCGTGTTTGATGATCAAATGATTGACGCCAGTAAAGACAAGCAAATTGTGAACCTCTTTAGTCGTGGTTCTCATCATCGCGATCTAAGCAGGGGAAAGGTAGTCGCAGCATAAGCCTAAACAGCCATTATTTGGTGTTACTCAAGAACCCAGGAGACAAATTGCAAATCTTGACTCTTGCCAAGCAAATGTATCCCGGGCAAACTGAGTTCTTTTTAAATCAGTACGAGGAGGCTGTAAAAAGACCTTTTGGTTGTCTGCTGATTGATCTTAAAACTACTACCCAAGATAATTGTCGACTGCGAACAAACGTCCTGCCCAGTGAAGAAGGTTTTAACCAAGCAGGGTTTCAAGAAAATATTCCTCAAGAGCTTTTAAAATATCTAAAGCAGCAAAATCTTTCGCCTGTCCCACTTCTTCCAGCTATGCAAGAAATACAGGGCAACATGGATGACTTGCTTTCTCGAAACGATCTTCGGGACGATGAAAAAGCTAAAAGATACTTTCAGTTGCAAAACAGATACCTGGCTTATAAAGAACAATTAAATACAAGAACACGACCGGAAGAGAACACTGTTCCAGACTTAACATCAAGCACACAAGATTCTTCGACAGCAACGGCAGCATTCTCCACTCCCATTAACCCCTTCAACGTAACACCTAAATTAACACAAGCGGCTATCTTACAAAAACCTGAAAACGAAAGCTCCACCCCACCACTAACCTTAAATCCTGCTTTCCTGACCCCTCCTCCCACAGTAGAAACCCCATCACAAGGCCCGAAGCGCAAAAGGCGTCGGATTCAATTTGCAAATTATTTGGATGATCATAATGCTCATGGCAAACAGAGGAAACGAACTCGGCATAAGAAATTTCGAGTTAGACCTTACAACTACTCCATGGGCGAAGAAGATGATTAATTTCCATCTCTTCCAAATCGCTGTGTATTCGACTCTTTTTGTCACTGGTTTTCAATAAAGTTTTTAAAACTGTATCTCGTGTCTTGTCAATTTTGTGTTTTTACAATAATACGTCAAGGCGCTCCCTTGGGTCTAGCTGTAGAGATGCACTAATTTGTATTCAAGTTTGGGCTTGTTAACCCGCATAATTAACTGACTAACGGCGCTTGAATGCTCATCAACCGCTGAGACTTCAATAGTTAGTCGTTTCCTCGAGATAGAACGGAGAAAACGCTTTCGTTATGTTGAGTCAAAATTGAAATAGAGAGTTTTCAGCTCCACTCTGTGTATGTGTGTGTGTGTGTTTTGTTTATATACCTGATTTTTAGCGCTGAATGAGAAGACATGTGTTGCTGGGCGATTGCACATCTTATTCCTATTTTTTTTTTTACTAGACGTTCCACTCATTAGTTACTAGAATGGGGTTTATTTAAGAACCAAAAGAGCTAGGGTTTACTTTAGAACCACCTGTTGTTTTCTATAGAATTTTCATACCCTGTGCAATACTTTCTACAGAGTCAAGTAAACAAAGATTGACATTTTTACTTGATAGTCAGTTTTTCGCTTCGCTGAGCTTCCACCTCGTTTTCATGTTTTGCCTGAAAAATTTGTACGATTTCGCATTCGCTTAACCTCCTTTTCCCTTCTTTTGAAGTAAAGATTTTTCAGTTAACCTCCGTGTCTTGGTTTTGTTTACAACCGATTTTTAGTGAAAATAATTTAATTATTAAAGATTTTTCATTTAGTACAATCTGCAAGGATAACACGTTCAAAATTTGCCCGCTTTTATTTTGAACACATGACAGTTTCTACAATATCCAATCAGAAGACTATAGCAAACAATATCTAATCAGAAGACTGTAGCAAATAGCTAATTATATAAAAATCACTTTTCTGTTTATAGATTATGATCTCAACATTTTTTGATGACGTCAACTCTAGGAAATTCTGACGTCACTTGCTCCTTGCCAGCTACAAATAAACTGTGACATCATCCTATCTATATGACATGTATGACGTCAGCGAGCTAAAAATAAATTATGACATCATCCTATCTTAATGAGATGCATGACGTCATCTGCGTTAATGTATTCCCCCAAAAGTTAATGGAATTCCCCCGCAAAGAAAAGGTTAATTCGGTGCCTTATACAATAGGATTGATCAAATTTAGCCATTTCGCCCGAATTTGTGCCTCTGTTAATGGATAAAGACTTGCTCCAAAACTTTTTTGTACCATTACGTGGGATAAAACAAGAATTATACGCTAAAAGCTTTCAGGTAAATGACATACGTGAAAAACTACCTCCCCACGTTGAAAACGCACATCGTAAACCTCAAACGTGACGCGAAAGACTTGTCACGTGACCTCCAGCGGTTAGAGGTTCGCGGTAAACTCAGATCTAAAACTCTCTATTAACTGAAAATACCCTACTAAGCGAAAAAACGGTTTTCAAGACTGTAGTTTAACCCTTGCAAGTTTCCCCACACCTTACATAATTTCACTGTTTTCTTTAAGGGTTAAGAGGGTAATTAATCAGGGGTACCCAACGTCAATTTTCGGAAAATATCTGTTCGGAAGTCGATTTGAGATCTAGAATTTTCGGAACATTTTTTGTAAAATTTCTTGCTTGCCTGCCTCTCCTAGGATTTTCGAACATCTACAAAATGGTATAATTGCCCATTCTCGTTGGGTGCCCCTAATTAATGGGTCCAAAATTTACGTCAGTTGCTCGGAATAGTCATCATCTGAATACAAAATCTGAGGCCGTCGTTGCACTCATTTTACTCCCCCTCCCACACCTCTCTCTCTCTCCACCAGTGCTCCGTTTAGTTTTACGGGTATTTCAGTTCCTACACGGAGATGACAGAAGTCAAACAAGGATCGCAAGTCATAAATGGGAATCGAACTCAGGACCTCTAGCATAGAAGGCCTGACACTAACCAACATGAACTAAGCTGAATCCTTACTCCTACGCTCGGAAAACGTTTGCCTGAGTTCTTTTTCGCTTTCCTAAAAAAGTGAGTTCTTTTCTCCTTTTCTTCCCTTCCAAATCGAAAAAAATTTTCATGGTCGGCACTGAAGTGAAACCACGATCAGCAAGCGAATGATTTCACTGCCACTTTTTGAACGTTTTCGCGTCATTTCTATGATCGATAAGAGTATGGACCATGGAAATTTATTGTCGATTTGTCTTGTACAATAACATTAAGAGTCTTTGACGTCCACTCGTTAAATAATTCTCCACAAACTGCGCGCAAGAGAAAGAGAAAAACAAATTGCGCCACCGTCACGTAATTTCCATCACGTCGGACCATTGGAAAAGTTATTGGGGGGGGGGGGTGGTGAAGCATCCTAAAAACATATTTGTGCAAGGGAAAATCTTATGAAAAAAATTCATGCAGGCCGAGTACCCCCAAAAAATATTCCCGCACTGGCCTAAAAAAATTCAAGCAAAGGGAAATGTTCACGAAAAAAAATTGATGTGGCTCGAAAATTTCCCATCCACTCTCCCCAACCCCATAATTATTCCAATGGTCCGTCCGTTATCGACGGTTATCGACCATAGCTCTCGACCAATCAGCACAAAAAATCGCTCAGTTACCGTAAAATCCTTCCTCCCCACCCGTTAAAAGGCCCCTTGCAGACATTTACCTGACTTTTCTAAGAGCAGAGCATGATTCATCCAGGCACCCACATGATCGTTTTTTAAATTGATGGCTGTTTTAAATGCAGCAATGGCTTTTACAGTTTTGTCTTGATCGATGTACTGGAGGAGAAGATTTTAAGGTCAGTATAAATACGCACGAAAAAGCAATGAATGGGAAACTATCCAGAGTTTACGTAAAAGGATTATATCATTGTATCTGCACTGCTTGCACTATGCATTTTGAACGTTTAAAAACTATTGACCTTTTTTTCTTACCAGATTTCCAAGGTTGAAAAAAGCGTCTGGATATCTTGGTCTGTATTTTATAGCGTTGCTGTAGCATTTTTCGGCTTCCTAAGAAACAAATTTTGTAGGATCAGAGAGTTCGAAGTTGTGCGGAAAAAATAATCGTGCAGAGAGAATCGAAGGAAAGAAATAGGAAAAAGTGGCACAAGTTCGATTTGAGTATACCCTTAATTCTCTCTCTGCTAGCTTGGCTCACCACCACCTGCGCGCCTGGCCGCTCTCCGGTTGTTACACAGAAAAACAAAGCTTGCTGGAAGGTCAAATCGTAATGAATAATTTGTGGAAACATGAATAAAGCTATCAAACTCACATCTTCTTTATGCAATGCTGCCTTTACGGTGCCTAAGTTCATCCAGCCCGCCGCAAAGTTATTCCTATACACAAGAATGACTGCGTTAATAAGTTATCTCAGACCCGGGGGGGATACTCCCTTATATAAGCTAAATAGGTATGTGCCATCTCAGCAAAAAAGCAAGACATTAGAGAGTTTTAGATCCGAGTTTACCGCGAACCTCTAACTGCGGCTTGCGGTTACCCGTTTGCGGTTCGACGTTCAAACATAATTTGATTTAGATTGACGGTGGATTAAATTACGGGCGCCATTTTGAATCAGCAGCCATGAATGGCACTTGTTTTCAAGATCCAATAGGATTTACAAAATTTAGCATTTTGCCCGAATTTGTGTCTCTCTTAATGGATAAGACTTGCTCCACAAGATTTTTGTATCAATACGTGGGATGAAACAAGAATTATACGCTAAAAACTTTAAGGTAAATGACATACGTGAAAACCTACCTCCCTACGTTGAAAACGCACGTCGTAAACCTCAAACGTGACGCGAAAGACTTGTCACGTGACCTCCATTGGTTAGAGGTTCGCGGTAAACTTGGATGAAAACTCTCTATTGGGACTTACGACATCTTCCTGTTTTACATTATATTGACATTATTTAGGAAATGTGATTTGAAATAAACGCCACCCTTGAATAATCGCCGCATCGAAAAGGCTTAAACTTTAACAAAAGCCGCAGCGTTTAATCGAAAAATACGGTATTAAATCAAATTCCACTAATGACACCAATCGTATCGTTGTTGGCCTCTCTATTAGGTTTTCAACAATGAACTGGCAAAGTTGAGGATTCTGGCCGTCTGTGCCAATGCAGTT
This sequence comes from Porites lutea, assembly GCF_958299795.1. Classification (NCBI taxonomy): domain Eukaryota; kingdom Metazoa; phylum Cnidaria; class Anthozoa; order Scleractinia; family Poritidae; genus Porites; species Porites lutea. The sequence goes on from NC_133210.1 coordinate 9,166,245, forward strand.
TGGCGATCCGGGACGAAAGAGCCACGTGACCTGAAACGACCAGGCCGCGCGGGAATAATCAGGCTACAGTTAGGCAAGGTTCTAGTAAGTACTCGCGCGCACACGATCTCGCGCACCTTGTACAATGTATGGGTCTCAAATGGGGACCTTTGGATAGCACTTCGAGTTTTCAAACCAAAATCGTGTGCATCATACAATTACTTATCACACCAATCTGAAACCTAAAGTTTACTAATGTACAAGTCAGCAACAGGGAAGAGTTACAGTCCGGGGGATATAATTACCTCAAAATTCCTAAGTCGTAATCATGCTTGATTTCTTACTCATAGTCAATTTGGGGGATAGGGAGGTCCAAACCTGCCAACTCCTGTACCTTGCATTCCCGGCTCCCGCCCCTTTTTTTCTTGGCTTTCTCCCACCAGCTCTTTTTTCGATTACGAAAGATTGAGTAGTGTTGAATAATTTCCCCATATTTTCCCTTCCCCGCCCTTTAGAACTCCCACTTCCCGTACCCCTTCCGTCCCCTAATATAATTCTCCCACCCCCCTGTCCTCCCCCATTAGTCAAATGTTAAGGTCACTACTGCGTTCAGAACTTAATGACTTCAAATTAAGAGAAAAACACTTTTAAAAAAGTATAATATTGCAAAAAGACTAACCTTATTTCTACAGCTTTTTCTAACAGTGCTTCAGCTTCTATGTATCTTCCATCATCCTTAAAAAAACGATTTTTACACTAAAATTTTAAAATTAACTCATTTTAAATCTACTAATAAATTACAACTTCAGACAGTTTGGCAAAACCAAAAAAATATAATCAAGAAGTAGCCTCCTTGTTCTAAATTCAACGTGAGTAAACCGTGATTAGTACGGAGCGATCTACAAAGTTCCAAAAGTCCTGAAATTTTTTCAGACTTCTTACCCAATTGCACAAATTGCGTTCATAACTGCGAGGATCACTCTTCATTTTATTTCATTTCCGCAGTTCTTATATGATTTAATTCATATGCATCTATCACATTCATCTCTTGAACACACAATTGACCAGCTCCAGTTGGTTAAAACATCGCACCAGTATCGCAAGGTCACGGGTTCAAATCCCGTTGAAGTCCTGACAAAGCTTTTCCAAAAAAGACAAGCTCGGGAGTTGTACCCAGTTTCTTGGTAGGGTCGATCGCCTTCGAAAATTGTTGCTTTTCGGGGTTTAGATGAGTTTCCCATCCGTTTATTCTCATTTCATTTTGGTCGAATAGGAAGGGGCCAAAATTCCAAAACCTAGAGAATCCATTCTTTTTGCAGGGTTTGTATCCCAAAAAAATCATTCTGTTGTCACCTCCTACGATTGACTTGATCTGCTATGCAAATATCCGCCATGGGGTCTTTTTAGCGATCATTACAATGACAAATATGAGCTTGGTGTGATCTTGTTTCTCGTCAGAGGATCATTTTTGAAAGGACTCTTTATTAAAATGTTCACTGCCACAAAATCTAGGTACGCATATTTTGGAGTATCCACATATTTACTGCCTCTCCGTTATTGAAAGTCTCATGTGCGTCAAAAATAAAATACATGTAACATGCTGTACAAGGATATCATACCTTGATAAGGTTTCCCAAATTGTTTAAAGCTTGATCGTATGTTGGGTTTAACCTGCCATTTAAAGGAATTAAAATCAGTTGATATCATTCTAGTCTTTTTTTTTTCCAGACACGCACTGTTGAAGGTAGTGATTAATTGTCGTAGAACCTGCATACTTGAGAACAACAAAAATTTACTAGAAATACGCGAATAGCATAACCTCGCACAGCAAGGAGGAAAAATTAAGGGAAAAAAGCCATTAGCGCATTAGGGTAGAGAAAATATATGAAAAAATGCAAACAAAAAGAAAGGAAAAGAAAAACCAGCTCTTCCAAGAATCGATCACAGTACATCTTGTGTATTGGGACAATTCTATACGGTACGTGAGGATATGTCCAATCTGAAATAAATATTTCTTTAACACATTACCCGCGGAACTTCCGCAGGCAAGGGCCGTTCACGAAACCTTTTCATGCTTGGATAAAACTGCAGGCTATTTTTTTTATTGTTAAAACCACTCAAAGGAAAGTTCATTCAGGTACAGGGTAGAACGATCATTTGACTCGACGTCAATTAACAAGAAATAAACCAGTACAATGAGTGTTTATCATTTCTCACTGATTTCTACACGGTACCGGATTGCTTCTCTATAAAACTTCTCAGCAATCACTGTATGTCCTTTTTCAGCTCTCAGCTTGCCAATGTTGTAGTGAACCTGTTGAAGGGACAAAAAGTCAAAATGCCAGGAATAGGTGGTTACAGGGAACAGGGGCTAGTTCACGCTATTTGCTATTCTTTAAAAAAAAAAAAGAAGCTTATAAACGTTTTTCGCATCAATTGAATTCCAAAGTTAACTAGGTCCCGTTTTGTTGTTTAAGACTATATTAAGGCTTCAAAGCTGTTTCCTGTCGTCTGTTTTCAAGTTCTAATGGCATGCCCGTGAGAATCACCAAAACAAATTACTATGGTTTGTGCCTCGTCATAATTTTAAAGAAGCATTTTGTGTATGGGAAAGGGAACTAGGTAACTAGGAGGGGGGGGGGGGGGGCACTTTATTGGGGCAAAACTGCAATCATGAAAGGACTAACAAGAAGATATATGATTAAAGAAATAAAATAAAAATAATTAATTATAATCACAAGAATAATTAAAAAACAATTGCTGATCTCCAATAGGGCAACTGCAAACGGGACCCTTGACCCATGCAAGGCACCGCCCTGTTGTTACTTACAATTACAATTTCAATTACAATGCTGATGAATAGCTTATTTTACCCTTGCAAAAAATTAATTCAAAGCCTAGATGTACGTTAACAAAAAAAGTGAATAAAAAAATACAAGAAAGTGGATGTGGTAGGCACAGTCACTTCGACCTGTGACTTAAGCACAGAATTGTCTTTCTGTCCTGACAAAACAGGGTCCAACAGTATCCACCTGACATAGCCCCTTTTTCTGGAGGAGGTCACTTCCTAGAGTTTTCCACCTTGACTGGCAAGACTGATTACTTACAGTATTTTGCATAAATGGTCCCTTATGGGGGGTCTTGCTAGCTGCAATCATGACTGTGAGAACATCCCTTCAGCTATTTCATTTACCTTGGCATTGAGTGGACAGACAGTGAGTCCAGAAGTGAATAAAGTGTCTTCATCAACCCATTCTGCGGATCTCTGAAAAAAAGGAGGAAGGCAATATAAAAACAGCCACAACTCCAAAAACGTTTTCAGGCGAACACCAGAGGGACAAATCAATGTGTCTGTATTATGGAGAAGCTCATATTTTTTAAGCTTTCTACAGGGTTCTCTTTAAGTGCTGGCAACTGGCTAAAAAAACGACTAGGTTTGAGCCATGTTCCTTTTTGGGAAAAAGGGTAAAGCAAGGCCGAATGCAAGCCTGAAATTAACTACAGAACTTGATTGCTAAGCCACCTACATTTACATCCTAGCTGTATACTTTAAAACTTAGTGAGAACCCTGAGCTCAGTATCTTTTGACAGGGAGTGCCTGTATCATAGTAGTATCAGAGGGGGAAAGGGTATGACCAAGACTTTAAGTCCATGAAATCTGAGGCAAGAACTGGCCCCCACGAAAATTTCTTAGGAATTTGCCACAAGTCCCTTGCCTAAACTGGAAACGTCTGCATAGGAAGCAAGTCAAAGCAAATTACGTAATAACTTTTGGTACAGAATATAACATGGTGATATAGATGGTAAAAAACATGGATGAAAGGGAGACTGCAATGCAATTACACCCTCACTCTTTGATTGTCTAACATCAGGCTTAATTCCAGGCACCCCTTTGATATGATTATCTGAGGCTCTACGAGCAGAAGGGTCATTTTTCTTACCTGTACTGTTCGAGCCATGTACAAAGCTATCAGTGCACCAACAGTAAATCCTAAAACCTACAGGTGCAGGGCAGCAGAAAATACCAAATAATTAATTCTTGTCAGGGTGTTACACAGGGCGCAGAGGTGTTATTTGTCTCTTTATTATATCATACAGTGTAGCTGCTGTTATTCGTCCACAGTCATTACCTTCAGTGGTTTTCCGGAGCATTGGATAATATTCAACCAGGTTTGTAAGACGATCGCATGACGGTTTGCTTGATTCCACAGTATAAAGTCAAAGGGAATGTGCGGTATCAACTGTAAAATTTAACTACAATCAACAACCAAGGTCACAAATAACTCCTCTGTGCCCTGTGCGTGTTATACATGTATATTGCTATACACTGCTTATGCTGGTGAAGATTTCGGCTCCCTACTGTGTACACAGCGTACCCTTCAACCCTTTAAGCCCCAATATCCACCTACAAATTCTCCACACTGATATTCATACATTTACTTAGAGATACGTTGAGAGAGTTAAATAAAAGATCAAAGCATTTTCTCTTTGGTGATCATTTAATTAATTCTCATAACCATTTCTCTTGACAATGTATGGATATCGTTAGGGGAAAATTGATGTTAGTCACCATCGGGACTTAGAGGGTTAAGCTATGTACTAGTACACAATGTGATGGTGCCTGGACCCTGCATACCATTGACACGGTTGTCATGGTTACAAGGTACACTCAGCTGCAGTTCTTGGCTCCACCAGACTCTTAGGTACTTCCCCTCCTTGTGCTCCTCTTTTGGTCAGTTAAATTCAAAGGATAAATACTACCCATAATCTGCCTAATGGAGTGTTTCCATTTTAATACAGAAAAACAATCGCTTCCTCCAACAAGGTCAAGCCAAACTGCTAAAAAGAGCACGGCACCTAAATAACATACATGTACATGCAAGCAGTCTTAATTTCAAACCAGCATATTACAGGTCTTTGAAGAGTGACAAGTGAATATATATAGAGGATATTACACGGTGGCGAGAAGATATGAATTTTATGTTCGAGTGGCAAGAACAATATCTCACGAGTGAGCGAAGCGAATGAGTGAGATATTGTTCTTGCCATGAGAACATAAAATTCATATCTTCGAGCCAACGTGTAATGTTCTTTTTATTATATGGAGAAACCAATTCAACAAAAGCAAAAGGCGGGAATCGTGACATCATTGAACGATACGACACTCACAAAGGTGACATACGGAAAATACGCCACTCGGGTCCCGGATGAAGTGGCGTAAATTGGAATCTACAAGTGGTTTAGTTCCCAGTAAAACACTCTCCTCCATATAATAAACTGGTATACATCATTCTGCTCACCTTTTTTCCAAAGTATTTCTTGCTTAGTGCGGCAAATCCAAGAACAGTGATCAGACAGGAGCCAATACTGGAGAGATACAGCACCCTTTCAGCCACGACAAAACCAACTGTGAAGAAGATATTTGATGCTGGAAGGAATGGAACAGCAAGGATAGCAAGTCCCATGGTTAGAATCCTGAAAAAAAGAAGATTATCTCTCTTGTCAAACACAACATGCAATGAACTGCAAATTATGCAATGTAGCAGATGTACATGTGTTATCAAGCACAGAAAATTGATGCTTGCATGATTGTGTTATTTAAAGTCAGGTATGAACTTTTTTTTTAGAATTTAGACCAACATATTTTTCCATTTCTCCCACACAGACATTCTTAGGACTGCATCACACATTGACAGTTTTGCCCCATGACTGTTGGGGAGGACTGCATTACGAGCCAAAAGAACATCTGCTTGGGAGGCCTACTAATAATTATTCCAACACATAGACAATAAAAAATATTGTTACTGGAAAAAAAGTAAGAGCCACGGGACCAAAGTACTGTTAAGTAAATGCATGTGTATCTTAACAACCTACAAGTTGAACAGTGAAGTAAAAAACAAGATGTTGATATATATTGGTCCAAGAATTCACTTTGCATTCACATCACAAAATTGACTGGCTCAGCTTATATAACGCATTCTCCCTCCCTTGGTGTTTGTGCCAGATAAACTTGAAAGTGATAGATATGTGCTGGTGGCCCACAACTACATGGTCTGCTATTACATTTCTAATCAGAACAAATTAAGTTAACTTTGTATTCAGGTTACACAATACCAGAATGGAATATCACACCACATGAATTAAATTTGTATTCAAAACTGGAACGAACTCATTCCAGAATGACTTGTGTAGGAATGAAACTTTGTCTTTGTATCATTAAGATCAGTAGCACAGTTCTGATGTACAAAGGTGTAACATTGGCCTAAAATCAAAATTTTTAAAAAAAATACAGTAGGTGTTTCAAGGAACTCTAAAAAGCAATAAAAAATGATAATATTGCAAAAAAATGCCACCTCAATAATTTTTGAGGACATTTTCTGCTATTTTTCTATTACCCATGATGCATTGCGACCACGCCCTTTCGCACAAAATATATTTCATCTTCATTCCTCTCAGGCAATTTTTAAGCAGAAATTTCAGTTTAAAGCTACAAATGTATTTACAACAAAAAAACACATGTTAATTGTAAGAAAGTCAAAGAGATGCCAACATTTGCTCGTGTTCATTCAATGGAACTTGAAATATTTGCCGTCTCTTTCCCTTTGATTGCAAGGCACCACAAATATAACGTACAGTTCCTGGAAGCACTGCTGCGACCTTTTCATCAAGTTTATATGTCTGATCAATCATGTTTTCCCTAAGAAAGAATTTTTCTTGAAGAACAAAGACCGTCCACGGTCCACACTTGGCTTCTTGACTTTTCTTTCGGGCTTCCAGTATTTTTTGAATAAATTTCCTTCTATTTTTTTTTTTATAATGAGCTCTTCTTTTCTCTTGCTTTTCCTTTTCTTTTTTGTTCTCACCACTGCTGAATCCGAGAAACTCCAGAATCCATACTTCTGATTGTATTTGACTGTTTTGTGCTCACGCGTGCGATATGAAATGCGTATCAAGAACGCACGTGCTATGAAGATATTTCCCGCTCATTTCCTGAGCTTATGCAATATTTTTCTTCCTAATATGGAAGTCTAAGACAATGCAAATTTATTGAGTAAACAGTGAGTCATTTTCAGTGTATTTTAGAGCGAACGAAACAGTACAAGCGGTTGCTGTGTCGAGCTAGATTCTGCGTGAAATTCGATCGCTTACTCTTCACGGAGGAAAATAACTCTCTTGGTGTTTAGAACAAACTCAAATCTCAATATTTTCGTCGGGTTTTGGCCTTCTCGACTGGTTTTGGTATCAAAATTTAGCGTGACATTTGAGCATTTTGCTCCTGTCAACTTTGATACAATCCAGAACACAGAGCGCAGACAGGACGGCACGAAAGGTCAACGACCGAAAATTCTGCTTGCCGTATCACACCGCTTCCCGAATGTTTAGAACGCAGAAAAAAGTTAATAATTCCGCAAGAATTCATTCACACAACAAGAGACTACAGGAAAGTTAAAATCAACTTATGAGCATTGTGTCTGGATGAAAAATTGTTTTGTGAGTCAAGAAATATGAATGATACATGACATTGAAAATGTTTGGTCTCTTCCAAGTCTTGAGCGTGACGCATCAAATCGCGAGTGGTTTGGTCAGTTTTGACGAAAATCGAATGGGAATTTTGAGATTTTAGTTTGAGTTATAACTAACAATAAGAATATTCTTTACACATAAAAGGTTTGAGGACGGTAAAAGAAATAGAAGTTAGCGAAAACAGGTTAAAAGTGAAGGACGACTATACGCGCGTGTTACGCGTGACGCCATGTTTTTACGGCAACCTTCACAACTCAGTGCGGATTTAATTTTTTATGGTAGAACATAATTCCCCAACCTTTATCAGAAAATAATCTTTAATATACCTCTGATAATCGAGGAAAGTCTCAAATGCATTCAATAATTGTGCGCCGAGATATTGAAATATATTTTATGCAGAGCAGTGAATTTTCCTTGTGATCATGACAACCGTGCTACTGATCTAACTAAACATATACAGAGTAATAAAGTTATGGAGATGGGACGGACTTATTTCAAAATTAAAGTATTCTGTGAATAGCCCCTAAAAGAACCTTACCGTTTTATTTGCAAATTCCTCCCACATAAACAGTATGCAAGAAGCAGGAGAAGCACAGTCCACATGGCAACAATGCAGAGTATACGTGGATCACTATACGTGTTGATTATTGGCACACAACCCATTGACCAATCAAAACAAAGCCATTGAGGTACAAGGAGAAGCCAGGCATTAATGGCATAGAGATAGTTATAATTAATTATCTGTGTGTGGAAAAATAAAACAGCCATTGCAGTTAATTGATTCACTTAAATGTAATAATTTTGTATAATAACATTAGTGAACTAATGAGTCAGGAAACTACTGAAATTAAACCAGTAAATTTGTATCTTTCTGGCCTATGTATTTAAGGAGGATGTACATCAAAAGGATTAATGCCTTTATATTTTCATAACTGTGCTATAATCAATTGGCAAAATGAGTTTCTGCAACCAATATAACTAAACTGAAGATATATAAACTGAAAATTCATCCAGTAAATGTTATTCGGAAAAATGCATTCTTCTGTACTCACTCTAATAATAAGAGACTTCTCAAATGATGTCGGATTGTCAACAACCTGGAACACTGGAGGTGAAGAACCCATGACATGCCATCGACATAGCAGAAGGAGGATACCAGTGACTAGTAAAGCCACTTGTCTAAAAATCAGGCCTTTCAACCATGTAGCGGCTGCCTTTTTCTCCTACAAAGAATGTACAAGTCAGAATTATAATTGACATTGATATTAACACCAAACCATATTTATTCCAAATACGGCCACCCCTGATTGTGTACTGCCCTCAAATAAGCACTGCATTTGGGACAAAAGAGTTAATACATTGTAAGTGCTGTCCCAGAATAATTACTGCAGCCCCAATATAATCAAAATCAAAAAAAGTTATTTCTGTTAGCGTGATACGGAACATACTAATATCCCAGTTAAAACAATTCTTTGTGGTGTCCAACTTTCAAAAAAACGCCCTCCTTAAATAAGTGACCCCATGGTTGTCAAAAGTAGCCGGCTGCCGGCGAAAATTGCCACCTACTTGGTTAGTATCAGCTGGCTACTCTGTTTGGCATTTCTTTACAGACGGTGTTTTTTTTTTAAAAAATATCCCTGGACTGGCCGCTTACTTTGACAACTCAGCCATAAACTTGAAAGCTTTCTGACAACCGGGCTGCACCATCGAATAAGTGCCACATTTGAGGTGCAAAAAATTATTCACTTTGCTTTTTGAGTGATGGTGATCAATTTATTGTAGCCTCCTTTATAGGTGCATGCCCTCTTTCTGCATTAAAAAGGCTAATGTAATAAAGCAAGGTATTTTTTGGCTGTAACAATTGTTATTATAAACTGGTTTAACAAAGAGAAAAAAAAGCTATATTAGGCAAGAAATGAGATCGTGTTTACAATTTTTATAGTTTGATCATAAAGTCACCTTTAAATAAATGGTTCCATTTCTGTCCCCTTTGGTAGTTGTAGCTCTCATTATAAGCATAAGTGGATCTACCTCACACACAACAATGAGATCATAAACACAACAAATACCCTAAAAAGACAAAAATGTTTTTGTTTGAAAGATGACTCAGGAAAAGCCTGACGTGGGAGACTATAGATGATGCTTTAAATGTGTTTTATTGGGAATTGTGGATGTTTATTCTGGATGTGGTGTAACACTGCATAGGTCCCTGGAACTTTTCACTCAGTCTATCCAGGACCATGTCCAGATACACTAGCCTACAATGTAGCATAAACACAATTCTTGCAGACCACAAATCTCTCCCCTATCTACTTCTGACAACTCTCTGATTCATCACTATGAAGGATCAGCACTCAACTGAAATTCAGTGGCAAACCTATTATTCCCATCATCAATTTAGTTGATAAAAGTAAATCTTTTGGTCCGGCTTATACAGATCATATCAACCTGATGTTATAATTGAAATTCACTTAAAATTTGATATATTACCAAGACTGTGATCCCTTGCTCTTTACAAAGCATTGCGACACTACAAAACACCATACTCATTGCAAGATATGCCCAAGAGAAATATTCAGGAGACCTATCTTCTGCATCTGAAAACAAGAAAACATTACATTTGTAAATCATATGTGGTAATGTTGCTGTTCCTTTGGCTAATTTAATTAATTAATGAATTTATTAATAATGAATTTTATATAGTGCCAATGAATGCTACTAAAAATATTTAAAAGCACTCAATATCAACACTATTGACGATAATTAAATTATAATTAATAAAAGGCATATAATTATAGAAAGAAACGTTTTAACATTTTAAAAATGATGTGGCTACAACTAGTTCTCATTGATAACAGCAGTGAGTTCCATAACATGAGCAAAGGTGTGATCCCCAAGAGAATAGCAGTTGACTTTTGGAATGTACAGAAGAGATTGTGTACATGAGAAAAGAGCACATGCACAATTAGCAGCATGTTTCAGGGACAGAGATTTTTGATGTAGGCTACACTGTACATGATAGTTTGAAAGTATAATAAACACAGCAACTGGATGTATGGCATAAAGGGGAGAACGTACACCGCTTCATGATTGCTGTGGCAGACAAAAATTTATTATTCCATTGCATGATCATAAAACCTTACCTATCTCCCTGGGAAAATGTATTTAAAGATCCATTCCAGATCAGACATGCTAGTGGCTGGTCCAAAATTTACTGGCCACTCAATTGTAAATGAATGTGCATGACAAACCTTAATTTATCAGGGCTTCTGATATTTTGTGGTAATACTTTTATCAACCTAGACATTTTCTGTACTTACCAATGTCACAGCATCTTGCATAAAACAGAAAGGAAAGGATAAAGAAAAGTGCACTCAAAAGATCTGCTCTACCAACTAAGCCTGCAACCTAAAAAACATTAAGGGCATTAAATTCGTGAGAGGCGCCTGGAACAAAGCCCCACGCCAGGGGGGGGGGGGGGGGGGTGAAAACTATAGAAATTTTTGGGTGGGGATGTGCAACTGGGACCCTGGAACCCTTTATATGTAATTCTTCCCATGTAAATTTTTTTTTGGAAAATATAAGAAAAATGCTGCAAAGGTCTTCTGAGAAGGGAAATCAAAGACCCCGAGAATGGGGTCAAAAATACGGGCCAATGCCAAATTTTATATCATGGGGACTGGGTATGAGTCCATGTAATATGGGATAATATCAATGTAAGACCAACAAATTCAGCAAGAGCTCACAGAATCCTCAAGTTTGGCATTTATCGGGCAGATATGAGACAAGATACAGCCATCCACACATTTCTTAGTAAATTTTCAAGTTTTTGAATGGTTGTATTTTGTAATTTCAGCCTGATCAAAATTAACCAAACATAGGTATCTTGCAAATCTTGTTGCTATCTTTCTGTTTACTAGGTTCTTGTGTTAGTAATCCCATAATACAGACTTGTACCCAGTCCACTTTTATGATATGAAATCCAGCAATGATCCCATTTTTAAATTTCTGAGAATAATAGAGGGGGGGGGGGGGGGGCATGCTCCCATATCTCAAAAAGATGCTGGTGTAGGTTGACCCACTATTGAGAAATCATGCACACAATGTTCTCAAAATGACTTTTGACTTGCAGCCCATACACGGTTTGCAACCTGAACAAAATGGAAAAAATGTGATTGTAGATTACACAGTTGTGTGGGAGTATCTCCTCCTCATATCTAAATGGTAACTACTATTGTTATTTCCTTCTGTAACACAGTCAGAGCAAGCATGATATAACTTGAAATTAAGGCTGATTTACACCATACAGGTTTTTGCATGTCTTGCATGTTAAGTGCTTATGATAAGCTTATGACACATTTTGTATTGTTTAAGTCAAACCTATAAAAATCTCAAGTATGTGGTAGGTTTGATTTACACCAATATTACAACGTGTGCAGAAGGCTTGTGGTAAGCAAATCACATGTGACAAAGTTGTTCAGTGTAAATTGCATGTGGCTTTTAGCCTGGGCTCCAGAGGTTATTTTTTTTCTTATCATACTCTAAGCACCGTTTTACTTCATCTTAGCCATTTTGAGAACGGACCGCTGGAGCCATAAAGATACCCTTGAAAAATTATGTGCTACTGACGATAAGTCTTTGTGGCAAATTGTCAATTTTAAAACAGCCAATATCAACTCCAAATTTTTTTCTCATAGTTTGAAATGGTGAACCAACCTTGAATAAAAATATCACTAAATATTTATTCAACTGTTATTATGGTAACAACTCAAATATTTAACGAAAATTGTAACTACCCGCTAACCTTAAAAAGTAAATAATTTTACAAGCATAAAAAATAGATAAGCTTAGGTTGTTGATAACTAAGCAACGGAGCTTAAATTGAGGTCAGCGATATAAAAAATATTTTAGATTAAAGTTAGAGATACTCATACTTAACTTACACTTTCCGTGTGAATTGGATGCACCGCAAAAATGAGGGCGCCGACCAAACTTGCCTTAGGAGCAGAAAATTGAATGCTTGTGGATTCGTCAGTTAAGCTTATCTCATTCTCGTTAGAGGTCCTTTTTCTGGCGCTAATGAGAACTGAAAAAAGTTTCAAAGTTAACACTGAAACCACAGCATGAAGTATGACATTGAAGAGATGAAATTCCCAAGGTTTTAGTCCACCAGCCAGCCAGTAATTAAATCTAAAAGTCAAAATAGTCAGTGGGCGATAACTTTTGTGGCTTAGATTTGAAGAGATGTTTGTTCCCCAAAAGTCATGAAGAAACAGTTTTCCAAGCGGGACCTCAGCTTTAAGGTCCTGGTTACCCACAATAGCCTCAGAATCGTCGAATACAAATCCTGCATTGCAGGAATTCCAATAACAAATTATTGAAACAAAGAATACGATGACAGATGCGACGTGAAACGAAAAGCTGGGGACGGGCAAATCACAATCAATTTCTCCACCGCCCACCACAAAGTCAAAATATGCATCTTTGCGTTCCTCTTCGACGAAATCTTTTCCATTTCTTCTGCGGGGTCTGCTTCCATTTGCTCTGAGCTTGGACGCCATAAAACAAGCCTCTTTAAAGGTAATTTGAGGCGAATTTTTAAGCTAATTTCCAGCGGGTGGAACTCAACATTTTCAAACAAAGCGCGAACAAAACCAAAACACCATCCGAGCACCTGCAGACGAAAGCTTCCACTTTCTAGGGAGGGGTAAGAAGAGAGGTCTAAGTTGTTGCTAAAAACAACATATAACGATAGAGACGTTATTTCATTCAGTACCAAACAATTTCCCCCAAATGAGACCTAAGATCCTCATGGACAGTATACGATAAAACATATGCAATTTTGATGGTCAAATTTTGCAACAACCTCGATTTTACCTCGATTTTACCTTCCTCTCCCTAGAAGGGTAGCCAACAAAGCCGCATAGAATGCTGGGACTGTCTAATCAAACATGGCGGATTTATGGGCAAGTAAGTTAAGATTGATGTTAAAATGGCGTGCAATCAGGTCTAATTTAAAATCTGAAGAGATCACATAGCCTTGTCATAATTTTTTATTTTTTACAAGTTTTTAGCACATTTAAACGGGTGTCATCCTTTTGATTTTCACCCCGGAAGTAAGGTATCATTTTACTGTTGCGCAATGTTTCACTTTTGCTACGTGGAAATTTTGGTGATTGGGTTCACATTAGCTTATATGAGAGCTAAGTTATCGACTTTTGAGGTATATATTGATCCTTTGGTATGCGTGCATGTCATTTGAATTAGAATACAGGGTTTTGTCATCGCTTGATGCCGTCTTGCGTCTGGCGATTGGTTTGTAATTTTGCAGTGCAGTTTTGACATCATTACACTAGTACTGTCCGTGGATTAGCCTTTGATCATGATAATTGGATGATCAACTCCCTCCCTACTTAGGAGTTAGATGCTATTGGTTTTATCTCCTTTTATGTTCTATTAAATTTGTCTTTGTTGATTTCTCGGAAATCTGAACTGAGAAAAATTAATTATTAAGTCAACTCAGATCAGCTGTACACAGATGAGAAGTCAATGTTATTGTCTTGTCTACTTGATTTATTGTCTCGTGTTCTTGCTTTCTTTCTTTACAGCAGCATAGTACAGTACAAGGATCATTGATTACTTCAATAAAATTTTAAACATGGCACAGCTGTTGGAGCCACTTCCATTGGAGATGGAGAGGTAGTTAACCACTGATTTATTTTAATTACAGTAAAAACCCGCATACAAGAACATGTGGATTAAGAACACCCAGGCTGAAATTTGGTAAAAAAGGAGCATATATATAAGAACACATTCAGCCTGAAAATTGAAAATTGTTCTTATATATAAAAACTCTTCCCTTTTCAGTTTAATAGAACAGTGTCTGTAGCTTTACTGTGGTATTGCACAGCTCAGTTGTGCAATTTATATTCTAATGTTGTGTGTCTCAAGTTTAATTTTCTCTTAAAGTTATGTATTTCATCATAGTTAGTAAATCCCTTACATTTTTTTAGAAGTAAAAAATTAAGAACACTTAAGAACACTTTCAGGCTGATTTCACCTAAAATACCCCATATATAAGAACCCAATCAGCCTGAACCCCGAAAATGGGTGTTCTTGTATGCGGGTTTTTACTGTATATCTCCCAAAATCAAGTTATTATACCATGTGGTTTTGTCTTAGCCTACTCCGATTCTACTTTTCTGTAAAACCAAAAACATATATTTGTTTGTGATGTTGTGATATTTTACAAAACAGATCCTCTCTACAAAGACGTGAAAAGGATGGCGAGCATACATTAGGTGAGAATAATAAGATTCACAATAAGCTCTCTTACAGTGCGACTAGTGTAACCGGGGCCACTTAGACAAAGTTGACCAATCAGATTACAGGAAAATAACACTACATTCACTCTAACAGACCTTGCAGGAAACACAAGCTTCTTCTCAGCGGGTTCAAAAGGTCAGGTCTGTGGGCTGTAATAATTAATTATTGGTTGATTTCGATCCATGTTGTTTATTTTGATCCGGGATTTTGATTATGATTGATAACTAACTTTCTCAGAATGTATTGTTATTTTCCTTTTTATATTGATTTATTTTTTTATGGTAATGTTACAGTAGTGATGAATGCACAAAAATAATGGCTCTTGTAAAAATACAAGAGTTCAACCAGTTTCAGAGTAACAAGTGGATTTCGTTGTTCATAAAATATACAGTATTTTATGACCTTATTTGATTATTGTTATTGTTTTGTTATCATCATCTTCATTATTTTCATTGTTATGATGATAATATTTTTTTTGACAGTGGATTACAGTAAAGTACCACGGTCAAGTGGAGATGGCATGGAGTATTCTTCTAGTAATTCCAGCGATGGAAGTATCTCTGAGAGGAGTGATGATAGTGAACTGTCACAAAGAAAAGTTACATCTTTACCAACACCTACAAAAAGCCAAATGTTTGGAAACAAAGCAGTTTGTTCCTCTACTGGGAGAAAAACCATGTCACAACCTACGAACTATCAAGAAAAACAAAGGAATACAAATACTCAGGACGTACTTAACCACCAGATTCAAAGTGGACATGGTTACTCACCAACATCTGTCTTAAGAACTGAAAATAAACATTATGCAGAAAATGATGGACACCCCAAACCTACTGCAATTTATCGACAAAACTCAACAAATATTTTACTGCAAGGTGCTGAGTTACCGAGATTAGACCATCAGTTGGGAATATCATTAAAAGGAAATGATCAAGTTCCATCTTTAGCTCTGCCAGTCGCAGATCTCAACTCTAAAGAGCTTGTTGTGAAGACTACTGTCGTAGAACACACAGCAGAGTTTGTGGATAGTCAGAAAGTTATTAATGACCTTGAGGAACAAAACTCTAAGTTGGTTGAGGAGAAAACAAAGCTTTCTGTGCAGCTTGGTGTCCAGACTAAGGTTTGAACAAAAAATAATAACTAATCTGTTACCAGTAGTTAAAAATATGTTTTCTGAAAACCAAGATCATGATCAGCCTCTCTTTTTTCTTCCCCTCTCTGATGACATAAGGGACATTTTATTTTTTATCTTTTTTTATTATTGTACAATTTCTTTGTCAAAGTTTACAGTGTGACGGAGAAAACCGTGAACACTTAAAATATTTCAGGAATGTTTATTGTGTTACGACCAATCACAGCAAAGATCAGGGCACGCCAACTAGCTACAAAACCACAAAAACTAATTAATATTCTTGCTTGCAGTTTAGTTTCTCACTCCCAACTGGCTTTTATCTTGCAACACAATAACATTCCAGAAATTTTTCTGGTGCTCACAGTTTTCCCAGTTTGATTGTAAAAATGTTCTACCATAAAAGAGAAAATGCCGAATACATGTACAATGAAGTAGCAGTTGTTGAGTATAACAAAAACGTTTTTAGCAAGCAAAGAGTTTAAAGTGACAAAAAAAGCATTTGTAGTAAATAGTAGACTTTAAATTTTGTTGCAACACAAGGTGTAATTATTTGCATCACTGTGAGGTCGCATCAGGGTAAATGAAGACAGGTGACAGGGCTTAAAACAGCGACACAAGACTGGCAACAAAGTTGGATTCAAACTGAACATGATGCCATGGAACGCAACTGATAATACAATTGACATTTTTTCCTCCTTTTCCAAATAGTGGTTTCAATAGTGCAAAGTCTTTGATATCAAGCTACTTTTTTATTCTCAAGTAAGCAAGACTTCACTTTCATATGGAATTTTTTATTTTATTTTACTCTTGACAAATTCGTTTTGACACGCAATATCAAAGTCTCACTTAGTCTACATTCACATGGCACCGGGCAAATTTTTAACCAGTTGAAAATTTGTGCATTTAGATGTTCTGTTCACATAGAACCACCTTAACCATACCAAAATCTAGATGCCTAGCCATTAAAAGCTCCGTGTGAACAGAGCAAAAATATTGAACTGTCACGTGTGAACTAATAATATCGTCCCAGGGCTGTCTTTAAGAGATGGGGGGCAGGGATTTCCCCGGCTTCTATGAGCGTGGCCCTTGTCTACTTTCAAAGGAAAAAAGAAGAAAAATAGAACCAGAAAAAACCTGTAGCTGTTTGATTTCCCACCTACTTGTTGTATTTACCCAGCAACTTGAAATCTTAGTGACAACCCTGTTATCCAGTCAAATTTTTCAGCTGGTTGAAAATTCGTCTCGTCCCGTGTGAATGTAGCGTTAGTTTCTCAAGCAAATACAAGCAAATTGGAAAGAGAACAAAAAGTTTAGTAGAAGTTAATCAGAACCTGACCCCTTTACAGCTTTTTTCTTGCATCCTTTCATTTATGTCTTTCATCAAGGGATGAAAAAATTCAAAATGAAATTGTAATGACATCACATCTTCCACTGGGTCATGAAAGGGAAGTCTTAAGTAAAGTGTTAACAGGTCATAACTCTTTGTTTTTCTCTCTTCTGAACAGGTAAATGCAGAGATAAAGAGGTTACTAGTAGCATCAGTTGGAGAAGATATTGGGCAAAGGTATTTCAAAATTCTATAACTGATTCTGTTAGGTTGGGAAAAACGTAAAGAAATATTCACAAATTTGTTGGAAACATCTATTGTAGGTTTCATTTGTTTGTGTTATGTTTTTTCAAAAAGAGTTTATTTTTCATTTTTGTCTCAGAACTGAGTACATGGATTTTCTGCCTCAGCCATTGCAAACTGTAATACTAATTTTACAAAATTTTGTTGTTCTTACAAAATCAGGTTGGAAGACTTGGTCAGTAGAAATGTCCAGCAAACTGTTGAACTTAAACACTGGAAAAAAATGTGTGAAGAATACTCTGAGGAGTCAGACAGGCTTGAGATTGAATGTGATGTATGGAGAACAAAATTTCTTGCTAGCAGGTAAGAGTGGTGTTTTACTGTCTCATTGCCTACATGCAAGTTTCGCATCTTGCTCATCAGGAACAGTAAAAAGTTGTCAACCAAAAAATACTGGTTCTTGGAGCGATCAACTCAGTCTTTCTTTTATTATCAGTGAAAATCACACATTTACCTAGTATGTAGTCTTTAAAAAAAATTCTTCCATAATAATGTATCCCTGTAGTGTTTACACCTTAGTTGTCGGTCCCCCATACACGAAGAAATTTTTTATCTCAGCTCAATACTTTTGACCCAATTTCTCATGCTTGGCAGAAAAATGTGAGCTATCGCAGTCTTAAATGATGCATTCTAAAAAGATGTCATAAATTATTATAACATCGGGGCTGTAACTTTAGATTTCAAGTTTTCAGGTGTATACTGATTTGAACCAGGTAATTGAACAGCTAGAAGAAATTGGATCTGTTTCCCATTTGTTTTCCTCTGAAGGTAGCCAGGGGTCTTGTTCTTAGTAGCCCAGGAAAATCCCCAGCCCCCGGCCAATAGTCACAGCCCTTTAACATGAAATAAACCTGAACCAATTTTCAAGAAGAGAAAAGTCAAAGTGAATGATCGTACTTTCCCAAAAACCTCCCAATTATGTTAGTAGGAAAGACACTGTTGCTCACTCGGAAAACTTCAGAACTCTTTTGAACGTCTTCAGAAATCATCGGATGCCTAAGAATATATTGAGATCATCTACAAAAAATTGTGGCACTTGCAGAGCTTCTCATGAGGATGAAAATCTAGACAAGTTGACTCCCCTTTGGTACCAAAATGTTAAAGTAAAACATAGTGTTTTTGCCTTAAGAATGATGTCTGATGAACTATCAAGTTGGAAGGTAGCACTCTATGCCAGATACCGACAAGCACAGAGTGCTTTGCAGAGATTGCTAGATGAGAGAGCTCAGCTGCAACAGTACTTGATTGATACCAAGAGGCAAGTAACAAGCTTGGCTTCTATTGACATAAATCTTATAGGACCCACATACCTGCTTCGGCATCTTCTTTATGTTCACTGACATCATCATCATCATCATCATCATCACCATCATAATTATCAGCATGATAGTAATAACAATGATAATAAACAGTTATAATAATTAATATAGTAGTAATCAATTATGATAATTATAACTTTGCAAGTTAATTAAAATTTAATAAAATAAGCACAAGCACAAGGATCTGAAAAAAGAAGAGAAAAATATTTTTTTTATTCTTGTCTTTGCTTTTACATTGTGCACGTGCATCAGAAGCATTCATTTTCTTTCGAAACAAGACTCTTACACTTGCACTTATACTTACATTGCCAGTGTAAACCAGACTTAATTGGATGGATATTTGGTCAAAAACTTGGACATTTGGCCCTGAAAAAAATTATTTGTCCTGGCCTATGTCTTTATTCTATTCTATTTTATTTTTTGATTTTTTTTAAATAGAAATGCATCCAACTGCTCTTATGTGGTCATTTGTTGTTCAAACATTTAGTTAGTCTGCTGCTTTCATTATTAATAAGAAGAATAAGAGTAAATACTTAACTATCCACCTCCCTTATGGGGCTTTTGAGGGATAATGAAACAATAATTCAAATATAACATAATATATTTAAGAATCCCAACTGGTAGGAGGCAAACCAGTGGGCTATTTACAAGCGTCGCCGAGGATTTGAACTTGGGACTACCAAGAACAAATCCAGCTGGTGGTTAGCGCAGGACTATTGAACTCATGGCTTCCAGATTACAAGTCCTAACTGCTCAGCCATGCTGTGGTAGGTTCCCTGCTAGGAGAGGCCTCTTGTCCGGCGAATACCTCTGCTTGCAGGGAGTATGGTAGCCTGTGAAAACATCCGTTTCTCCACCTGCTTCGCCACTGAGAATGTTTCGCGTGGAGGAACGTCTGCCGCTCAGCGACAGAAATTCCATACTGATGACGTAAAATATGTGCAGAATCCGATCAGAAGCCCTGATTAGTCGACAGAGTAGTTACATTATTTTAGCTATTGTTGACGAATGACAGACAAAAGAAAAAAGGCCACAAAGGTCAAATGTAAACGCAATGAATCTCTAACGAAACGAAGTCAATAATTGTGGAATATAGTCTTCTATAGTTTTGTTGGAGCTCGTTCGCAGATGAACACAACACTTTACCAAAATCGACCACAAGAAACCTAAAATTGAATAAATTTACATTTGGAGCCCCATGACTACCGGATTTATTAAGTAAACATTGATTTGCATCATCAGTATGGAATTTTCGTCACTGAGTCGCAGACATTCCTCCGTGCGAAATGTCCCCAGGGGCGAACAGCATGGAGAAACGGATGTTTTCACAGGCTAGGAGTGTGGTAGGGCTGGGCTTTACTTAAAAAAATGAGTTACTCCTTATTGTCATCTGTAGATATGTCCTGTGAGCTTAAGTTGATTCGTCTCCCTCACAGCCATTTTTGTCTCATCATGCAATGCTCCTTTTCGGGAACATCATTGCATAAGGTAAAGGCGCACATGAGCCAAAGGCTCAAACAGCTGGAGCTTATCCCGGTTTCATTAGCATGAAGCACCTAGGAGTATTGCTACTCCCCCCTGGATGGGATGCTAGTCCATTGCAGGGTTACTCCCTAGCAGTGTCTCGCCGCTACCCATTTATACACCTTGGTGAAGAGAGAGGAAACAGCAGGACGGGCGAGGCTTGAACCCTGGACCTCCAGATCCAGAGGTCGAGGTGTTAACCACTCGGCCACACACACCTCCTAACATCATTGCGTGACGAGACAAAAACAGCTGTAGCATGAGAGACTGAGATGATATGAGATATTCTCCTCTTTCCTTGTCAGTGAAATTACATGCAGATACATGGTTAGAAAACTTTATCCCTGGGTTCTAGTTTTCAAAAGCAGCACTTCTTTTAGTCTGCTACACAGTCGCGCTTTGTGTCATCATCACACAATGCTCCTGTTTGTGGGGAGGAGTGTTGTATGATGACACAAAGGACGGCTGTGTAGCAGACTATACCTCGTTGGGAGAATTTTTAATTTTTATAATGTATAACCCATAACATAGTAGATTCCCATAATAAAGTGAATTCTTAAGTAATTCACTGATTTTTTTTGTTTGTTACATTGCAGGTGTATTCAGTCCTTACATTCAATGCTGAAAAGCACAGCTGGTATTCTTCAAGGATCCTTTCCTTCATTGTCCTCCGCAAATGAACAGAACATTGTAGAAATAGCTTCATTAAACAACTCCTTGGCTGAAGAAACTTTGGATCTTGCTCAGAATGTTTTGCCAGCGTTGTCACTCTCGGAGACAACACTTATGTTAACTCACGAGTCAGTGGAGAATACAGAAAAACTCAAGATGGGACCAACTTCTGCTGAAAAACTAGCTTTACAGGTGAATTTTACGTGGCTGGCTTGTGATTATGAGTGCACTGCATTTTGCAGTACACCCCCTCCCTCTCGGGAGCCTTTTCAAACCGTAAGCATGGTTTATTTCATATTAAGTATTTTGAGAACGGACCTCTGGAGCCAGGGTAGGCGTATCCCATAGAATTCCTTGAATTTTGAATGTTCATAACTAACTCTTAAAATTTCATGTAAAGGTTTGTTCTGGTACAACACACGTAGAAGATCGCGCACCCCTGTTAAAGGCTTCCGGTCCAGCAAGACACCTTGTTCAAGACCCTGAATAGTGCAATTGTATACCCTGTTTATGACCGCGAAATCTAAATCTAAATAATTACTGTATACTATTATAAATCTGTCATATTGGATGTAAGATAACCTTACTCTGTTCAGCAGAACATCCCTGTTAAGATGTCCCCTCCGCCCAACGGGCCTTGGACAGATTTGACTGAATACAGAGCCATTTTTTTCTGTTCATTAGGTCTTATCAGATGACGTTGATCTTCAAGCCGAACAACAGCAACTCAGTGGTGTTATGAAAAGAATGTCTCAACAGTACATTGGTCATGATTATCAAAGCCGGTTTGCTACCAAGAACTTCAGAGTAACTTATGACTGCTGTGAGAGGTGTACGGGAGCTCTTCAAGTGGTGTAGACACAGGCAGACCACCCTCTGTTCTTAGAAGAAACACTAGCCTGTTCCAGGCTAGCCTCTCACGCAGATAGTGGAGTGTGGCTCGAAGTCAGAGAGGATCATTATACGTTTTTGGGAAACTGTCAACCTACCCCTCCCCTCAGCCAACATGTTGCCTTAAGTGAGAAGTAAGTGTTAATGTTGGCTTAGGGGAGGGGTAGGTGGGCAGTTTCCCAGAAACTGATAATGATGCAGAAAAATGTAAGGGGGGAGAGAGGAGGAAACTTCTCTTCGTTCTTTCGCTTTTACTCCCTTTTCCACTGCGTCGCTGTTTTTCCTGCTCAAATAAATTATCAAAAATATCCAAATACGAGTGGACGAGGCCTTACATTGTGCCATTAAGTGATCACGCCAATAGGAGCTGGGCAACTCCGGGTTTAGTGCTATAACAGTAGAGAGGCTTTATTAAACCGAGGTGGAAAAAAAAACTCCTCAGAGAATACAGACACATTGAACAACGTTTTTTCGTTTCATATATTAATTTATTGACGTAAGACTCGCGGGTTGAATTAAATATACTCACTCTTACAGGAAAAGGAGAAAGGTTTCTATAGAATTCTGACAATTTATAAATATAAATAAATATAAATTCGCACGGATTTTTACATATGTTTTATACAAATAATGCATTGACATATTACAGCAACAGTCGAAGAGTAACAAAGAGTAGATTTCTTTGTCTGTCTGTCACTAAGCGGCTTTACTGCTTTCTCCGTTTAGTTCTGGGAGGTACAGAATCGCAAACCTAAGGTCCTGGGCTCTTTTCCCGCTCAAAACTCTAGCTGGATTTGTCTCTTTGTCGTTGCAGGTTCGACATCAGGGAGCTTTTAGCGTCGACGCGTGAACGCCAACAAAACAGAAGAAAAAGATGTAATAAGCAAAACAGCATCACACTTTTTTGTTCATTTCTTTGCCGTCAATGCACTACTACGACGTGAAATTCTTTTATGGATAGCTCGTTAACACACGACCACGAATGTTTCTTTTTCCTTCAAAACTTGGGTTCGGTTCCCAGTAATTCAATTCCAGGGAAATTCACCTTCATTTGACATTTTTCAAAAGTGACTTGGAGTAATAGTGGCAAAGTTTAAAACAACACCGTCTGTAAATAGTTTTGATTTCGCTACCGTTTGGCGGTCGTCGTTGCTATAGAAGGTCCCTCTTATGCTGTTTTCCCGGAAGGGCAACTTCGCTAAGAAATCCGGGGTGTATGTCAATGTACCCAGTAGCTATTTTTATGTTTTGGGGGTGTAAGAGACAAGGGGGAAAAAATTCTTACCCCCTTCCTTAAGTCCTCGCGCGCCTTAACCACACATAAACAGCGACTAGGTACGATTCTGTTTTAAGGGTTTTTTGGGGTTTTCGTCGGGGAAAATTAGAATTACTGGGCGTGGCTCAGTTTTTTTTTTTTTGACCCCTACAAGATACAGCCCTAAAACAAAAGCTAGATAAACTGTAATTATGTTAATTTGAAAAGACAAGGTGTGATTGAATGCATTCTTCTGCTTTAAGTTTCTTTTTTCTTTTCGTCTTTTTCGTTCTTTAGTTTCTTCACGCACAACCGTAAGCGAAACCGTCATCCGAGGGTAACTAAAATGTGCGTTTCGTGCTGAAAACCTGAATCAGCAATTTAGACTCCTTAACGAGGCGACCAGTACCACTGTTCTTTTAATAATGGCCCAAGGGGATATTAACAATGACAAGGGCGATTTGAATTTCAACCAGATTTCCGACGGCTTGTTACCCTGGGTACTAGAGGTTCTTTTTCTCTCGAGTGGAGCTGGATGCTTCGGTGTTGGCAGGAGGCCGACAGACCTTCGCGCGGGTCACTATTAGGGCTTGACCGCAACCGGAAAAAGTACATAAAAAGTCTCTGGCACCCAGGGTAAAGGTTTTGTATACTTCTTTTATTCTAGACTAGGAATGCCACTGATCATCACCCCCTTCATCGAACATGAACTCTTCTACTTCGGTTTCCATACTGGCTCTGTAACCTTCTCTGTGGTAGGCTGAGAACATCGTCGGAGTAAAACATTGATTGATCGTCAAATGCTGTGGGAAGGCTCCACAAATCGCCTCTAACAAACCAAGACATGCGTCTCCATGGCAACATTCAATCGTATAGTTCATGGGAGATTCGACGACTCATCCCATTTTGTCCATGTTATGGACACACACTACGTCTGAGCCGCCTAAGTGTGTTGTAGTAGGACGTTTCTTGCTTTCTGAGTATTAGTAACCGTGTAGTAGCAATCGTGGCAATTTTTTGTTAAGGATAATAGCCTTGAATTGAGTTTCCTAGAAGGGCAGCCCATAAAAAAGAAAGGCCGGGAATTTCGCCTTTCAGTTTGGAGCGACTTTGGAACGGCTTTGATTTAGACGCCGAACTTTTCATGTACCGAACCTAATGCATAAATTTTTTGCAAGCGGTTTGACCGAAATGAGCATTCTTCGCCTTTTGAACTTAATTTAGCTGCAATAAAAATCGGTGTCTGAATCAATTCAGATTCTGAATTAGGGTAATTGAGGGCCTAAGGCTGGTCAGTGTGCATTTTATAAAAAAACTAATTCATTTTTAAGTTAAGATAACGTCAAGTTGGCAGACATGGATAATAACCATCGCACGTACCGCTGATATTATCTGAGATTTTATTCCTCTCTTTACTGCTGCCAATTATTTCAACATGACGGTGTCCAACAAGAAAGCTCTTGCTACTTTGGACACTGTGCACAAATGAACTTAATGTCTTTTAGTTAATTGTTATTTGTTAGCTACTTTATTTTCCCACCTACGTACACCTATGTAAATATCTTATATAGTGTGAAATAAAGAATTGAATTGAATTGAATTGGTCGACTTGACTGACTGGATCTGTTCCGACAAAGTATTTGCACATACAATGCGGCCAAACTTGGGGCAGCAGTTATTTAATTACTCCTAAAAATTGTAGCAGATGTGTGTTGTGACTTCAAGGAAGTCACGAATTTTAACCTCATTATGACGTGGGTACGCCAAAGTCAGTCGAGCGTAGAGTCGTCGCATTAAAGTCAGTTTCAGACCGTAGGAACCTAACAACCAGCAGCAGCCGAAAGCGTTTCCTTAAAGAAAAACGATGAGATGTTTTTTAGCTATGTTATTTTCCGTTGTCTTACACAAGAGAATTTTGTCGGTGTTCTTACTCTCAGCTCTCTCTTTGCCTCTCTCCTAATCCCGGAAGTCAAGAAGGGTGTAATCTAAGAGCATTTTACATTATGAGTGTTTTCATTGTATTGTGGATATTTATTAAAGGAGCGGTTACTCGATGTGTTTCATTTATAAGTTAACATTGTCCACTTGTTTGGCTCTTTAATAGGAGAAACACTTATCGCACTTCATGTTTTTTAATTGTTTTTTTTTATCTTCATGTTTTTTTTTGTAGTTGTTTTTTTTATGCTGATGACCAGTAGCTTTACTTGTCTTTCAAAACGTAACCTTTGAAGGAAATTGCCTCTTGTAAATCTAAATAAAAAAAAGCAGAAACCTGCGTCACGGATATTAACTCGTAAGTGGTAATAGAAAAATCAAAAATAAGTCAGTGGAAAACAAAACAGAAATCTTAGTTTCTTTCGTCTTCTTTTAGTCCTCGTTCTGCCATAACTTTAAAGAATGTGCGTTGCAAAATACTCCAGAAGGACTGCATAGAGCTTTGGGAAGTTTAGTGATAACTTGTCTATAGAAGGGAATATTAGTTTTGCGGTATCGCGGAGTTACTCATTTTTTGTGCGGGCAGTTCCGGTGAATAAAATATCATCCTGTGGTATTGCGTGCGATGATCTCAATCCGTACTTTTTCCGATGTTTCTGTTTTTAAAACTACAGTTTTCGGTGAAACAAAATTCTTTGCGAAGTAGCGGTTTCTTATTTGACGCTTGTCCAAACTCTTGACTTTCGCATATTTTCGTTTATCTGTGCTTAAAAGCACGCACCATTGTAAAAATTACTGTTTAGTTAGCCTTTAATAAGCTGTACGCCCAAACCTGATTTTCATTCATAAAACATTGACCTCTGTGGATGCCTGCCGCGGATCTGCCACCCGTATTGTCGGTCGAAGGTAAAGACATTTTGTAGAATATTACTGATCACGTGCGGAAGTTCTCCCTTTTTTCAGATTTAGCAAATATCGATCATGTAAATCGTAGGACTAAAAATAAATCGCAGTGTTTGCATTTCGTCAATTTCTTTTTTAGGTGTACGTTTTTTGTTGTTTGCTTTTTTTGTTTATATTTATATTTTTTTGTAGTGTTTTCAAATTGCTTCGTCATCAGCGAATCTTTCAGTTATAGCGTCATCGTTCCCTTGTTTTTGCCTATTGAGGGCATCGCCGTATACAGTATACTGTTTATTCAAATACCAAATAAACTTCAAATGTTAGTGAAAGAGAAGGTTAACTTGAGCAACTTGTGCAATTTTCAGATCTACGAGAAATTATTTAAGGAAAAAGGCAGCAGCCATCAAAAACTGCGAAGTTGCTGGGGGGCAAACAAGTTCATTATTTAGTTTGAAAAAGGAAATTCTTTAGAAACTATTGGTTCAGTGTCGGGCTCACATAATTTTCGGAGATCACTAATATTACTATGCTTTATCAGTATTAAGCAATATTCAGAGATGTCATTGTTTGATCAGGGAATCAGAAGTGTTGAAGAGCCCAAAAAATGTAAACAAAGATTCGCCAATACTCAACGACTTTATCATCTTTATGGCTTTCCATTACTTCAGTGGGTTGGGTTCCGAGGATTTGCTCCAACAGGGGAGGAAATGTATCTTGTTTTGGATTTCTCATCTTTGCAGCAAATCCAGTGAGTTTTTCGTAGCGTTTCCATACACCACGAGTTTGTTATTAGAGCGGAACAGAATTTGTTTTTTGAGGTACAGTTAGGAAATCTAGTTATGTGGGTAATATAATTTAGTTGTTGAGACACAGCAAGAGAGTATGAAGGCCGGACTCTCTTGAACATGCACAGACGAAAGCTGTGTCAAGCTATTTGCTATCTTTTAAGGGTAAATAGAGATAATGTCATGACGCTGGTATCATCTAGTCATAAAATCATTCGTGTCCCGGCTATCTGGAAAAGCTGTCATTTAGAACTACTACCAGTACGAGTATTTCCTTTTTAACGCTTTTCAGACTGCCGACTGATCTATTAAAAAAGTCTAATATTTCAATTCAGTTGTATTCATTTATTTTAAGAATTTTGAGGAAATTTTTTTTCCTTTATAATATTCCTTTTTTTAGAAATCAACAGTATTTTTGGATTTTTATGACAAATTTGATACGCTATTGTAGGATAGAAGGCGTCACCGTACATATTTAGTCAAAAAGTAGAGGTGGTTTCAGCTCTTTGCAAGCAACATCTAACGAAATAGCAGTCGTCAAAAACTGCAAAGGTCGTTGGGTGGCAAAAACTCGTTAATGTGTCATACATTCTTTGTAAAACTTCGAGCAGATTCATATTTTCTGGGATTACTAACATTGCTACGATGTTTTAACAGCTTGTTCAGAGAATATTAAGCTTACCGTAGCCTGGGACTAGGCTGGTCCTAGGCTAAGTAAGTAATAACTTTATTTAACGAGGGTAAAGACATTGATTACTGGTCACCCAGTAGTTTTCATAATGGCCCTCCCTCCTAAGCCTACTGGTATGTTACGTCGTCGGACGAGCAAAATCTTTATGGAGAACGTAAACACGACACGACCATTTTCTTTTTTTTCTGACCTTGGATGTCGTCCTTACGACTTCAACTCCAGAAAAACTTGTCACAGGAGGATCCGCTCTCACATCTTAAAGTAAAATTAATGGACAAGGATATTTTTTCTTAGTTGATGCGTGGAACGTGTTTTCGTTGGCGGCGGTCATTTGGACTTTTGCACTCAGCAGGTGCGCTGAACCTAAAAGATCCTAAAAAATCTTCGGAGCTACTCGAAGCTTAGCCTGCTAAAACAACCTGTTTCTCCTCGCTCCTAGCCGCCGGGGACGTTTCGCTAGGAGGACGTATTCGAAGCTCTTGGGGACCGAACATTAGATGTAACTGAAAGGGCTTGAAAACTGATTGCCGCAAAAAATTCCGGCTGGCAAAGGAAACTTTTGTCAAACTTGTCTAAAAAAAGTCGTGGGAGTGGCGGTACCTGAAAAGATTCACGTGCAGATGACGTGACATGAGTGCACTGCTACGCTAAATTAATCAATTACAGGAAATGTACATACTGGGAAAAAAGGAACCTCGTCATTTTTCATGTCAGTCGCGTATTTGGTTTGTTTACGCCGGCGTAAACACCTACGCGACTGACAAGCCACGCGAATGACTTGTAAATGTTAAAAGCCATGCCATGAAGAAACCTCTGTTCGCACATAGTTACTAACTACGGCTCGCAGGACAAAATTAAGCATGTAATTTTATCAAATGTGGCAAAACTTAATGTAACCAGTCGTACAGCTTTTTATAGAAAGGTTGTCGGAAAAGCTATGCAAGCGACAATCCCGAAAGGTAATATGGGATATGATCAATGACTTGTTCCTGACACTGTAGCTGTTGGACCTTCTTTTGCTGCTTTTCTTTAGCACTCGCAAACGTATATCCATGGCCTCTCGTGCCATTCTTTGAAAATTCGTTGAAAAACAGTGAACTAAAAACCACCCACAATATCTTTCGGGATTGTCGCGTGCACTTTTTCCGACAAACTTTCTCGAAATAGCGGTATAGTTATTAACTACACTGTCAACTAGCTATGATATTGCTTTTCTTACTTTTATTTCATACTGTGATGTTAATTATATTTACAGTAGTACCACTAACTATAAAAAATATTAACAGTTAATTCAGAAAGGGAAGGGTTTGTTCAAAAGCTTATGTACACTATTGTCAAGAAATGACATTATCAATGCAAAAAAATATACCTTGAAAATTTTCAACAAGCAGTTCAAAAAATAAGAGAAAAAGAGAAGATTTTGTTTCTATTGAGGACATTCTTAGTAATGCTGCCAAATATAAATCAGGATATTGATGTACGCCTCTTGCCTGAACTTAACATGCAAGGTCATCTTTTGATCATGCCATTTGTCCAACTAAACAAAGTTTATGAAATGGTGTCATATCGCAAAACTATTTATCGTTGCTTTAGTGTTTGTGTTGGTGACGAGGTTTGCTCACGTTGAGTAACTTCTCAGGGGGACATCGTTTATTTTATCAGTAAACATATTCAATGCCCATTTCCTTGGCAGGCACAGCACTGTGCAGAACTTTGAAAGAACCGTTTCAATATTTCTCCATATTTTTGTTAGTTATCGAGAATATCCAAAAGTCTTGAGAACTATTCCTTTTGTGATTAGAACTTAACCATATCCATCAGTCGAATTTTACTCTCAATGATGTCCTTTAACCACTTCTCTCGGAACCTGGTCTTTCCTGGTCTAAAAAGTAAAGGAGAACTGAATCAGTATAGGTCTCCGCTATTCCCTACGAATTAAAGTAACAACAGAAACCACAAGTCCGTCATCCTTATATTTGTAGGAGAACTGCCCAAATATAGGCTTTTTTTTCCTTTTTTCAAGCATTTTAGGAAGGAAAAAGCATTAAGCATTATTTGATCATCTTATAATTAGTGGCATTTTCCAGGAAAAGTAGTATTTTTTCTGAGATAAAATAAAATTCAAGTATTTTAAAGAGAAAATGATGACTTAAATTGGAAATTCCGAAAAAGTATATATGTAAATGTTTACCTTTAATAAATTCATGTTGAGGATCTTTTTCTTAGTGCTGTATTAAAAACTCCTACCTTGTATACATTGTTGTCACACTAGTTATTCTTAAACCTTCTCATGTCCATTAGTCCATTAGAATAATGATAAAGAGCCATTATATGATGAGCATTATCCAAGTAAACTTTCGCTCATAACTTGAGAGGGCTCTTGGAATTAAGCCCATGGTGAGGGAGGGAGAAAAATGAGGGACTATCTCATTTTTCTCTCTCCCGGCTGCGTGATGCCTTTTCTCACGTGGGGTGATTTTCACGCGCGCTCGCGTTTCGCTTGCTCTACTGTCCCTGAGGAAAAGTGGAGGACTACTCGTAGTCTAACATAGAAGAGAAGTTGTTACTTCATGTTGCCATAGTAGCAAAATGTCTGGATTACAACAAACTGAAAAAAATGTCACTTAAACTGTTTCAAACTTATTGATCTTACTCCATCAAATGTTGGCAAAATTTTCTGTGGTTGAATTCAAAAGGACCATATCTAAGTTTAGAATAAGAAAAAGGAAATTTTTTTGTTGTGTTCACCTACTCTGTAAAGCGGGTGCGTGTAATGAGGAAGTTTCATGTCACATTCGTGCAATGACGGTTAAGAAATTAAAAAAAAGGCTGCTTGTTGTTTGATTGTCATTTTGCTTATATAAACATTTTGCTTTTTTGCCATTCTTGTTGCTATTGCCATCGTTATTGCTTAAGCTCGTAATTGTTGTGATGCAGCAATTTTGGTAACAAGACATCAAGTTTCTTCTCTCTATTCCCTTGCCCTTAATATATATTAATTAATATATACATTAATATTAATATAATTAGTATAATTAATTAATATAATTATAATTCATCAACTGGGGGTGATGCACAGGCAACTTTGGACAATCTCCCCGCATGAGTCTTGCCATCAGATACTTGACTCTTATACCAACCAGTCTTAAAAGCAATTTTGTTCGAGTTACTACTTCACGCACAAGAAAAAAAAGAAAGAAATGAAAACAGACATAGAAAAGGCAACATACCTGTGAACCAAATGATGTGTCTCAAAAATATAGTACACTTCAACAGGAAAAGTCTAAAATCAAACAGATGCAAACTTGATCAAAATAATAAAAGTGGCTGGTTTCTTACATTTGATAGTCAGGAGAACGAAACAGAGATGTTGCAAGCCTGCTTGTGGCTAAGCATCCCAGTCCAGTAAAAAAAAAACCATAAATAACGTATTTATTCAATTAACTGCCCTGGGTGCTTATATTAAATTTTTGGACCTTGAGAGTGGGTGCTTATTTGAGGTGTGCAATTGTTCGAGGCTGGGCGCTTATTAAATTTTTACTATTTTCAGCAAGTGAAGTATGTTATTATTTTGCAACAAAACAATAACTGCTAAAAACAAAATGTGAAGAAGTAACAAAGCAAGGTTTCTGTAAAATACTCTGAAGAAAACTCCGTCCTTGGGGAAGTCTCTTATTAGAATTTATTCACTCAAGTGGGTGGGGTGGGGGTGAGCGCTTATTTGAGTTTGATTGGGAGGAGGAGGGGGTGGGCACTTATTAACTTTTTCTGCCTTTAAGATAGGCGCTCATTCAAGGTGGGCGCTTATTTGAATAAATACAGTACATGCAGGGTGGTCACTCAGATTTCAAGTTGCTGGCCATATGTGATTAGTAGGTTGGGAATTAACCAGCTAGGAAGTTAGACTTTAAGTTCTATTGTCCCTTTTGCTTCCTGAGAAAGTAGCCAGCAGGGTTTATGCTCTTAGTAGATGTAGTTAGGTAATAATTTGAGTGCTTCAAGATGGATTAAAATATTTGTGATTTAAAAAAGTTGAAAACCATTCAATTACAGTTTCCATCAGTTGTAAGGGCCATATGCATGACAGGTTTTCAGTGAAAGAAATAAAAAAATAATATTTGACAATTATTGCTTTAGCCTGAATGGGCTCTGTGTTAATAGTCCATGAGGCCAATAGGCCAAATGGGCTATTGACTCAGAGGCCATGAGGGTGAGAGGAATAATTATTGTTTTAGTAAAATCCAAATAATTGGGCAAAAAAATCGAGACAAACAACTGTAGCCAGCTAAAGCTGGGCTATAACATATAGCCTAGTAGTAGCTCAACCAATCAGAATGCAGCATTGATAATAGACCACTAGTTGGATTTTACTAATAAGAATTGTTGTTAATTCAAAAGACATTGTATTTCTCTGTTTCCAGTTGGCTCCAATCCCTGCCGGATTTCTCAAAACCAACTGGTACTTCCCATATTTGGAAGATGCAAGCAACTGCTTAGAAACAAGGTTGATTGATGGTATATTTACTTGGAAATGAGGCTGCTTGGGGAAAAGTGAACTAAAAAAATAGCACTCATGCCTATCTGAAGACAAAATAGCTGAATTTTTTACTAAAACCGAATGAAAGAAATACAAGAACGTACAAAACACATTGCTCAGAGGATGTTATCTACTTTTAGAGTAGTATCTGCAAGAAAGAAACATCTGTTTATAGCCTTTATATCCTGAAACCATGCCAAGAAGTAGCCCAAACTTTTGAAGAAAGTTGATCTACAAGGTGGTATGCTTGTTAAGAACTTAGTAACAATTATTCTGAATGAATAACTATTAAAACAATTACTGAATTTGGTTTTTATATGATGTGCTGTTATCATTATAACCATGGAGGCTAATAAAATACTCCTTGATCTGCAAAATTCTTCACATCATACATGTACTCAACCTCATTTAATAGTTGTTAGGTGTATCACCACAGCTTCAACAACAGCAATGCCACATTCAATCCACTGATGTATCATATGACCCCTATGCCAGGGGGGGGAGGGGTTACTTTAGGAGTTTTTGGGTAGGGATGTGCTGCTGGGACCCTTGAACCCTTAGCCTATACCAGAGCTAGTTCAAGTGAATTTTGCTACCCTATACTAGACTAAACTCCCCAAATCCCCCCCTATCCTAGAGTAGCTGTTTTCCAGAAACAACTGAGGCCACTAGCACAGTCCAGCCAAAATAAAACCGATTTGATTTTTTTATATTCTTGAGTGGTAATTCCTGGTTTCCCTAGTCTAGACTAAAACCTTCATCCAGTTGATCAGTTTAAATGGAAAATGATACCCTCTTCGAGACCCAAACTCTGTAATTTATATACCCTACGCCAGAGTAAACTGCTTGTAAAACCATACACTTCACAGGGGCACATACCTATATAGCCCATATATGGCAGCACCCACCACCACCCACCCCCCCCCCCCCCCCAGGCCCCTATGGCCCTGCGTGCAATTTCATTGGAAAACCATATGAATAAAGTCCGGTATGAGGACCTTATGTGTCAAGCGATAAGGCCTGATCGATGCAGGTTCACTCCGTCAAAAAAATTCAAAAGCACAATGGTCATATGATAAAATGCTTCTTGACTGTGCAAGGTCCGTGCATCCTGGCTACAAACCAAATATTTTCCTATCCAGCCCTCCTACTCAGTTAATAAGTACATAGCATTTACCATACCTTTGGCTTAAATTTGCTAACTTCAATGGTAATGTACACCGAAGCAGTTGCTCTTGGGATTGGCTTTCTTCTGGTTGGTATACTCCACTTAACAGCATAGCGGTATCGCCAACTGTAGGGATGTTCTTCCTCTCTTAAAAAGTCAATACAGTAAAGCCAGCTGCCGTCACGCTCCCATGTCTGCAAGATATTGGTCACTGCTAATGTTAATATCATGTTGAATCATTGTCAGTATTTATTGCCAAGCAAACAGCACATTGACAAACTGAGGATCTCTAGGACCACATTCAAGCCTTTCCTTTATCAATAGTAATGTATTGTGCAACGTAGTAATGAAGCTCTGTAGCCTGCATTTCTATTTTTTTTTTATTGGCAGTTTCTTTGGAGAACAGCAATGGAAACTTCATTGGGGGCGAAACCCATCCCACCAGAGAAATGGGAAGAAGATAAGGAAAACCAGCTTCCTGCTTTAGTAGCTAGCGTAACTAACTACCTGTATAAAACAGCTGAGCTTTATAAGCTTAATTACTTACCTCAATAAATTCCTCAATCTTTTCTAAACCCCCTGCAACGGTAAAGCTATCCGCAGTCATCCATTTAATATTCGGTATCTCGTATCCTGTTTCAGGGTCTATTGTTGGTTCATCATCTTTTCCTTCAGGAGCTTCTCCGTCTCTTGCTAAAGAGCCACCAGCATAAACTGAAAAGCGCCGACGAGCATTTTCTATGGCTTCGTCAACAATTTCACGAGCTTCTTCCTCGTAAATTTCTTCAAGCGTTCGATTTCCTGGCACAACCGTGCGAATGATTCGCTCTGGCTTCTTTGCTGTTGTGGCAGACATTTCCAACGAAAGAAAAAGAACAAAATTTTGATAACTTGTCACAAGAGTTTGTGCACCATGTCCACCATTTTAATCACGTCCAGTTTCCATGGTAACGATAGTCACGTTACGCATCCTCTTCTTTGGAGAAGCTGCTGACAAAGGGATCGCTACCAAGAACTCGAATGCCCTGGGTACAAGTGTGTTCCCAAAAAAATAAAATAGAAAAAAGATATATTGTTTTTTTTTACCTTCTTCATATTTTTACTTATGAAAGCAGAAAGTAAGGGAAAAGAATTCTATTTTTCATTATGAACTGTCTATATATGTTTTATTTTTTTAGAATTAAAGTTTTTTGTTTTCTACCGTTTTTTTTGGCCTAACCTCGTTTCTGTGTTGACTGTATCATATGTCATGTCTTTGATCTGATGAGCTTTGAGAAGTGTTCAGCGCAGAAGTTAGCACCGATATTTGCGACACCGGAAATTCGTATTCAAAGTATGACTTTCCTTATAAATGAATGGAACGGTAGCAAAAATGTCTACTTTGGCTAACGAGTGTACGTGGTATCATGGACGAATCACACGTGAGCAGGCCATAGAAATTCTACTGCAAAACGGTCGACAAGAGGGACTTTTCCTCGTCAGAAACAAAGCTGGCAGAGACGACAACTTTGCCTTGTCGTTATGGCATGGAAATCAAGCGCTTCATTTCCAAATCCAGTGTCGAGGTGGGATTTATTATTCCATAGACGATGGGCCGACTTTCGAAGGTTTAGATTCTCTGATTGAATATTATATGGAACAAGCCGATGGTCTGCCTACCCGACTAACACAATTCTGCGAGGGCAATCCGCCCCCTGCTTCATGTAGAAAACACGGAGTAACAACACCACTGCATCTCGCCTGCGCTGAAGGAAATTACAGTTTAGTTTCTGGGCTGCTTAGTGGTGGAAATCAATCTGATATCAACACACGAAATGAGCAAGGGTCTTCACCAATGCACGAGGCTGCTTTGCTTGGCTTCGAAGACATCGTTTCTCTTTTGCTCAAACACGGTGCAGACACGAAAAGCAAGGATGACGAAGGGAACACGCCGTTACAGGTAAAAACATCAAGGTCTTCGTTTTCAGAAATTTATGTTCTTCATTATTTGTCCTTTATCGGTTATAAATAAATTGAATGCACTTCCTTGTGGTAACCTGAAACCTCATTTGTAATAGATTGTATCCATGTTTATATTACCACTTCATTTCTCCGTGTCTACGGATAACACTAGTTTTCTGATCTTTTCCTAGTTTCTTCAAAATTACTTTTTTTACTATCTTCTGTGATGTATAAAAATGTATGAACAAACAGGGAATTCATTGAACCATGAAATTTCCTTGTAGCTTAGTAGCAAATTGATTCAGTGGTTGTGGTTCTCTATGGTAAAAAGAATGTAAACAAACTGTAGTGTGCTGAAATGTTTCAGGACAGAAATATTATATACCTGCCGACTCACACGCATCATGTGTTTGTCACACACCTGCATATCAAAGATGTCAATCATGCATACAGGAAAATTCCACTTACTTTTAAGAATAAAATCATAATTCTGGACTGCACTGCTCGTTCAGTGTCTTGCTTGTTCTGTCATTAATTCAGGTGAATTGAGCCATGACGAAAAATTTTTTTATTTTTAACGTGATGGCTCCGAAAATTTGTAAAGAGCATCAGATATCATTCAGCAATAATATGAAATATTCTGAAATATTCTGATTTCTTTGCTGGTAACTATTACAAGCAAAATTAGCACTCAAAATGACCCCGCTGTTCAAAGTAAATTGATCCCGCCTAGTAAAAAATTTTGCTGATATTTTTAACTGAAGTTTCCGGTATCACCTTTTACTGATAAGATAAATATGCCAGAGAAATTTCAGAGAAAGTCTGTAACTATAAGTCGTTCAATATTCAGCTTTAAAATTGTTTTGGAATTTAAAAATTGCTCTGACGCAGAACCAGTTACTAGTTAGAATATTTGGGACAAGTAACTCTAATATATTTCTTAAAACAAAAGCCGGTTGCCA
Source organism: Porites lutea (assembly GCF_958299795.1). NCBI lineage: Eukaryota > Metazoa > Cnidaria > Anthozoa > Scleractinia > Poritidae > Porites > Porites lutea. Next base: position 9,202,419 of record NC_133210.1, read on the forward strand.
ATTGGGCTATTCTTTAAAAGGAATATTTTAGTTTTAGGTGCACTATAAATTGCTCCAAACTTGGCTCTAAAGTCGAATGACTTGTTCCTCGACCTTTTTGAAATATCACCAAGCAGTTTTGGCTGAAATTCCTGCTACATATATTCTGATGTATTGCAATACATCTTCAACGGTGTTTACTACTATGCATTGCTTCTAATTCAAAAAATGGTATTGGTTTTGTAAGCTTCCTTATATCAAAGATCAGATAGAACTGAAGAGCACCTTAGTTTATGACTACAAAATGAGTACAAGCGGCGTGTCCTGTGAGGAATTGGTACCTCAGCTGGGAGGACGAACGAAAATGATGTTCATGCCACAGGGCTCGAAATTGCGCCTGTATCGGGCGCATTTGTGAATAAAGATTTTGCTTTGCGACTAAAATCTCTCCATTGGTAGCGATTTTGCGACCGTTTTACAGCCCAGCTTATAAATAAATTATATTTATCAGCCTTGTGTCCTACTTGTTACTTGTTGCTGTAGTTTTATCCGAAAAATCCTGTGAAATTCAAGTTAAATGTTGCATGACTTTTATCGTTGATTTCTTGCTGAGAAACATATCCCGGGCGCACTTTTTCGGAAACTACGTTGTGCAACGCTCATGAGATTTCTAGGAAATCTTCGTTTCTAATTTCCGGTTCCGGTAGAAGTAGGTTACTTTGCTTCACAATGTGTGCAAATGACCAGGAATTATCCACTTTTAAGGTTCTTCTTATTAATGAAAATTTAGAAGAGGCAAAGAGAATATTCACGTGAAAGCTATGTATGTCAACCAAGTCAAAGGCGAACGTTTTTCTGCGATCAAAGCTACGGCAAACAGAGACTGCTTGTTAAACTCCAGTTCAATTCTTCTACACAGGAATGAATCTCTTGCATTGTAAATGCTGTCATGCACAGGTATTAAAATTCAAATACCGGTGAAGTCCTGGTATTACTTAGTTCTCCACAAGTTCTCCACAGCCATGTTTGGTGAGATACTTTCCTCACTCAGCCCACGCTTCTAACGGTATGAAACGAAGACAAACATGACGCTGCGAGAGCGCTAAGTCAAAGTTGTAAGATATCCTGACTTTGACATGTACAAAATTTGTTTAACATATCATCATGCTGTAAATAATTAGTTTTTTAGGGACCAAATTTTCAAAGAAAGATCAAGTCCATCATTTTTGCACCGTGAGATTTGGTTGGTATTTTTAAAATAAGCTTATAAGCTTAGCTTCGCGCAATTGCGTTGTGATCCCTTGGTAAAGCATCATGTAGTTTTAAAATGTTCTGATTCTGTGACTACGGAATTATATTCTTATCTTTTTTTTTACAAAAGTTAGTAGTTTGGATTGTATGATGTTATTAAGCTGCGGAAGGCATTTTTGGATGTTATATTTTAGAGACAATAGTTATGTTCCTGTCGAACTGTGAACGATTCAGAAGATTTCATTAGTTTATTCAGCAAATAAAATGTTTACCCTCCTTTCGATGGTAATTCACAGAAGCTGTTGAAGTAATAAACTTAAATGAGATATTTCAAAATGTTGAGGAACAAGTCATTTGACTTCAGAGCAAAGTTTGGAGCAATAATATTTAAAGTGCTTCTAAAACTAAAGAGTACCTTTTAAAGAATAGCACAATTGGCAATTGCCTTTTGTTTTTAGAATAAGCAAACACTGGAATTACTTGTCCCGAAAATTTGAAGTGGTACCTCGTTCCACCTCAGAGCAATTTGTTTTTTGAAATTCTTATTAGAGTGAGGGGGCTTATTTGAGAGGGAGTGGGGGGGGGGGGGGGGGGCTTAATAGAGAATTTCCCGTAGCTTACTTGATTCTGTGATATTTTAAATTCTCCACAGTCTGCCTGTATTGGAGGACATCCCTCAGTGTGTGCTCTGCTTGTAAGGAAAGGAAAAGCTGATCTGCAGGACCGCTCCCCTCTTAGTGGATGGGTGGCAATGCATATAGCAGCTTTAAAAGGTAACACTTTTTACTGTTAGCATTGGCGGATCCAGGGAAGGGGCTTGGGAGGCCTGCCTCCCCCCCTTATTTTTAGACCCAAAAAATTTTTTTGGAGACTGCCCCCCCACTTATCTCAGGGTCTGGATCCGGTGCATCTAGGCATGGACACCAGACAAAAAACTTGTTCTAATAAGGTGCCAAAATATTGATATGACGTGTTTCACTACCAAGCATTTCAAGTTTGAAAGCTGTTGAAGCAAACTGTTGTGGTAAAGGTATCAGTTGTTATGTTTTTTTTTTATCAACGTGTTCCGCCCATCTTTAAAGCCTTTCATTTATATCCAGACTGTTTTTTATTCAGAACCGATTACATTTTTGGAGTCAATTTTGGAGTCAAAATTCCTCTTTCTGATCAAAAGAATGAACTTTTCTAACAGTAATACAAAACTGTTAAAGACTTTTGGTCTTATCAGGGGTTTCGTTAAGCATCAGAGATTGGAGAATTCTCTGTCTACTACGCGTAATTCTCTGGCTAAATTTCGATGAAGTATGGCTATTTTTTAGTCAGACAATTCAGATGTGGATACGTTATGTAAATAGAAATTATTCCCTGTAATGCATAATTTCAGCGCTTAGCCACTTTCTTGACATTCCTAAATAAAAAACAAATATATAAAAGACCTTATTTAAATGCTAGCAGTTTTGAGCCCAACAAAACTAACAGGGGACATGTAAAATATTAGACGGTTTGCTGAAATGAGCGTGGAGAGTTGACTGTATGCTGGACGCTTTTTTATTTGCATGTGAAAAAAAAAATTAAACGAGTAAATACTAATGAAACAAAATGTGAAACAAATAAAGTACATGATGAACAAAGTTACGACAAGAAAAGTTCAAGCGATGAGAATCAACTACTGTTATGAATAAAAAGAACGATTTCTTTGTGAACTGCTATGGAAATAAATTTGGCGATGTTTACCGTGTATAAATGACAGAGTATCAAATTACTATGAAACAAATGCAAATTTTGAGATTTTTCTATTTTAATGATGACTTCGAAAACGTGTGGAGGTATGCAGTGTTTTTTTTTTCGGCAGCTATGAGAAATAAAATTTACTATCACACTCAGCAGGGTTTAAAACGCAAAATTTCCAGGCTTCTTTTCAAGCTGTTTCTGAAAAAGTTCTTCACTCTTTCAAAATATTCTCCCGTTACTTACACTATTCTCCTGCTCCTGCAATTCTTAATGAAACCCCTGCCTTACCTGTTTATGGCAATATGCAAGATATTTTTCTCCAAGCTTTCAGGAATATTTTCTCCCTCAGACAGCACACTAGCTTGTGTGAGTTATTCTTTGGAGCTTTACAACTACAGAAATTCTTCTAAATGTCTGAAAATTCTTGCCATTATTATATTTTGTTGAGCAAAAATATAACAATTCAGATGCTTAAAGCTGACAAACAGCTGCCTACAATACTGTGCACATGGCGATTTATCTACTGCTCCCCAAAATGGTGGCAAACCATGTCATTGCACCTAATTCGAACATGTTTTTTCATCCCATGCTTAGGTGCAACTGACAGTAATCTATTGAGATCAATCTTATCTCATACATTGAGCTATCTACATTGTATGGGTAATGGATTATTTCACATAGCTTATTACATTAATTTATAGCCCTCAAAAAGTGTAATAAAGAATGAAATATGCTTGAAATTATTCTGGTACAAGGTTTTTGTCCACTGAAAATAAAAGTTACTCAATCGTCTAATGGATTCCATCTTCTTCCTTTCGATAATATTTGTTTATTTATACACAAAGTTACAGTGACAATAGTTTAACTAAAAGAAAGGTACGAGTAACTCAACTGGAGTAAAATACATCAACATCGGCCACATACAAATTCTCCAGGCACATCTCTATTCATACATTAGTTCTGATAATGTGATAAAGATCAAAACATTTCCCAGTTAGTGATTATTTTATTCATTCTCTTTCATACTTTTCAACTTGATGTTGTTCTGTAGAAAATTGATGTTGCAGGCGACTCCTGGGACTCAAAGAGTCCTTAAAATATTTAAAAAGAATAACCCCCAAACTGTGAAATGCAGCAAGCCACATCAAAATTCAATTTGAAGTAACAAGTGAGTTTCATGACAGGTAACTCTGAATGTGTAAGGGTTCTTTTGGAACTCGGGGCTCCTCTTCACCCACGTTCAACAGAAGGGGACACACCCAGGGACCTCGCTCTTCATTATGGACATGAGCACATAGCAGATATAATTGATAACTATCCGGTGCAACCTCCAAAGACCTCACCAAGGTTGTGGCTTCACGAAAATTTAGGAAGAAAGGTTTGTACATTTATGTCCTTACTTTTCTCACTCCTTTTTCACACAACCTTCACCTCAGACATAATCTAACCCCAATTAAGGTGGCTGAACACAGTTTTGCGGGCGGTCAGCGGTAACTGGCATGACGGCACATGTTTTGAATTAGACAAATAAACTTGGCGGCGAAAAAAGCAATGGTACAGCTAGAGAACACCATTTCTCAAAATCTACTCATTAAAATTTTGTGATATTGGGCAGAATATTTTATACTTTTATCGTATTTTAAATTATGAGAACTTAAAAAAATGGAAGTTGAACAGATGAATTTTGTGACACATTTAATAATTACAGTACAATTATATTATTGATTATCTAAAAACCCGTCTGTTAAAATTAAATTGGTCAAATAAGTTTCAAATGGTAATGATTAAGTCCACTTCATTTTGTTTAATTTTGCCAATTATTCACCCTCAATCACTATGGAACTGAAGGTAAGCAAAGAAATTACATGTAAATGACAAAATCAGAGATTCGAGACAAACAAATACATCTCCTGAGCATTATTTTTGAAGTTGCAAACAGCAGATATAAACTTTGAAAAACTGTTAGGCTGAACAGTTTTCAAAAACCCTAATTTCAATCTGTTTCAGTCTTCTTCAGTTTTGCCCATCCATGGCAACTGTTGTATCTGTTGTGTTATTTTAACCTTCCTTTTATGTTTTACGCGGTTATTTCTATGTTTCTTTTAATTTCACGGGTATTTTGCAATAACCTGATTTGGCTGAAT
>NC_133210.1:9212523-9230023 GCF_958299795.1 Porites lutea
TCCTTTTTGTCCGATAACCAACTGTTATTTACAGATCAGGCCCCTTGCCAGTTGTTCAAAAGGTTGATAATGCTATCCACTGGATAAATCACTATCCACGAGATAGCGCAATTGGTTTCTCTAATACTTATTCGTTGGATATTGATTCAGGGGCACCCAACGTCAATTTTCGGAAAATATCTGTTTGGAACACGATTTGAGATCTAGAATTTTGGGAACATTTGTTGTGAAATTTCTTGCTTGCCTGCCTCTCCTGGGATTTCCGAACATCTAAAAAATGGTATAATTGCCCATTTTTAACGGATTTTTACCCCAAAAAGGTCACCTAGAATTTTCGGGAGCCTTTTTTCTGGCTCAAATTTTCGAAAAGGTAAGTTTTGTTCCCTATAATTTTCGGATCACTAGACTTTCAGCTAGGAAATCCGAACAGATGAAAAATTTGTAGGGGATAAAAATATGCCTACATCTACCGTTTAAATACTAAAATACGTTTAACAATCCTATGTTTAAGTGGTTTTGAACTATATTCTCGATGGGTGCCCCTGATTGATTTATCTGGTGTACAGCACTATCCAACTTTTGAACAACTGGGATCCGTAGGGGAATGTGTAATTTTCAGGATATTTTGTGTAGTTCGTAATGAGAGACGTCCTTCTGTTTTATATGTGGCAGGTTACCCGGTGCAGTCTCAACAGACACTAATTATGAGACAATCACTTGAACTCGGTGCTGAACTTGGCCAGGGTGAGTTTGGCTCCGTACTTAAGGGAGTTTGGACAGATCCCAAAGGAAAAAAGGTATGGTATTGTGTAGTGCAACTCTAAGCTGTTATTTAGCTCTATTTATTTAATTATTTAATTTAAATAGTTTTTTATAAGTACTGAATAACCTCCACCCACTGTCAACCGCTCTCTGGTAGTAGCTAACTCGAAAGCTTGGCTCCTTTGGCTGCTACACACTTTTTTCCTTTGTTATGTTTAATTCAATGTATAGTTAGCGCTGTTTTTATTTCTTATTGTTGTTGTATTGTAATTGAATAAGTGTGAATAAACGAAATTGAACTTGTACAGTATTTAAATAGTCCTGTACAGCTTCGGGTACTATAAAACAGGCAACAAAAACGTACAACTTGTTTTGCAACATTGCATCAAAACTGGTTGAAAAACGATGCTGCCCGTTTTAACACCCACGTTCAAACCAATCAAAACAATCTGCAGTGTTTCCCCGATTAGTTTGCCATACGCCAAAGCCCTATCAAATTTTGCCTGAAGACCAAGAGCAATTATCAACGCACTAAACTGACGAGAAACTGGAAATTTAACCAGGATCAGCGATTTTATAGACAGAGAACGAAAACTGAGCGTACACCCCCATAAAAAGACAGCCCTTATTACTGAACTGTAACTCCTAAGGACCCATAGGGTAGCGTAATTGGTTTTTCTATACAGTTACTTATCCCAGGAATAGTGATTTATCCGCTGGATAACGTTATCCAGCTTTTGAACGACTGAGAACTAATGCGTATCCGAAGTCTTCTCACACACCACTGCCATATCGCCACCAATACATCTCGCTGCCAACAAACTTACCACCAAGCTAATCTATATAAGGATACAAAAATTTACGCTATACAATGATTCTCTATTTTCCCTTATTTTTCCTGTTCCTTGTTAGGAATATGACAGCATCTTACAGTATACTCTTTGTTCTGGGGTTCTTTTTAGGTTCCAGTGGCGTTGAAGACTTTACACCCTGAGAAGATAGCTCATGGAGAGCAGGTATTTAACAACAACAACAACAACAACAACAATGTATTTATTTAAAGAAATATAAAGTTACAATACTTAATGTCCTGCAAATAGCTATAATGCTAATCTAGGCAGGACAAGACTTTAAATAAAGACGTTATTAAATTACATAACAAAAAAGAAAAGAAATACAATAACATGCAGAAAGAAACACCTTACTTTTAAATTCAAGTACAGGGGATTTTGTTATTTGAAGAAGGCTAAAATTATAATTGGAGGTATATACAACATATTAGGTTAACTTCATAAAATACTTTATTAAATAATTAACATTGAAATAATTATCTTCATTACCTAGAACGTTAAGGAGTAGTGATTTAATTTTTTTGCGAAAGTTAGATATGTTGAGAGTCTTAAGAGAAAGTGAAATAGAATTCCAAACAGACACAGCAATTCTAGTAAAATTCTTAACTTTTCAAATATATCCCTGCTAGATCTCCACGGTCACTTAGCAACATCTTCATCAGTTTGTTTACTACTGTAGACAGACAACTAAAAGAATTTGCAAGAAATATAACTATAAATAAACAATACATACAGTAGTGGGACAACCAAAATAACTGAAAAGCTAAACTAGTTGGGTGACCGTAATTATAACAGTTGAAAATGTGAAAAGTCAGGAAACAGGCACAGCAAATACATCGGTACGCATGAATGTCATTAACTTGGTAAGCAAGTATTCAGAACGAAACAAAATATTGGTAAAGATTAATAGAGACATGAACGGACACACGGGGAGACCAAAAAATAAAGAAAGAAGCTGTAAGAATCTGCATTAAGCAGTGAACTAAACACATGTCTCACGCGGTAAGCAAAACACTTCCGCTGATGATGACCATTCAAATCGAGAGAGTTCAACGCCACTTATACAAGTCCGTTCTTACCCATGAGTTTGTATTCACAGGAATTTTTACGCGAAGCACGCATTATGTCGGGGCTGGATCACCCGTGTATTGTCCGGTTAATTGGCGTTTGTCTTGGCCCGCCTTTAATATTGGTAAGTGTAACTTCCTTTGTTTTATCTCTCAGTTAGTACGCGTGCTGTGTTTGATTAATTATGCGATCCCCTTTACTCTTCTACCCAGATCTCTTCTGACAAAGCCTACAAGACATTAGGTCCGCATTCTACCGTACGGCCCGCCAAATTTTAAAGTTTCGTTTCCCGCCTACCTGATTGATTGATTGATTGATTGATTTTTTTAAAAACTTATGATCACGGCGGAAATCGCGAGAACTGAAGAGTCACCCTCGAGCGGCGAGCGAAGCGGGACGCGAGGACGTGGCTCACTCGTGTGTGTCCTTGCAGGCAAAAGTGAAATAGAGAGCAATCATCCGCCACTATTTGGAGTGAAGCTTGCAAACAGTCAAGGTTATTTGTTGCCAAAAATTGCAGTTATATTTTTCTTTTTACTTTTAGGTACAAGAATTAGTTCAGATGGGTGCGTTACTCGACTTCTTAATCGACCATCAACCGGAAATCTCTCAAAGGGACCTCAAACTGTGGGCAGCTCAGATAGCTTGGGGAATGATGTACCTAGAGAAAAAACGATTCGTTCATAGGGACCTGGCGACAAGAAATATACTCATGTCTACGAAACAACAGGTCAGATAAGGATCCGCCTTTTATTCTGTTAATTTTCGTGCGCTTTTTTCGCCTTCTGTTGCACAGCCTTACAACATTTTCATGCACACGTTTGATAGACTAACTGTCTTACTGTATCATCGTTTCAGATAAAAATAAGCGACTTCGGACTGTCTCGTGCAGTCGGTTCAGGAAGTAATTATTATAAAGCTTCGCAAGGTGGCCGCTGGCCAGTGAAATGGTAAGTCGTTTCCCATAATGATGATTTAAGACAGTACCTCCTACATAGACGACTTTTGGTTCACTCTTTCGAAGCTCAGTTATCTGGAAACTGCGTGGTTCCTTGAACCTTTTTTATGATTCTACTAATACTGCGCTGTTAGGACTAGACATTTCAGAGTTTTTAGTGTCAAACTCAGCCGTCAATTTGATGTCTCATAGATGACAAACCACTAACGGGTATCGGTAATTAAACCGAATTGTTCGTTCTATAATTGGCTCATTTTGGCATTAGGAACGAATCATCATAAAAGGGAAGCGGAGATGGGGTGTTTGGGGGGGGGGGGGGGGAAGCCAAGCAAAAATCCATGCATGAATAGCTGACGTGAAAAACATGGATACAGCCGGTACAAGCAGAAAAAAAGTCACGCAAGCTTTAATCAACATATACCTGATTCAATAAAGGTTGCTTTGGGCCTTGGGCAAAAAACCTCTTTAGCTTCACTATTTTTATGGTGCTTCCCTTAGTTTGACCGTTATATTGAACGTATTTTGCTATTCCCTTGCGGGCCCACTTTGATTCAAGTCTTGATTACGAGAACTATATCAGTCCTTTCTGCGTTCTCAGGTACGCTCCAGAATCGATTAATTTCGGGACGTTTTCGCATCAGAGTGACGTGTGGAGCTATGGAGTAACACTTTGGGAGATGTACTCGTTTGGTCAGTTACCATATGGTGAAATGTCAGGGGGAGAGGTGAGTTAGTAGTTAAACGTGATCTCTCGCCAAGTCCCATGTCTCCCTAGCAGGTAGTCGCCGTGAGAAGGGGGTATCAACCATTGCGATAGTTTTGGCTGGTTTACAAAATGCTGTCACTAATGAAGCAGTGTTCTAAGGACGCGGTTCAACGGCAAATTGTCGTCTTTTTAGTTGCTATAAACTAACTACTAGTTTGTAACAAAGGTTAGTAGAGGTCTAATTAGAAAAATGCGCTTTATTGGAGTGTCAATGTATTTAGCACGAAAGTACTAACTGGGGACACTATTTTTACGTCTTTAATTGGATAAGAGACCACCGTTTTACGTGGCCATCCGAGCCACGGGAAGGTCTTGCCGTTGCAGGGCAAATGTAGTAGTATTGGAATCCAACCCGCGACCTCCCGCTCAGCAGTCAAGCGCTTTACCGACTGAGCTAATCCTGCCGTGGTTTATAAAGATGCCACTAACACGCGATTAGGCGTCCTTTTTTCCTATTTCTTTGGTCGTTGCTCTTTACGCCTGCTTGTACCAAGATTTCTTTCGTTGGCTTACCAAAGGATTTCTACAGTAAAAATGTGATGTCCCCAGATTCCCTTCCGAATATTAGCCGCTGTAGAAGAAGCTTGAAGAGTGTGGGTTCGTTTGTTTGCTTTGTTTTGTTTTCCTGTTTGTATCCCTTAAGGCGGACTTCCACTTTCGCGTTATTTTTATACCTGCGTAAAAATAATAGAAGAAGTATATAAAAGTTCGCGCGTACTTGCTCAACTTTTATGTTCGCGCGCCTCTATTTCATTTACGCGCGTAAATTTTTAGCGAGTACGCACCTAAAAATTACGCGATAGTGGAAATCCACAATACGGATACAGCTTATCTAAACCTTTTCAGAAAGCATTTATTTCTCGTGTCTCAAAAGATAGGAATGCTCACAACATCAAAGCGTCGGTCTTGCTGAAGAAATTGTCTTTCAGCTTATTCACTTCAAACCCTGCATGAGGGCAAGGTTAGGTTACTACTAGCCTGTGAGCAAGCTTTCCGGGCGTACCCCAAAGCTACTAAGCAGCACTATTGCTGTTTATTAAGCTGTACGAGATTGCTTTAACTTTTGATTGCGGTATGGAAACAATCCTAAGTTTGACCGTATAGAAATGAAACTCACGTTATTGTTTTATTGTATTGCTTAGGTAATACGTATGTTGGAAGAAGAAAACAAACGACTTGAAAGACCTGAAGCTTGTCCAGAACACACCTATTCACTTATGTTGCAGTGCTGGGATTTAAAACCAGAAAGAAGACCCACATTTGAAGCATTACACAACATTTTTAGTACGAATCCTTTTTATGCAGATGTTAAACTACCGATAAAAGATAGAGGTGCAAGCTAATCAAACTAAAACAGTAATCGTTTGATTGCAAACAGCCCCTCTTTCTTATTGCCTGTTTGCACGGCGATTTTTGCCGCGAGTTTTCATGATATGGTCGCATCTGTAAATTAAGGGCGACTTAATGGCGATTTGTCGACGCATAAACTTATTGCATCCAACCCTCATCGAATTTTGATTCAATTTTTTTTGGCGATGTTCCATTTACGTAAGGTGCGCTTTAAGGTAACTACTGCATGAAGATTAGAAAATCACAATAAAAGCGCCAAAAACGCGCTGTCAAGTCGCCGGGAAATTGCAGCAGAAATCGCCGGAAAATCTTCTGTGAAAACGGGCCTTCAGAGCGGTTTTCACTGGAGTGTCAAAAAAATCTCTATTTCGCGCGACCTTTTCAACCAGTCAGAATCAAGGCCAAACCACTCGTGACTTTTACGCGCGCTTGACGCAGGTTGCCGGCTGCGAATATATTTGCTTCCAGCTCTGATTGGTTAAGGATTGTCAGCTCAGTTCTTGATTGGCTAGAGTAATGTGTTTCCTTGGATAAGCGACACTCCCGTGAAAATCGTTCTTAATAGTACGCGCACGTAAGTAGTCTGGCTGGCCGGGGATGCGGCAGAGACGAAAGAGGGGGCTTTTTTGCGGTCCTAGTAAAGAGACCCTTGGAATCCCGTGTTATTAGAGTAGACGCTTTGTAAACGAGGAGAAAGGGTTAGACTGATACAAAAAGCTGCCCACCTACCCCTCCCTTAAGCCAACATTTTGCCTTAACTGGGAAGTAAGTGTTAACGTTGGCTTAGGGGAGGGTGTGTGGGTAGTTTCCCAGAAACGTTTAATGCCAAAAACGCATTCTCTCCTTTTCAAATGTGCAGTTGTTTTGACCGAGAGATAATGAGCTCATTCTCTCTTGTTTTGGCCTGGTGTCTTTTTAAGTGTATACAACTTTCGATAAGTTGCGATGTTTCTTTTTTTCGCGTAGGAACGTGTTCTAAAAGTGTCTAAAATGGCAAAAAGTTTTACGAAGTTTATTTTTGGTGTAATTTAGTGACTGTAAATATCGAATCGCGTGCAGTGCATGAAAACATCTAAAAGAGTGCGACAAAAATCATTGTTGCATTAGTTGTTTGCGTTGTTTTTATCTTTGTTTTTACACAAATCATAGATTTGTTATGGCCATCGCGAAAATGTAGTAGTGTAAAAATAGAGACCTTGAGATTGTAAGACGAGGACGACTAGGAGAACGATATTTTTCAATACTAAGTAATACACTTGTGTAAACCAGTGTCATGTCAAAATTGTCAGGAAAAGGCGATATAGCCACGCCCATTCTAGCTACTACTGGTTTTAGCGAAAATGTCGTACTGGGGGAAACAGGTTTTCAAATGTTAGAAGTTTTATTATTTTGCGATCGGGAGAAGGCCTAACCTCCTTCAATAAAAATAGCCGCGTTGACTTTTCCGGCGGGAAAAGGTAAAATGAAGCTTCCCAGGGTGTCTATTTTTGAGAATACGCGCATAGATAAATTAAATATCGTACTCGAAGTCGTCCTGTACTCGAATCTTCTAGACTGTGTGTAGCGAGTGGTATCTTCTCAGCGTGTTTTTTTTTCTCGTGCGCGGTAGACTGGACACGTCTGTGAGGCCTTTAATACGTGATCACACGTTGACCGCGGACAAACGAGGGAAATTTACAAACTAAGTAAAGTACTTTACGGCTAAGATGCCATTCTTTAAAGATAATACCAATACACTGTCAATCAGCGAGGCGTTTTGAAATTTTGCTAAAAAATAGTTCCAAGCGATAGGCTTGATGTACTTTATAATTTTTAGAAGGCGCTTGTTTAAACTATGAAAAAGAAGTCTGGTATAATTCATTTCCGCACACGCTTACTATTTACACGACAATAGAATCCGGGTATAAGACTGTTGATAAAGCGGTCTTTTGTACTTTCTTATAGTTTACTTACAGTAGAAACTTTGCTTCACATTGCCTCTTCCAACAACTAAGAGAGGCCTTCAGATTCTCGGACGAGGACGACCAGGAGAACGATATTTTCTCAATACTTAGTGGAGCACGCGCTTGAACCAGCGTAATTTTTGCGGACAAACGTGATAGCCGTCGTAATTCTACAACGGGTTTTGGCGAGAATTTCGTAGTGGCGGAAACAAGTTTATATCGGGAGAGGTCTTAACTTCGTTTAATGAAAATAACCATGTTAACATTTCTGGTGGGAAAAAAATAAATAAATAAAGTGAAGCTTTCCGGGTTATTATTTATATGCAAGGCAGGTTGTCCTCTTCCTCGATTCTAAAGGTCTCTATTGTGTACCTTATACCAGTTTGGGGGTCCTGTGGCTTAAGCACAGGACACCATATTTCGGCGCAAATCGCGCCAGAGTGTACGAGCTTCGTAGCAGATTGCGCTGATGCGTTTTGCTTTTGCTAGCGTACTTATATTTGGTTCACGTTTCTTAGCGTAAGATAAATAGCTTAGAAGAAGAAAAAATGTTGGAATTTGATAATGAAATTCTCCAAAAATTTTTGTGGTGCGTGGTCATCATCTATTTAGGTAGGGTATTAAAATATTGAAAATTCTTTATATTCCCTCAATGAAAATTAAAAATAGAGTTATTTGATAATTGAGTTTGAAAATGTGTTTAAAAATCTGGATTAAGTTTATCTAAATAGAGCAGGTGAGCCCATGACTAGCAGGAACCCATAATGGGGAGAGAGCAACTTCCGTCTACTCTTGTCACAGTGTACTCACCGACCAGTTTATTTTTAGAACGGTTCTGGCGTGAATTTAGGAAATCTTTTTAAGCCCAACAAACCAGTCAGCGAGACCTACAGGCTTGAAAATGATATATATATATATATATATTTTTTAATGATGTCTAATTTTCTTTGCGCTCGTAGTCAGAACGGAGCGTCCGTTTGTGCGGGAAACTGCTCTATAATGTGCTTAAAAATAAAATAAACAAGTCTGTGGTCATGGGCTCATGCTTACCCTCACTACGAGTAACTGATTCAACGAACTTATTATATCACTTGCACACCGCTTGGAGGCCTTGGAATGATTATATGACGTAAGGAGAATGCCTCTTCCCATTTGGATTCCTATTAAAAATGTTGAGGCTGCGCGTGAGACTCAATCTCGACCCAGAGCTCTTCTGCGTATGTAGAGGAGAGAGATCATTCCCAAACCCGGAAGCACTGTTGTCTCGAATTGCACTGTGGGACTGTTTTTGACCCATTTTCCAGCGCAACCTCGTTAACAGCCAATAAAAAGAGCGACGCATCCCATAGTGCAGTTCGACTCAATACCAACCCAGTCCCACGCACAACTTCAAACTGACCTAGTGAGAGAATCCAGCTTTGATCTACAATTGTCATTTGATTTAACCCGTTCTATTTCCAAATGTCTTCGTCCAATAGCCTCTCCCTTAAAAAAGAGGAAACAACAACTCCCAATTTATTGTTGGAACGATTCTGACCGTTAGAGTTTCTTACTGATCACAGTTTACACTGAAGACTTCTACAATCAAACAAAACAGCCTTATGTTTACTTAGTGCTGATGTATTTAGCGCCAAGTACTACGACCCCTCAGTGTCGTGTAGATGTCTCACAAAGTTAATTTTCACGTAGTACGATCAGCTTTGCAGAATTCAGTGTGTCTACTAATTGGGGACATTTTTGACTATCCCTTCCTGAGGCGTAACCGCCTGCCTCCATGGCCGGTCTTTCGCGCTCCACGCCGGCCGTTGCTCACCTTTAAAAAAAAAAACCTGTTCTGTGACCTAATCCTATCCGAGCCAAGTTCTAAGCATTTGTAGGACAAGGCAGTTGTCCAGGTGGCACCATCATTTCAAGGAGTCACCCGCAGGAGAAGGTTATATGTGCCCAGTATTGGGGAGAACACTTCAAAAGGCGCTGAAGAACGAATTGAATTTCTACAATAAAATCTGCCACTCGGCATAGAATATGAGGCAAAGCTTGGGCTGACAATGACCTCTGAGATTTGAGGGAAAGGTAGTTTGCACCCGTTTGTAACACAAAGAGATTGGCGTGACGGGACTGCGTGACTAGATGCTCTAACTTCACCCCTCCCCTGAAGTTTCTCTCATAGACTTGCGCAGTGCGTGGTAGGCTGGCAGAGCAGACATCCATGATGGCTTCTGTAAAGAAAAAGCAAGATGAAAAGAACTTAAAACTTCTCAGAGATCTCGCGGCCTTACCCCACAACAAAAAATGCTTCGACTGTGGGCAAAGGGGGCCAACATATGTGAATACCACAATAGGATCTTTTGTCTGTACCTCGTGCAGCGGCATTTTGTGAGTAGAGATGGCGTTAAGCTGGCAAGGTTTTTACGCCAATTTGACTCCAGCGCGCGATTAGTTTGCAGCTGTACGGTAAACACTCATTTCCTGTTCTTGTTTTTTCATTTTTTTACAGACGAGGATTAAACCCTCCACATCGAGTCAAATCAATTTCAATGACAAGCTTTACACCGCAAGAAATAGAAAGTTTACAAGGCCAAGGAAATGAGGTACGCGCGGCTTTACGCTTACTGCCTTTTCTTTCATTGTACAAGTTTGACAAGTTTTATATGTCTGAGTTATCCTTGAATTTCTTTCCTAATGAGACATTGGATAAATTGACAACATTTGCGCTCCTTTCAACGCGTACAACTCAGCTTTAACATTATATTGATGCAAGTTCCGTTATGGGAGCACGATGTAACACCCCCAGCGTATTTTTGGCTGCATTTTACGTTCAATTTGACCAATATTTGCAGGTCGATTTGCGGTAAAAATGTAAACTAACTAGCTGGAGTCCTTATATTCCATAAGACAACTTAAACTCTAGAAATTAAAAACTGTTTGCCCACAAAAAATTAAAAATTTTACAATCGCTGCATTAAAATCTTCACTATTCGTGACTTAGCTCGATGTACTGTACTTGCCAAGTTGTTGAAATCTCTCGTTCGTGCCGGTCATTTATGCATTCTGCTGATTGTCAATTTTTCAGTGCAGTTACTTTGTTTTGATTGACTTCTTACAACAATTTTTACCTCGTTGCTACTTTTGAGGATGAAACGACGTAATGTTCATTCAAAATATAAGCAGGAAAATATCTTGGTGTTTGTGTATAAAATGGCGGGTCTCTAACGACTGGTAGTTTATTGTTCATTGGAAATCGAAGACAATGCACATAGTTGCATATTGAAAACATGTTTTGGTTGTGACTTTGATAATTTTTGATTGATTCGTTTTGTTGATCATCCCTTCTTCAGTTCCCTATTAATTTACTCAATGAAATCTTGAACCCTTGTCTGTTTCATTGAGCATGACCACACACATTTATTAAATATTTTGAAAAAAAAACACAGGGCATGAAGGTGGATGCATTTGAGTCTGAACACAACAACATCATAAAAAAAAATTGACCAAAGTTGTCCAAGAAAAAACTTGCGTATCTCTTCTCACTAATTTTGAAAAATAATTCTTGTCATGTATGGACAAGAACAGGAAAATTCACCTGCAGTGCAGCCAGACAGAAATAAGAAGCAAGTGAATATGTGAAATTGAAAGCCCCTTTTTGAAACCTTTACAAACGGAAATACAAAACAATTGGCAAATTTTAAGCACAATATTGAAAACCACCTTCAAAAAATAGCTGAAACTGCAAACTTGAAACATCAACACTCTTCACGTCCCTCTTGCTCCACCTCTGCTTATGTCAAAACCAGTTGATGAATTATTTACATTTTACCTGAATTATGACAGGGTGTTATTGTGAATACTTATTTCATACTAACAATGAATATTATTATTTCGTTGGCTTACAAGACGATTCACTTAGTTGAAGTTGATTTAAGCAGAAGATTTGTGTAGTATTTAATGAAATTCGTAATCAACACAATGTTTTCCTGGCAGCTTTTCTGATTTGTCTGAGTGGAGGTCTGACCTGTCTGAAGTTCAGACTAATGTCCTTTCTAAAACAGAAATTTCAGCCCATCTTATTACTACGGTAGAACCCGGATAACTCGAACTAAGTCCAATTTCCCTTGGATTTCACCTCACTTTTCAGTCATTTCTACACAGATAACTCAAATTCCCACTAACTCTAACTAAATTTCATTTCCTCGTGATCAAAAGTTCACTGGAATTTACCCCAATAACTCAAAATTCTGGTTCTTGTAACTCCACTTGGATGCCATCCCACTAGCTCTTCATTTTGTATAATTGGTAAAACACTAAACCTAAAATGGGTCAACCCTCATCTTAGATTTTTATTGGTACAACGAACAGATCACTTTTTATCATAAAAAATGTCTAATCATGTTAGCATTTCTGACGAAATAAGTTAGATTTGCACTGCACTATACACTGAAGAACTCAAAAATCAGTAACTAGTTATCAATTTTACATATGGCAAATTGAATTTTGCAATCGACCTGTTAACTCGAACCCTCGCTAACTCCAACTGTTTTCGTTTCCCTTCAGAGTGGTTTTTTTTAAAATAACATTTATTTGGTTACAACACTTCTAATGACAATACTTACATTTACATGGAGGGAAAATAAAAACAACATACAAGAGAGAAAGGAAAAATACAATGTTACAGCATTTACAACTAATTAAGCCTAAAAAAGTTTTACAAATTTGACTACTATTTGCAAAATTGCAAAATAAAACACGATACAACAAAAACATAAGGAGTCTGTCCTACCAACTAAAAGGTGCTTTGCATTTGCATTTGTTTCTTCCCTTCAGAGTTTGAGTTACCCCGGTTCTACTGTATGTATATTTTTTTCGTTCAAAGCTTGGATTTGAGTATGTGCTATGATTGGCCTGTTAAAAATGCCATTGTCAGTTTGCCAATCAAGTTGAAGGGAAATTTGAAATGTATTTCCAGTAATTTGTTCAGTTCGTTGGGGAACCAGAACAAGGGTATTGGCACTGCTTTGCAGATGTTACTAACTGGTATTAGATTACCTCTGTTACACAGGCTTGGTTCCATACCAATTAAACTTGTTCTCTCACCAAACCTTCTGTAACTAGTAACTGCTGCCTTTAACCCTTTGGAGCCAGCAGTTATGAGTGGCTTAAAACTTCAGGTTTAATTTGGGCAGAATTTTGTTTTGAATAATAATTATTTGTTTTAGTATTTACCAAATCAGTGAAGGGCAATTTTTGTGTGTTTTGATTGGCTCTAATATCATTGATTCTGGTGATGTGTCTTCTGTGTTCTCACCAGACAACTAGAGCAGTCAGTGACTGATAGTTACTGCTGTTGTAATGAGTTTTATTATTATTTTAGTTTTGTAAGAAAGTTTGGCTTGGTCTTTGGAACTCAGCTATGCCACCAGAGCCAGAATCTAAAGATGATCAAAAGATAAAGGACTTCATGGTGCAGAAATATGAACGAAAAAGATGGTACATTCCTCCACAGCAAGTTGCCGCTAATGATACAAGTCAGACAACACCTGAACCCAAACCTCTGAAACAACTTTTAGGAGAAAATGCACCTACAGTTTCTGTGCATGTAAGCTAAAAATGTTATTTCCCATGACAGTCAATAAGTATTTGCCCATTAGATACCCAAGAGTGACCAACATAAATTTTTTCCCAACAATGTGTCAATACATCGTCAAGAGAGTAGAATATGAGATTGATGAAGTTAACATTTTTCCATAGCTTTATGTTTTTTCTGTAGAGTAATTATAAGAAGAAATTAAATGTTGGTCACTTTTAGTGGTTTAAGCGTTTTAACAGTTTTCATGTACTGGTACCTCATGTCAAGCCAGGTCAACTTACTGCTTGTTTCGTATGCAAGAATGAAGCGAAATAATCTGACATTGGCAATGACCAACAGATTCTACTTTGAAAGTAATGAATGCATTAATAGATTCTATGATTGCACATTTGACATAGCTTGACTGTTTCTTATTGGTGTTAAATTTTCTGGTCTTTCGAAGTACATGGTGACATTATTCCTGTGAATGACATTCTTGGACTGCCTAATCCCTTTTTCTACCTTGTAATGCTTAGTCATTGTTTTTCAATTCTTTCAGGCACAAGCCACAAGAGAGAGACCCCGCACAGGAAGCCAAACCAGTTCATCAGCAATGCCTGTAGCAGTTGCCCCACCCCCAGGGCAGGTACAGGCTGCTCCTCAACCTGCCCCACAACCAAAGCCACCCTCAGTAGACCTGCTTGGTGACTTAGGGGGAGACCCATTTGCGCAACAACGACCACAAGGTAACATTTTTGTTAATTTTAAATTTCTAACAACTCATGGCATGAAACAGACCCTTCCATGGCTTTTTTAACTTTTGATTGGGACCAGCAAAAAACCATCAACACAGCTGCAAAGAATGCCTTATAATTAATAAAGTTTGTAAATGATTTGTTGAAAACTAATTAAGGCATACATAGCTTTGCAAAGCTGGGAAATTTTACAGGCATTTGTATGGTAGGGGGCAAGTTCGTGCCCCCCCCCCCCCCCCACCTTACAGATCTGTAAAATTTCACAAAGCAATATATTTGCTTGCTTACTGAACCTTCCACCTTTAAGCTAGGTTATTTTGCTAATTTTAAGGCTCTCCTTCCAGCATTGTCAATAGATATTTGCTTACTGGTCTCTTTTCAAATCTTTAAAACCATGAACAGGTCTACTGCAACTAAATCAACATCAAAGCACCCAGATGTTTCACACCTTGACCAAATTGGCAACTAGAATTCTTCATCACATCTTACAACTGTACTTGGAGGCCTTGCAAATTGTTGTTCATGTTTTCCGATAAATTTTTGGTAAAAATGGCCATGTGTCCAAACGTCCTAAGAAAATCATAAAAAATCCAACAAGAAATTCTCTTACTAGAACTGCCTTGGATTCCAAGTACATTATGCTATGTATGGTTCCTTCTTTATCATGCATTAAAGTGCAAAATGAAATTCAGTGTAATACAGTTTCTTGCTAGTTTGATTCTCAATTTCCTTAACCCTTTAAGTCCTGATAGTGACCAACATCAGTTTTCTCCTAACGATATCCATACAATTTCAAGAGATACAGTTATGAGAATTGATAAAATGACCACCAAAGTGAAACTGTATTGATCTTCCATAAAATTCTCTCAACACATTCTTTAACAAAATGCATGGAGGTCAGTTTGGAGAATTTGTATGTGTATATTGGGGCTTAACGGGTCAATTGTCTTCCTACCCTAATAATATCAATAATGATGTAATAAATTAGGTTCAGGAGACTAAGGAAATTGATATTGAAACCATTTTCACCAGACATGAATTTCAAACTACAACATATATGTGTTTTTTTAGTTAAAATGTAAAGTCACTTCAGAAAGGTTGCTTTGTCCAATCACAAATAAAAAGATTACATACAGTACTTCTGTTTTGGATTGTGTTTAATATCATTGTAGTGCATCAACATGGCAAAAGCCGTAAACTATGGCCAAGAAGTGCTGGTCAATTGACTCCTTTTTATCTTCAAAAATCACTCTTTCACTTGTAGGTCAGTTTGGACCACCTCCCCAGCAAGGTAACTTTGCTTCGTTCAATGCGTTTGGAGCACAACCAGCGGCTCCTGTTCAGAATACCTTTGACCCGTTTGGGTCATCAGCGCCCCAGCCTGTCCAGCAACAATCACAGCCGAGTTTTGCAGCATTTGGTACTCCACCCCAACAGCCACAACAACAACCTGCGGCACAACCACAACAGCAGGCTAATTTCTTTGATGCTTTTGGGTCTCCACCAGCTTCTTCAGGAGGACTCAATGCATTTGCAGCACCAACATCGTCAGGTAAGATCCATTTCTTCTGTGCAGTGGAATCCTGATTTTTCAGACCTCCTTGACTCCTTGAGGTTAAAATCCTCAGCTCCAGTTCTTACTTTGTATGAAGACCATACTTGGTTGTATTTGTGTGAGGGATAACTACTCTACATTTGCCCCATAAAGTGTTGACTTTTCTTGTGACCATAAGTTGTCAGAAGGAAAAAGGAGTACCAGATACACTATTAGAATTGATATGAATGGTCATCATCTAGAATAAAATTTACTCTTTTCTCCCTTCAAAGGTGTTGTATCTTTGAAGAGTAACAGCCAAACATACACAATGAGAAAAATAGTGAAGGTCACATGGGGGTGTCCTTCCCCCAAAAAACCAACCATCTTTCTTTTTTATCATTTTTTTTGCAGCTCCCACACAAGCACCACCAGCTTCTAATTCTGGGTTTGGGCCACTTGTATCAGCGTCTGGAAGCTCAGCAGCTGCTAGCGACAAGTATGCAGCATTGACTGAACTAGATAGCTTGTTTGGCACGTCCTCAAGTAGTAGTAACACTAGTTTTAGCTCTGGAACAGGCTTTGGTTCCTCTGGGACTTCAACATTCGGAATGTCAAGTGGACCTAACCCGTTTTCGAGCGCAACATCAAGCGTTGGGTCTGGAGGGTTTCAGTCCCAGCAGACATCCAATCCTTTTCAGGGTCTCGGTGGAATGCTTAATGGTCCTACAAGAAGTATGAGTCCTGCCAGTAGCATAGCGGCTACAAGTGGTAGTGGGTTTGGAAGTTTCAGCACCACCCAGCCAACAGTTTCTGCATTTGGTAGTCAGCCAGTAAGTTCAGGATTTGGGAACCAGCTGTCCAACACAGGTTTTGGTGGTGGCCAACCTAGTGGAGGGTTTGGAAGCCTTACATCTTCCCAGCAGTCATCATTTGGTGGACCTCAACAGTCTGGCTGGGGAGGCATGACGAGCCAACAGCAAATGGGAGGTGGTCAAAATATGGGGATGCCCCCATCATCTGCTCAACAGAATCTTAGCTTTGGAGGTGCAGGCATGACAGCGATGGCATGGAACCAGTTCGGAAAAATGGGAGGCGGTCAGCAGCAACAACAACAACAACCTCAAATGCGAGGTCAAATGAACTTTGGTGGTAACCAACCTGGCTTTGGTAGTAACCAAGGATTTGGGAGTGGACAGCCGAGTTCTGGGTTTGGGGGTATGCAGCCTATGTCTGGGTTTGGGGCATCTACAGGTTCATTTGGAGCTAATCCAATGTCAGGCGGAAGTGGTTTTGGTGGCCAACAACAAAATACTGGATTTGGAATCCCTGGTGGATTTGGTGCACAGCCAAATGCATTTGGTGGAGGAATGGCTGGAATGGGGGGTGCGCAGTTTGGGCAACAACAGCAGATTCAACAATTTGGAAGTTGGCAACAAAGTCAACAGGCCAATCCATTCATGGTAAGTGCATTGGGCAGCTAGTAGTTCTTTTAAACCATACAGTAATTATGATCAAGACTTCATTGAATACACAGAAGTTTGCAATAATATTGTCACCCCACAATTCTAATCTCCATGTTGCTATTACACATGCTTGGCATGTATAAAGACAGCTAGACTTGCCCACAAGCTGAGCACAAGGTGACAAAAACACATCCTTTTCACCGCAGCGATGTTTGCAAACATCTTTCTGGTTTAATAGCTTTCCATAACCCATACACGATCGCATCCTTGATAGAACACATGGTACTCAGCTTTGTATTTGAATACAACCGCAAAATTTAAAGAACTGCTGCGATCTAAAACACCAATGTTGTCTCAATTTGAATTTTGGATCAAAACAGCTCAAGTCATGTTTCATGTGGCGTGATCGGGGTTGATTGACAGTGTATCACTAAAATCTGTTTGGGATGCAATAAAACCTACAGGAGGAATATTCCTCCTGTAA
>NC_133210.1:9235023-9247523 GCF_958299795.1 Porites lutea
AATAAGAGTGACTTTGAATGCTTTCTTTTTTAACTTTGAAAAAAATCTTTATTGTCGCAATTTTTTTTGAATGATTTACCGCCTCCTTTTTCATAGACTGCGAGTAGTCTCTCTTTTCTTCAGATTTAGTAAGGGTAGTGCACGCGCGCGCGGGCGTTGAGCGGCGAAGCCGCGAGAAACGAGGGCGGCAGCCCGTCTCGCGCCTTCAGTCACGCGCGTGGTCATTTGCGTGTCTCGGGCGTTTTGCTCGACGGACCAAGAAAAAAGAGAGACTACCTTTTTCAAGTTTCAATCCATGTCCATCCTTGCTGTCCGTATCAACAGACGAGAGAAAACAGTTGCAGTAACAAAAATAGTCATAAATAATAAAACTGGACCATTATTAGCTTTTTAAAAGGATAGTTAACATGGTGACATAGCCTCTTAACTCAAAAGGACCAGAATATTCTCGTCTTGGTTTGAAGGCCTAAACAGTGTAGTTTTAGTGCATTTACTGTCTGGTTGCATGGCTCAACAGGGACGTCTCACAACGTCCTCAGCTTGCTGCGCTTTTCTAATGAATGATGTTCTTTGTCTACCTAAAAGTTTTTAAAGTTTGTATTTCGCTTTTTCGCACTTTTAAGTTTAGTCGTGACGAGCGGTTGCAAAACAAGCTATTGTAGTCTTCGAATATTCATTAGTTTTGTCAACATCACTGAGCAATCAAATGTTAGGAGTCAAAATGGTTCCTGTGCTAACAATTCTTTAACACTAGTTTTCCTCAACTTTCTCCGCTTTTATTGTCTACCGAGAAGTTTGGAAAGTTTGTATGTTTCTTTCCCGGTACTTTTAAATTTATTCAGCGGCTAGCTTGTGGTAATTCACACGGCTATAGGCCTTTTTCAAAAATACGATAATACTCTTTCTGGTCCCTTCAAAATTTTGCATAAGCAGTGTTTTCAATTTTTCTTGGGGCGAAAGACCTATTGTCTACTCATTCACTGACCAGTTTTGTCAACGATTTGTCAAGTTTTAATCAAGTCTGCATTTTTTTTCTCTGAATGCGTCTAATTCAAGCGTTGATGAACTGAGTGCCGTTTTTCTCACTGTATTGTCAAGTACCATGCTTATCCACTGGTATACTGTTTTCAACCTAGAGCTACGTTATGTAATTGTGCAAGGCGGCAAACTTTTCTCTTTGAATGTGACCAATCTGTGCTTTGATTGCCCATTGTTGAACATAGAAAGCGTGCTTTTCTCACATACAGTTTCAAGAAAAGATTTATCAAAAACATTTCTCACATTGGTTTGAATTTTTAATCGAGCGACCGTATAAATGGAGACACCAATTTCAAGTTGATTTAACTGTGTTTAAAGCCAGAAACCTCCGTACCTTGCTTTGCCTGCGGTATAGTGAAGCTGAGTGAAGACCAACCTCAGTTAGGCGATCTCTGGTCTGGAATGAAAGTCAAGATTCTCTATTGCCTCCTCGAAAACAGCAGGTTGGTTCTTAGTTCAACTTTAACTTTTTGTTACGCTATCGTTTACGCTATCGTTTAAGCGTCCAAATTGCTTTGACGGTTCTTACTGGTTATTTTTGCTGCAGAAAGAAATTATTCTTTTAGACTTTACATAACGGATTTTCTGTCATAATTCTGTGCTCTGACTGTTATTCAATGTGTCGCCCGAAGTTACCTGCAAGCATGCATGGTCCCTTTGTTATGTTGACTCGGTAAATGTTGAGCTGGAGGGACAAAAATGTAATAAAGGTTTTCTTGTAGTCAGCAAGTTAAACGCGAGTTGCGATTGTTAGGGTCATTTGGCCTATTTTGTTGATGTCTATGCAGTTAGAATTTTTCTCTTTGATTTAAGAAGTGTTCACTTCTGTAGACTAAACATATAAAATAAACTTCAAATGTTGGATAGTTTTTTATTACTCTGACTCAGACTGTATGCTTTCATATTTGTTTAACCGCGACCTTATTAATTAATGTACGATTTGAAGGTAAATTACGCTTTTATGCCGCAAAAACGGGATGCCAACGAACCAACTGTTAGTAATTTTGGCGTAGAGTGCTTAGCTTGCACAAGAAGAGAATTATAATGTCTACAATGCTTCCCGGGACGGTTCAGGCTGACATAAGATAACAGTCGACAGGTGTGAATAAGACTGAAGGTAACGAGAGAAACCGGTTAAACAATAAAATAAGGTTAATTTGGAGTGCAGTTCTACCTAATTCTTAACACGTTAGTTCGGTAGTGTTTACAACAACAAATAACACCTTCCTTCCATTTTTTAACAGGCACTACCCGACCATAAAGAAAACCAGAACAATTTGCCTTGCAAGAAAGTCTTCAAAATAACAATAAAAATACTGCCACGGTCCTTAACAAGGATATGCAGCCAACGCATTTGTTTGTCTGTCATTTATTCAGTATATACCAAACCTATGGTAAGTTCATTTTTCGCACAACACAGTCGGTTAATTAGTCGAGTCTTCATGCAATTTTCCATTGTTTTGAACAGGTTATCATTTTAAATAAACTTTAGGAACAGGTCGTTGAGATGGAACAAAAGATCATTATTAGAAATAATAACCTGCTGTTTCAATTCAATGACCATAATAATAACCTGCTGGTTCAAAAACTATGGAAAAGTACGCGCTCGGTCATTATTTTTAATAAGGCCTCGAGGCTCAGCGATTAAGCCATATTTCTTTTCATCTTGCATCTTTTTTTCCAATAATTTTAATGTGAAGTTTTTGGCCTCTCTGACAATTCTGGTTTGGTATATACACCAAGACAACTGCATGATGTATTTAGTTATAAAATAAACCTCTTAAGGCCTGACAGAGAAAATATCAAAATCTAAAAGAAGTTCACGCTTTTCAATTTAGTAAAGAAAGTTCGGTTTCATAAACAAAACGAAACCTTACCCAAGGCTAAATTTCTCAGCGTGAACCAGCAAAAAAAGAGGCAATGAAGAGGAAAAACGAAAATTCAGAAATAAAATAGTCAAAAAACCGCCTAAAACCAACAACCCAAAAAACACAAGAGAGCACTAAAGATACCTCAAAAAAGGTAAGTAGCAAGGTAAGTTCATTCATATTGTCTTTTTTCATTGAGCCCTGGGGACTAAGTGCTCCGCCCAAGGGGGGAGAGCCCTGGGGACTAAGTGCTCCGCCCAAGGGGGGAGAGCCCTGGGGACTAAGTGCTCCGCCCAAGGGGGGAGAGCCCTGGGGACTAAGTGCTCCGCCCAAGGGGGGAGAGCCCTGGGGACTAAGTGCTCCGCCCAAGGGGGGAGAGCCCTGGGGACTAAGTGCTCCGCCCAAGGGGGGAGAGCCCTGGGGACTAAGTGCTCCGCCCAAGGGGGGAGAGCCCTGGGGACTAAGTGCTCCGCCCAAGGGGGGAGAGCCCTGGGGACTAAGTGCTCCGCCCAAGGGGGGAGAGCCCTGGGGACTAAGTGCTCCGCCCAAGGGGGGAGAGCCCTGGGGACTAAGTGCTCCGCCCAAGGGGGGAGAGCCCTGGGGACTAAGTGCTCCGCCCAAGGGGGGAGAGCCCTGGGGACTAAGTGCTCCGCCCAAGGGGGGAGAGCCCTGGGGACTAAGTGCTCCGCCCAAGGGGGGAGAGCCCTGGGGACTAAGTGCTCCGCCCAAGGGGGGAGAGCCCTGGGGACTAAGTGCTCCGCCCAAGGGGGGAGAGCCCTGGGGACTAAGTGCTCCGCCCAAGGGGGGAGAGCCCTGGGGACTAAGTGCTCCGCCCAAGGGGGGAGAGCCCTGGGGACTAAGTGCTCCGCCCAAGGGGGGAGAGCCCTGGGGACTAAGTGCTCCGCCCAAGGGGGGAGAGCCCTGGGGACTAAGTGCTCCGCCCAAGGGGGGAGAGCCCTGGGGACTAAGTGCTCCGCCCAAGGGGGGAGAGCCCTGGGGACTAAGTGCTCCGCCCAAGGGGGGAGAGCCCTGGGGACTAAGTGCTCCGCCCAAGGGGGGAGAGCCCTGGGGACTAAGTGCTCCGCCCAAGGGGGGAGAGCCCTGGGGACTAAGTGCTCCGCCCAAGGGGGGAGAGCCCTGGGGACTAAGTGCTCCGCCCAAGGGGGGAGAGCCCTGGGGACTAAGTGCTCCGCCCAAGGGGGGAGAGCCCTGGGGACTAAGTGCTCCGCCCAAGGGGGGAGAGCCCTGGGGACTAAGTGCTCCGCCCAAGGGGGGAGAGCCCTGGGGACTAAGTGCTCCGCCCAAGGGGGGAGAGCCCTGGGGACTAAGTGCTCCGCCCAAGGGGGGAGAGCCCTGGGGACTAAGTGCTCCGCCCAAGGGGGGAGAGCCCTGGGGACTAAGTGCTCCGCCCAAGGGGGGAGAGCCCTGGGGACTAAGTGCTCCGCCCAAGGGGGGAGAGCCCTGGGGACTAAGTGCTCCGCCCAAGGGGGGAGAGCCCTGGGGACTAAGTGCTCCGCCCAAGGGGGGAGAGCCCTGGGGACTAAGTGCTCCGCCCAAGGGGGGAGAGCCCTGGGGACTAAGTGCTCCGCCCAAGGGGGGAGAGCCCTGGGGACTAAGTGCTCCGCCCAAGGGGGGAGAGCCCTGGGGACTAAGTGCTCCGCCCAAGGGGGGAGAGCCCTGGGGACTAAGTGCTCCGCCCAAGGGGGGAGAGCCCTGGGGACTAAGTGCTCCGCCCAAGGGGGGAGAGCCCTGGGGACTAAGTGCTCCGCCCAAGGGGGGAGAGCCCTGGGGACTAAGTGCTCCGCCCAAGGGGGGAGAGCCCTGGGGACTAAGTGCTCCGCCCAAGGGGGGAGAGCCCTGGGGACTAAGTGCTCCGCCCAAGGGGGGAGAGCCCTGGGGACTAAGTGCTCCGCCCAAGGGGGGAGAGCCCTGGGGACTAAGTGCTCCGCCCAAGGGGGGAGAGCCCTGGGGACTAAGTGCTCCGCCCAAGGGGGGAGAGCCCTGGGGACTAAGTGCTCCGCCCAAGGGGGGAGAGCCCTGGGGACTAAGTGCTCCGCCCAAGGGGGGAGAGCCCTGGGGACTAAGTGCTCCGCCCAAGGGGGGAGAGCCCTGGGGACTAAGTGCTCCGCCCAAGGGGGGAGAGCCCTGGGGACTAAGTGCTCCGCCCAAGGGGGGAGAGCCCTGGGGACTAAGTGCTCCGCCCAAGGGGGGAGAGCCCTGGGGACTAAGTGCTCCGCCCAAGGGGGGAGAGCCCTGGGGACTAAGTGCTCCGCCCAAGGGGGGAGAGCCCTGGGGACTAAGTGCTCCGCCCAAGGGGGGAGAGCCCTGGGGACTAAGTGCTCCGCCCAAGGGGGGAGAGCCCTGGGGACTAAGTGCTCCGCCCAAGGGGGGAGAGCCCTGGGGACTAAGTGCTCCGCCCAAGGGGGGAGAGCCCTGGGGACTAAGTGCTCCGCCCAAGGGGGGAGAGCCCTGGGGACTAAGTGCTCCGCCCAAGGGGGGAGAGCCCTGGGGACTAAGTGCTCCGCCCAAGGGGGGAGAGCCCTGGGGACTAAGTGCTCCGCCCAAGGGGGGAGAGCCCTGGGGACTAAGTGCTCCGCCCAAGGGGGGAGAGCCCTGGGGACTAAGTGCTCCGCCCAAGGGGGGAGAGCCCTGGGGACTAAGTGCTCCGCCCAAGGGGGGAGAGCCCTGGGGACTAAGTGCTCCGCCCAAGGGGGGAGAGCCCTGGGGACTAAGTGCTCCGCCCAAGGGGGGAGAGCCCTGGGGACTAAGTGCTCCGCCCAAGGGGGGAGAGCCCTGGGGACTAAGTGCTCCGCCCAAGGGGGGAGAGCCCTGGGGACTAAGTGCTCCGCCCAAGGGGGGAGAGCCCTGGGGACTAAGTGCTCCGCCCAAGGGGGGAGAGCCCTGGGGACTAAGTGCTCCGCCCAAGGGGGGAGAGCCCTGGGGACTAAGTGCTCCGCCCAAGGGGGGAGAGCCCTGGGGACTAAGTGCTCCGCCCAAGGGGGGAGAGCCCTGGGGACTAAGTGCTCCGCCCAAGGGGGGAGAGCCCTGGGGACTAAGTGCTCCGCCCAAGGGGGGAGAGCCCTGGGGACTAAGTGCTCCGCCCAAGGGGGGAGAGCCCTGGGGACTAAGTGCTCCGCCCAAGGGGGGAGAGCCCTGGGGACTAAGTGCTCCGCCCAAGGGGGGAGAGCCCTGGGGACTAAGTGCTCCGCCCAAGGGGGGAGAGCCCTGGGGACTAAGTGCTCCGCCCAAGGGGGGAGAGCCCTGGGGACTAAGTGCTCCGCCCAAGGGGGGAGAGCCCTGGGGACTAAGTGCTCCGCCCAAGGGGGGAGAGCCCTGGGGACTAAGTGCTCCGCCCAAGGGGGGAGAGCCCTGGGGACTAAGTGCTCCGCCCAAGGGGGGAGAGCCCTGGGGACTAAGTGCTCCGCCCAAGGGGGGAGAGCCCTGGGGACTAAGTGCTCCGCCCAAGGGGGGAGAGCCCTGGGGACTAAGTGCTCCGCCCAAGGGGGGAGAGCCCTGGGGACTAAGTGCTCCGCCCAAGGGGGGAGAGCCCTGGGGACTAAGTGCTCCGCCCAAGGGGGGAGAGCCCTGGGGACTAAGTGCTCCGCCCAAGGGGGGAGAGCCCTGGGGACTAAGTGCTCCGCCCAAGGGGGGAGAGCCCTGGGGACTAAGTGCAGAAAGCTTTGTCATATTCTAAAAGAGAGGTAAAAGGTATCTGTGGAAGTCAAATTCTTTTCCTTTTCCAGACATGACCGAACCTTTCGAGATGGCGCAGAAAAGGTCCATGACGGAAAAACCGTCAAAACAGGGCTTAGCAGCAGAGGAGTCCTAAGATCATGAACTTTGTTCTTTTTTCCTCCTTATATCCGGTTTTTATATCTCTAAAGATTTACAAATTAGTACTTGAGTTTTATTTTTTTAGAGTGTTGATCAGCTGAACGGAATGACTAGTCGACCACGCCCTAAGCCGGGGGACACTATTACTTTGCAACATCTGGCTTCCTCAGTATTAAGCTAAATTGTATCAAAATTGATCTTGGGGTGTTTTATAGGAAAAATTTAAGAAAGCGTTAAGAGTCGTTGAGATTCCTTTACGACAGGATACGCCGAATGAAGGCTCAACAAAAATTGCCCCTTCAAGAAATGTCTTCGTTTCTTACACTGACTTGTTTCCTGTTTTTGCCCATAATTCAAACGTTCCCCGGCAGCAGGAGGTTTTTTGGCCGTGTTTTAAAAAATGGAGAGCTCTCGCCCTCTGACAAACTCTCCCTGTCATATCAGACTTCTAGTAATTAGTTCTCAATTAAAACAAAACCGACAGGAAATACATGTAGTAGAAAAATGTAATAAACCACCCACACGCCATATAGTTTTTTCAAATAAATTTTGGAAAGTATGCAGCAAAGAAGTTTTGAATTGAGCAGTAGTAATGCTTTTTCCTCCTATCTAGTATAAATTTTAACTTCCTTAGACAGACTAACATTTCGCAGGGAAATTTTTTCAACGTTAGCATTGTTGTTTGCACGTTAGGTGTGTAATTTATGATGATTAATAATGGTTTCCTGTCAACTTTTCTTGAGGAATGAATTAGTGAGGAATGCCGTTCCACCCTATGAAACATCTACTCTTTAGGAAGAAATATTTTTTTGCCGGTCTGTCTGTCTCACACGTGAACAGCGAGAGCATCGAACAACAATTAATGAAAATTGTATAAATGAGGCTTAAAGCGCGCCAAATCGAAAGCTGGTTTGTCGCTTTGGGTCTTTTGGAACAGCGGCAAACAACGGCCGATTATGACCTTGACAGATTTCTGCTGAGTATTTTGAGAGATGGTTCGATTTTGTGTCGTTTAGTCAATCGATTAAAACCAGGCGCAATAACGAAGGTGAGAGGACGATCTGGTGTTTACAAACAGCGAAATACTGTTCAGGTATTTTGTCATGTAAATGAGTTCTGTCCTGATGTGTCCGCTGGTCGCTGATTCTAGATACAACAGGAACCTGTGTCAGAGGAGGAACGTTTTCAAAACATCAGGGCATTCTTGAGCGCCTGCCAAGACTTGCAACTTAAAGACGACGAGGTTTGATACCAAATATGAATAATTCTCGTATATTATTATGTTTAAAATTAACACTGGCGTTTCTGTATTAAAATTTAATGTTTTATCTGAGCACGCTCAACAAGTAATGTTCCATGTACGCCATGTTTGTACGCGCAGATATTTTCACCAAGTGACCTCGACAGTGAAGAAGGAATTAACCGTGTTCTGCAGACTCTCGACAGCTTAGAAAATGTCGCTGCTGGTAAGTTTCTGTTTATATTTTGTTGTAAAATGAGCTGAGGGTTTTTGTTCAAGCTCAATGATGACATTGATTGACTGTCATGTGCCTAGCAATTCTCTTGCCACTTTCGATCGTTGAACAAAAGACTCGTCGTGTGACAGGAAAATTGCAAATACTCCATTGAAATAAAACTTTGCTGCTGAGGCTACAAATAGCGTTTATTCTGCCCAGATCTGTCGTTGAATTTCGCTTTCTTACGTTTAAAACTTTGGATTCAATTTTCTGTATAATTCACGGCTGTTCTGAAGAGGAATATTGAAAGGTGAGCAAAACTTGCTTCGCTGAAGCTTATTTTTACATTACTTGTTTTATTAATTCTCTGCTCTGCATCTCAAGCCTGTTCACGTTAAACGACGAGAAACCAGGCTCTTTGACGGATCACAATAAGATTCGTTTTATGGCGTGACTACTCTTCCATTTGTACTTAGAACGTGTAAAAGCTTTGACAAAGTATTTCGTTTATTCAAAGGCATCGTGGTAAACAATAGCTCAACACAAATTCATGTAAGAGAATTTCTCGTGATTTTTCTTTCATTTGCGTTCATCGATCTCTGGTTGTACTTGTTTCAAAGTTTCAATTTTCTCCTGATGAGTAAGCTTATATCGAAAAATATCACGTTTCTCGAGGTTAGTTGTTTTTCCTTCCATTATTGTAATTTGGGTTTTACATGATACTTCAGTTAGTGGAGGAAGTGAGCTGAAATGAATGGAAGACAAGTTGGAAAGTAGAAAACACGTCCGTATTTGGTCAAAGTGTTAGTTTTAAAAGACTAAACCTTTATGGTAATATATTTTTGATGTTGGAACCCGAACAAGCTTAATATAACCAAACTTCAGCTTTAAAACTGAACGTTTTTCAGTTTCTTCCAGTCATGACGCTGACTTGCCCTAATGCAGGTATTCAGCGTGTTTACTTCTCAAATCAAACTTGTTGGGTTTAGTATTTCTCCACGAGGAAAACTTCAATGCTGCAAAAACTTAAGTCAGGACTTCGTAAGTTATTGAATTTGTAAGATCTATGATATTTGCTTTGAGTATTTAGTGTGTCTTTAGTGTATGGATGAGTCAGGAAGTAGACACATTTTCTTGATGTGAATTTCTTGATTTTATTTGTTTGATCAAATCAAATTTTCTTCATAATTTTTGTGTGGGAACAGGAATTATGCAGTATGTATTAAAGATTGTGTACAATTTCATCTCATTTGTCACTTTTAATACGTTAAATAAACATAAGAAAAGCCTCTAATTGTGCAAAAAATTATTTCAGGGAACAAATATTTTTGAAGAAAATTTGTGGTTGCCCTTTCAGAAGTATTATTTTGTGTTTTATATATATCAGAATGTATGATACAATAAACATGTTTAAGATAAAAGCCAATTAAACGTGAAATTTATTTCACTCTTAAAGCAAGATTCACACAGTGTTAAAAAGTCCTTGAATTTTGTTGGAGTCCTGAAATGGTCCTTCAATTCAATTTTGCCTTTAAAAGTCCTTGAATTTTATTCAACTTTGAATGCAATGGGGTGGAAAGCAAATTGGTT
This sequence comes from Porites lutea, assembly GCF_958299795.1. Classification (NCBI taxonomy): domain Eukaryota; kingdom Metazoa; phylum Cnidaria; class Anthozoa; order Scleractinia; family Poritidae; genus Porites; species Porites lutea. The sequence continues at coordinate 9,244,811 of NC_133210.1, forward strand.
TTCTTAGACTTCGGTATTCTTTTCTGTTTAAAGCAGCTTATAGAGAAAAACAGTATTGAGAAACAAAGTAATCCAATTCAAAAGTCAGTCAAAAGCAAAGTTGGCAGCGGCTGTGTTTTTAGCTCAACGCTCCTGCGCATGCCATTTTATTATAAGGTCTATGTTTCATCAGTAAAGCAAAGGGAAATTGCAAAGACTTGCTTCAATTTACTCCACCCAGATCTGGGTAGTTCTTCTGAGTGGTTGGTCCATGAGGGAAATTTCCTTTAATCAATCAGGAGTACTACCCCGATCTGGGTAGTGACATGTCATCAGTATGGAATTTCTTGGCTCGTTCCTTGAAGGTCATTTTGTGGGGAATGCAATGGTCGCGACGCAAAATGTCAGCTGTTTTCTCAGACTAGCTTTTTTGAAATTATAGAAACGTTAATGATACATGGAAGTTGCTACCAGTTGAAGCTTGACAGAAATTGCATAAGGAATTAGCATACTTTGCCTGTTATGTTGGCCACTAAGTGGTTGACTGCTTGATCAAGGTCTTTTTATTAGAGGTTTGACAGTACTTGGCTATTATTTATTTTTTTAGGATATGGTTTGGGAAGGCAATTTACTCACCACCATGAAGTAACTGCTGCAAATTCTACAACAAAAACACAAGACTCGGAGAGAGAACCCACTGAGGGCACTAGACATCTTGTGAGTATAACTTTAGATCAGGATGTTGTAGGGAAGTGGAATCCATTTAAGGTTTCTGGGAAACTGCCCACCTACCCCTCCCCCAACTCATTAACACCTACTTCTCACTTAGAGTGAAATGTTGGGATAGGAGAGGTGTAGGTGGGCAGTTTCGTAGAAACCAAAATTGATCTGGGAAGTGCACTGCATGGTTCCCATGATTATTTTTTTGCAGTAGTAAGTAAACTTCCAGAGATAACTCCCCTCAGTGTAACCCTCCTGCTCAAACCAACGTTTATGGTGCAAAAAGTTTCCTATACTAAGTCTCTTTGTTGAAGTCTGCAAATTTGCGTCCATTCGCTGTTATCTTGAAACACGTTATTCATAGTCATAAGCATATTTGTGAGGATTAGGATACTAAAATGGGCTAAGGCACTTGTTTGGGTTGAGTATGACCCAATCTTGAGCCTAAGGTAGTACAATTGAATAGACTCTGGAGAGCTTATTTATTATGATATCTCGGACTTGGGGTTATTAGAGTCTGAGAGGTAAATAGATGAAATAAAAAAGAAGAACTACAGTCCCCAAAGAAAATAGTATCACAAGTTAATATGCTTACTTTATTGATATTAATGTTGTTGTAGGAGATGACAGATTATGGAGGCAGAATTCACCTTGTCAAAGCAGCTTTTCCTTTCAATGGGCAAGATGAAGATGAGGTACAGTTCACTGCTGGTGACTATAAACATGCAATCATACTATTTTGCACACACTAATAAATAATTAATATTTTTGGAAGAGAGTCAGCAAAATATTATGTTTTTTGTTATTGGCAAACAGATCAAAGTTATCATTTGCTGATGCTGAAGGAAGAGGCAAAATTATTGATATACAAGGCACTGACAAAACACACATCATTGTGAAGCAAGTTGAATTCATAGTAATAATTTTGTTTTATAATGCGATGAGAATACTCTGGGCTGTCACTGAAATTTTAACTTGCTGAGTGTGTTCAAGGATTACAGGGCTGTCAATAAGGGCTAGGAGTCGGCCAAAATCGCCAGCTAGTTAGCCATCCTTAGCTGGCTACTTTCATCTCCGTCTACCATAACTGAAAGAAATAGGCACCATCAAATAAAATGTAAAGCATTCATTTCCCAGTTTTGAATGATATTGAACACTTATTTAAACAGGCTTAGATCTGTGAAACATTCAAACAGTGTTATGTCATGGAATGCCCAGGGACATTTCAACATCATTGTTCCCAGTCTTGCGTGTATTCTGGCGAAACAACATATCGTTCGCTGTGGAAAATACCTCTTGAAAACCCCTGGAAATGCCATTCCCAAGACTCTAATTTTCAAAATATCCCTAGCTGCCTCGGCCTTCAAGAACTTGTGCCTTTAGTGCAATTTCCAGGGCTTCCTACTTTTCATTATCAGCCCTCTACTTAAAAACTTTTTGACAGCCCTGGGGATTAGTAGGCAAGAAATGGAACAGCTATGAATTTGTGTTGGTTCTATTTTCCTTTTTTTTTTTCTGATGAAAAACTCATAGTAGCTGGGGATCTGTAGCTGGGGGAAATCCCGAGCCCCTAGTCCTCAGTGACAGACCTGTCTGAATACTTGTGCTATTTTGTAAGTTAAAATGAAATGCAAAGCAGCTATTTTGTATTCCAAAGACAGAATCAAGCTGTGCATGAGCAGACCATTTTTCTGATGTCAAAAAATCTCTCTTCTGTTGAGCTTGAGCAGACTGCTGTCTGTAGGTAGTTAGAGACTATACATTGCATCTGCAGCAAAGTCATGACTCTTATACCTATCAAGACTTTGGATAAAATAATTTGAATGATAAATACATTATTTCAACTCTCCATTAATGGAATCATTAGACCTCTGGTCTTTGTTTCTGAGGTTTTTATAATATTTGTAACAAGTGGCTGCCACTGGATGAGTAGAAGGCTGTGAGGGTAATAAGTGGTTGTAAGGCTGTATTCCTCCATGAATTCTAGAAACTTTCTCTCTCTGCAAGATAATAT
>NC_133210.1:9252523-9280023 GCF_958299795.1 Porites lutea
ACCAACAGTTACAGTTTGGACACTGAAATCGGGACACTTGGAAGAAGATTATTGAATCACTACATTTTCTGAAAACAAAAGATTCTCAAGTTTTTCTGCGAACAGACCAATAAAATTGAATTATTCAACTATGCAACTGTTGAAAACTTAAAACCGCTTGAGCTTAACTGACCTCTCAGGAAACAGCCCTCAAATTTATGAATGGTATGGTTCATAACCCAAAAAAACTTCAGAATATTTCGTTTTCAGAAAACATAGTAAATTATTGGACAGTCTTCTTCCAAGTGTTCCAGGTTGAGTGTCTGCACTGTAAAGTAAGAGCCATATGTTGCTATAATAGTGTTGTTATGTGGCTAAATGAAATTTAGGCTAACTTAAACTCAAAACGATGCTGTCAACCAGTCTCTCACTTGTGATTTTCAAGGGCGCCCTAATAGCTTCACAGGGGCATTTGGGTTTTACAGCTTTGCAGCTGAGGTTAGCCCATTAAGTTCATCTTGCTTCTTGTTGCTGGTGCTCATTAGCCTGTTTTTTCCCCTTTCCTGTCTTCCCTTTGGTAAGTATATGGTAAGAAGCCTAGGTTTCACTGGTTAGCAGTGTGACAGTGCCTGGGTGGTTGCCACTCACAGGGTTGTCATCGTTACGCATTGCTCTCGGTTATGGCCCTTGGCTCCACCAACTTTTCAGGCACCCCCCCCCCACCCCACATTCATCTTTGTTGACGAGTTTAACATGGTAGTGCAAGTGATAAAAATAATAATCTTGCTAATTTCAAGGGGGTGACATTTGACAGTTAGAGAGAGTTGGTTACAATAGTATCACTTATGCTGTGTTTACACTCAAGCGTTTACCAAGGTAAACATTAACTGACTAAACCCTGGTACATTTGTACAGTGTTTATACAGGCTCGAATAACTAAGGTAAATCTGTCATCAAGCACAATCTAATCAAATTGGCGGCAAATTCTAAATCCACGCATAAAATGCTCGCGTTTAAAAGAGAAGCTGTGGCTCTTGTAGTCCTCGCATTTTATTTTCTTGTTCTTGATCAGCAAACCCAGGAATCGAGATTGCAGCAGCTCTTACTTTTGCAGCACCTAAAGAGGTCGAGGCGAAATCGATTAATTCTGCTACAAATTGCCCTTCGCAAGACAAGGCGCATTAGACGTGCGTGGTCGTGGCCGAGAAACCAATTCTGGTTCGAAACTCTATTAAACGGAAATTTTGTTGAAGAATGGTGTGTCTTTTGTGTCTTTGGTTTTTGCCATAACTTCTTCGTAGACCGAAACCAAACGTGGAAACCTGGTTGAAAACCTGGTCTCGAAAACGTGATCGAATGAGACTGACGCAATCCCGACACCACAGGATGTGAAATTCTATGTGACCGCAAGCGGATGTATCTGTCATCCAAACCTTGGTTACCGACCTTAACCATGCCTGCTCGCAGGGTAAACCGAACTTTTACCTTAGTTAACTTTCTATTGTCTTGAGCGGTGTTTACCAGGGTATCAGTTGGCATTTACACATGCAAAATATTTACCTAGGTAAGTTAACTCCAATACCTCGGTAGCACGCTCAAGTCTAAACACAGCATTAGTAAAGTTGGCTACTGATTAAAGTAAGTAAATGATAGTGACAATCTCAGGTAACTGAAAAAATAGGGGTCTGTAAGATTGCTAGGGAATTTGTCATCTTAACCAAAGTGTAATTTGCTTTGACAGATGAAGGAATTGTATATGATGTACTGTGCAAACCATCCAAGGGCAGTTGAAGTGCTTACAAAATATGGGTAAGTAAAGGGAAGCATAACTAAGATTCTAGGTGGAAAAGCAAGGTTATGTAAAAGTTTTTATCATTCAATTAGTTAATCAATATGAAACCAACTATAACTGTGTTAAGGAGTTATTGCATTGTACTCAAAAATAGGGTGACACTTGTTGACCCTCACTATCACTGTAAAGTGTATCCCTGGTTCCTCATAAGTCATGACTAACAAAATCTGATGACCTCATAGCGGGAGTCTGATTTGTTTAATTACAAGTATGATTACACACTGAATTGGACAGCAGAAAGTTCTGTACCAATTTATCATAACTTCAGGTGTAACAAAATTTGTGATATTTTAAGGTTTTTAAAATTAAACGTAAGATATTCTGATGGTCTTTTGGTAGCAGTGAAAATAAAAAACATCCAAGTGCATGTGCACGATCGCTTTTACTGTTCAATAATAGGGACTTTACAATCCGACGACGCGACGGCAGTGAAAACGTCGCTTCAAAAATGAATTTGCATTCTTTCGGTCTTCATCGCAATTATACCAACTCACTTACTTTGTCAAATGTAGGCGAACCCTCACGGAATTGAATTTCTAAGAACCATATTCAAGTTTAGAAAGAGAATAAAGTTGTGTCGTCGCTTGTTTACGTCCTCCCTTAAAAGTAAAATTAGGCAATTTCACGTCGTAGTCGTGCAAAAACGGCAAAGAAATGTACAAAAACGTGAGATGCACTTGCAAAGTTGTTGTTTTGCCCACTAAACCTATTGTTGTTTTCAACGTTCCCGTTGCCGTTATGTCGTCAGACCGTAAAGTCCCTAATATTACTTAAGCATGACACGTGCAGACCTGTTACACTGTCCTATTAAAGCTAAAATTAGGACAGCTGATAGCCAATCAGATTTGAGGATTATGTTATAGATAAATGTGCTGTTTGGTTTGTTTCCTTGCAGTGATGAGTTGTCAGCATTCATTGAAAGTAAGGGAGCTCCAGCACCAGGAATACTAACACTGACAACCAGTCTTAGTAATGTAGGTTAATCAACACTCTTGTTTCTTTACTTTTCTATGTTCCAAACATTTTCATCCCACATTGTGGTGGAAAGGCATTTCTGACTATTTGGCCAAGGGAAAGTTAACACACACTTGGAAAAATCAATCAGTAATTGACCAAATCTGTGATGGCCAGTAGCATCTACATCATAATTCAGCGGTAAACACACAAAGTATCAAGTGGGCTGTCTTTGTTTGATGTTTGGGCAAACATTGTTCACTCATTAGCAAATCCATGTGACCATCATTTTTTATTGTTTAGCTAGGCCATGAACAAGAAGTTTTTTCTCTCAAGCCTCCAATTAGTGCAAGCTGAATTCATTAATAACTGAAATAAAGCATTAATGACTAAAAATAAAGGTTGGAGAATTAGTTGCCCAAATGAAAATCGATAACTTAGTATCTCTTTTTGTTGTACAGAATTTTTTCATGGCCATATTATTTTTCTACCTAATTTTTGTTTTAGTACAGTAGTCTTGATTTAACTATTTCAGACCAATATAACTACAAATAATGTTTTGTTATCCTCAAAGACTGTCTGTGCAGTTGTTTATCAGACAGTTAAATCTACAATCCACTTCTAGGATTAACATTCCATGTGAGAGAAGCAAGTTGGAAATTCACATTGATACATAATTTCTAAAAAAGTGTGTTGAAGATCTTCATTTTCTTTTGCATTAGTCTGTTATCAATATTTGTTGACTAAAATTTGAAAAACTGTTGTGGTATGCTCTTTCCATGAATTTAAGTTGTGAATCCTTGTCTTTCTTGTTTATTAGCCCTTCAGACATCTTGGCAAGTATCCAAATCATATGAAAGAGTTGGAGAGACATCTTGAGGTTTGAGAACATTTAAATTAATTTTGATGATCGGTTCTGCATACATAACTGTAATACAAAATGCCATGGATTTCTTCCCCTGTAAAATTTGTGAATAATATTATGGGTCATCACACATTAGGATTTCTTTGACAGACTTTAGTGCTTCTTTCTTATTACCACTGTTGACAAGTAGCCACTGCAGTCTGGTTTTAGATTTGGTCAGAATTGGGACTTTTTTGTTGGATCCAAACTTTAATTGGGTTGTTTTTTTTTTTCCTGCATCTAAAGGTTACATCTTTAAGATTTTCCCCCTTTCTGGTGACACTCCTGTTTGTGTTTCGTGCTTTTTTTATTGCGTAAATTTTAAATGGCAATAAGCACTTTCATGGGATAAAATTTTCTAAAATAGCATAATGTAAAAAATCTCTAAGGAATTTTTAATAGGTTAATATTTCTTGCATGTAATCATGAAGCTTGTAATATTTATTTTCTTCTTCACTTTAGGAAGGGCACATAGATGAATTGGACACCAAAAAGGCAATAGCTGTTTTTCAAAATTTGACGGTAAGTGTTTACAGTGTGTAATAACATCAGCTGAAAATTGAATTGCATTATAATATTTCACCCTTTTGTTTTACTCTGCTCTTAACCTTTCTAACCCTGGCAATATAAAGAGGTAAATTCTTCTTTCTCATCCCAAACTCCAAATTTTATTGAAAATTTGAAAATTCTTTGTCAAATGCTAAAACATGGAGTACAGTATGAAAGAATTCCAAGGGGTATCGTTCAGAGACTACTATAGTCTGAGTCCCCTTAGCATGGATTTTTTTCACCACCACACAAATGTTAAGAATTTGGATAAACAGGGTAAGGGTCATGTATTTTAAGCCTTATTGTGACCAGTGTTAATTTTATCCTTTTAATGTCTCAGCTTAATTAAAGATTATGTTTTTAAGTAGATGGGAGAGAGATCACCCACAGATAAAATGTCTTGACTGTTAAACAACTTCTCCTTGAGAGTACCTTAAGTAGTGTACCTGGGAACAGTACGGAGAATGTGTGTGTTGATATACAGGATTGATGGGGTTAACAGTAGCAATTGTCACGCTTGTAATCACTGTGTAGCTTGTCACAAGGTTTTGTTCAAACATGAGTTCTTAAACCCTGCCTGTTTCAACGTGACTGTTTTATCACACAAATACGAACGCAGTTCTTAAATGCTCGGTTGAAAAAATAATGCCTTTTCCTCCGCTGATCTGTAGATTTTTCCACTTTCAGACAAGCTGCCATGAGACTAGGAAAAGAAAAGAAACCGAATTAGAAATGCTGACAGGAACGATAGAAGGGTGGGAGGAAGATGTAAGTGAATTTATAGAAGATGACAACAACATTGTGATAGGTCAAGTTTGCTTTCATCTCACTGTGTTGTCTAGCTTTCATTGTCACGTTTGTGTATTAGAATGTGAACCATTATTTGCATTGAAGTAGTTGACATTTTTGAATGATAACTCTTTCGGGATTAATTTGAATTTAGAACAGGCCCAATCTTTCTACAGTGTAACTAATTTTACATTTATTTGTGGATCATAAGGTTTACAGAGTTTGTTAACGGGGTTTCATTTTTCCTAACCTTAAAGCTTCCTCTGCATATTCCCTGCTCAGTCTTAGCTTTGTTTACTTTGAATGTTATAATTTTTATTGTGCTTAGCATCTGATTGGTTTACATGTACATGTGCTTATTCCTCTTTGCATCCTAAGGATTCTATTTGTTGCATTTTTATATTTAATGTACATAAATCATTATAAGAAATTATCATAGGTATTTACCATCAAGAAAAGGAAGTTCAATTTTATTTAATATATTTTTGTTATTCTTTGTTATTTCTTCAAATTAACAGTTCTATTTTTTTACAGGATATTAGCAAACAAGGAGATTTGATTTTAATGTCACAGTTTCTTATTCATGGGGAAAATGGGGTAAAATTTATGCTCTCTAAATTATACCTGTAGTTTATTTATTGAGTTTGTTTTTTTCCCTCTCTGAGTTTTTCAGCTGCATTGTACAATACAGCTACATCATAGAATTTCTTCCTGTTATATATTTAAGGATCCTTCCAATATTAAGTCCCTTGTGCCCATAGCTCCCATGCAAGGAAGCAAGATCAAAGTCAACTTCGTTTGTATAATTGTCTAGCAGTCTATTCTCTTGCAATTTTACAGGTCAATGATTTTAACATACTTTATTATTGGTAAAATTTCATGTCAAAATATCTCTTAGTGGAAAAATTGGCAGCTTAAGTTTTTAAAACGTGTTGTTTTGTATCTTGCATGTCCTCAACGATATTTGAGGATTAAGGTTACATGAACTTAGTAAGTCAGACTGATCTGGGACAGTTAAGTTGTTTACCAAAGGTTAAACAGTGTCACTAACAACCTTATGCTATTTCTGGATACATTTGTAGTAATATTAGCAAGTTATTTTTCCATTATCTGTTGACATGTAATATTACTGATAATAAAGGCAAGTTTCTAATATCAGTACTAATACTGTATGTGTTTTGGGTTGTTTTTCCAATTTAGGAGGTCAGAGAAAGATCATTTCTTTTGTTTCCAAACTGCCTCATTATTCTTTCAGTCAATGCAAATGCTTGTGGATACAAATTTGAGGTACAATTTCACTTTAAATTTAAACTGATTAAACGTATTGGTTCACTAGAATGACCAGTCATAAGTCAAGAAAAATTTCAACTGTTATAAACTAAACAGTACTATATTAACATTGAGAAAAAGGTTTCATCGTAATGGCCACTTGGTCTGCAGAGTTTTGAACTACACATGCTCTTATATTGCCTTTCTTCAAAGGGGACAGATGGCAAATTGTTGTTGCTTGAAATACAGTGTATTTGTAAGCCGTAACTGTTCATCAGAAGGGTGCCTAAAATGTTTTAAATCCAAAAGGCCACTTACAAGTTCCAAAAACCTTCACTTTCAAAATGAGGCCAAGTGCATAACCTTTCTTGTGAAAATGAGTTTTATTGGTTTCAGCTCTATCAAAATCATCATTATTGTTGTTGTTATTTTTTAATTGGCCAGTGATAATTTTTATTGTCCATTTTATTTTTCTTTTTAGAAAAAGTACAGTCTTTCAGATATAACAGCTCATTCACTGGAAGACACAGAAGGCATTTTAAATGCTTTTGAAATTAAGGGTAAGTAAAAGTTTTGTGTGAAAGCTGTTAGATTTATAATAACAAGTCTTGTTTTATTCTCATGTAAATCAAGCCAGCATCTATCCAAAGTTCAGTCCAAATAATAATATTATCATAACTTTAACAAAATTCTCAAATCTGATTGGCTATCAACTGTCCTGATTTCAGCATTAATAGGACAGTGTAATAGGACAGTACGCATCGTGCCTAAATAATTGGACAGTACGCGCCACTGCATGCATGCATTTAAACGGCTTTTTTCACTGCTAACAAAAAAAGTCTCGGAATTTCTTGTGTTTTAATTAGTAAAAAGCCTTAAAATTGTTAAATATCAATTTTATAGTTATGATGAATTAGTAACAGAACTTCGTGTCGTCCAATTCTGTCGGTAATCATTTTTGTGATTGAACAAATCGGACTCCTGCCATGTGGTTGCCTGATTTTGTTAATGACTTGTATGATTAGCGACTGAATAGGACTCCTCAGTCCTATTAATGTTGTATATTGAAGCTGGTCTTCCTTTTTGGAAACCTTTCATGCCAATGATATAACTGAAGGACTGAATTCCGCTTAATTTGCGTGCTGTATAGTTTATACATACACTTGTCTCTTCCTTTTTTGCCAAAATTATCAGAGTACGAAGAAAGTCATTTTTACAGCTTGCAAAGCATGTACTACCCCAAGAATCATTTTAAGTAGCCTGAAAAATATTTTGTTGAGCAGGATCGAGGACAGTTTTTCTGTAATTTGAAATGGAATTCCCCAAAAGACTTTACTGGCCCATTGGGCAAGTTAAGATCACTAGATGGACAGCAAATTTATCCGCTCACCCCTTGCTATTGGACACCTTTCATTGCATGCCAAGTAATAAATTAGGTATCTGTCCTTTTTGCACCATCTTTCAGTTGGCGGAGATGTTATGAAGTTGTCAACCAATCATGGTCATGAAAAGACAGCTTGGCTTGAAACCCTTCGGTTGCACTCTGAAAAGGGCAGTGTCACATCACCTTCCCCGTGGGTGGAGAGACATCCTGCACCATTCACAGAACGGACATTTTCAAAGTCCAGTCCTCCAAGGAGTGATTCTTTTGGGTCGCCACCAAACTCAGCCACACCCAAGGGCTCTAGTAGTACCTCTGGTGTATATTCACAGGTATGGTGGTTGGAACCTGTTCTAAATGGCAACTTCTCATCAGCCTGCATTGTAGTAATGTCTGTGAAGCAGCACTGAGATCCTTGTTCTGGACTTCTTATGGACTCAATGAATTACTGGAAGTGTGTTTCTAATTTTTCTTCAACCTGAATAGCCGATTGAACAGGCCAACTATAGTGTGTAATCAAATCCTGGTACACAGCTAAGGCCAAGAACAAGGATTTGGACAGTGGCTTGCAGAGAGCCTTAGCAGGAACTGTACTTTCATCTATGGTGCAGGCTACATGTCATAAGCAAACATTAAAGACAGAATTCATCAGGAAATTGAGTAATTTCAATTTTCAGTGGACAAAAACCTTGCACCAGAATAGTTTAAACAATATCGCATTCTTTCTTTTACATTTTTTAATGGCTATAGATAATTATAATTAGTTATCTGTTATAACACCAAAGACTATTTCTCATGGGAGCCCGAGAAAATAAATGTCAAATTTCACAAGAATTGTGGAAACACATGTAAAATTCTGAAAATTTCATGTGTTAGATGTCATTTTGTGAAATTTGACATTCGTTTTTTTCGGGCTCCTATAAGAAATTTTCATTGGTGTTATTACAGGTAACTGATTACATCTGTAGCCCTTGAAAAAAATGTAAAAAAGAATGCGATATTGTTTAAATTATTCTGGTACAAGGTTTTTGTCCACTAAAAATTAAAATTACTCATTTTCCTGAAGAATTATGTGTTAAACGTTTTTTAGGAGGCTAGGCCTGTTGATAAAATTTTAGTGAAAATTCTTGCAAAGTTGCTTACCCCGTAGGACTTGGGATGATTTTGTGAAGGTCCTTCCAGTTTCATGGAGCAAGTTGAATGATTCAGATCTTTTCTTTATAATAGTCTTCTAGTGAGGGGACAAAGTTCCGTTCAGCTTCAACCCCACATTCAGTTGCCACTGACCTGACTGCCTTCAGCTCAATACCTCAAAGCCCACAAAGGAAGGGACATTGGGATTTCACAAGACTCAGACCTACGCCGCCCCTTAGGCCTGCATATGCACTGATTGCTAAGGAGGTATGGTAGATGCTACTAAATATAGGGGCTGTTTAGTTGGATTTAGGAAGGTACGGGCACCAGGAAGGTCCTAGAAGGCGGAACAATTTTTATTGGTCGTACATGCTGAAATTTCAATCTGTGTGGGTACCAAGTAGAGAAGAAATTAAAAATGGCAGGCAACAAACATGCAATTTGGGCCCTTCTGCTCACTTTTACTAGCGTTAATAACTACATTTGAGCAGCAGCTGGCAGTTCTTTACACCGAACGAAATTGTCAGCCTTTATTGCAGTGATTACCCAGTGAACAACCAGTTGCAATAAATTTTTGTTTGGTCTGTCTCTAGTGCTAGGATCTTCCTGGCAGTGGTGGTCCCTCTTAGGACTACCACTGGATGATGAATTACCTGCTGATAACAAGTGATTTTGTTACCTCTGTGTCCTGCATCCCTTACTCATAAAAATACCAAAAGACACAAAGTAATTCAGGGCATGCGTCCCATAGGACGCAAAGAAGGATCAATCGATTTGAAGATTTATTTGGTAGAATATTGTGTTTGTGTGATTTCTGTGGCTGTTGTTTAAAGATGTATATATATATATATATATATATTTTTTATTCTTTTTTGTGCTTTGAATATACAGAAGGACTAGATTTTAATTTCAGTGAACTGTAATAAAGAGTGTTGGCAACTGTCTCCAGTTTATTTGTCTGATAACATACTCTGTAAAGGCGAACTGGGACTCATTGATTATGGATAGGGACTCATGATTTTTCACAATATCAGTCCCAGGACTCACCATAACTATTTGTAACAAAATCACTGTGATAACACTAAATTATTATCAACATTGCCCTACTTTGCCTTTTTATTTATTTCTATCAAGGACACATCCACAACTCATCGTTCAATGAGAGGCTTACTTCACCCATCACGAAAAAAACAAGGTGAGATTGCAAGTTTATTTCTGTACAGATTATAGGCGTGAATCATTGATTTACAAAAGGTGTGTTCATTAAGCTCTCGTCTGTTGATTGAAAATTGCAACTGCTGTATTAAATTTAAACTAAGCTCTAAACAGAATCTGTAGTAAAAAGAAAGTTTAAAATAACTACAGAATACTCAACATTAGTAGACTACAATAAAACAAACGTTTTAAAAGCGTGATAAAAGGGTAATAATGCATTGTTGTATGGTAGTTTTTAATGAATGCTTTAGCATCTCGTTTTGACAACATGATTTAAATTTGTCCTTGCTAAACATAGTCCTTACTCAGTTTAGCCTTTTGCAGTTGTGACATACTGAATTGTTAATAATTTTGTCAAATAATATCATCATTCGATGCAAATGTTTCTTTCTTTCCATTAGCTGAGAGCCCACCACATGACCTGCAAATAACTGCCCACAAATAATGGTCTGCTCATGCGCAATGTTGTTCCAACTGTGTTTAGCTGCAAATAATATTCTGCTCATCCATAAATGAAACCACGCTTTTCTCCCTCTTGCGATCACTCTTGCATGAAAATGGCTGATTGTTTCGCTTCCCGAGGATTTTCACTAAAAGCAAACTCGGTGGATGATTGATAAAACAATAATTAAACTCAGTTATCACAAAATATGGTGATTTGTCAGTGTCTCCCAGATCAATTATTTGCTTTAGCCTTCAGCTTCATCAAGTAATAATATTGAACTAGTCTCCACTGAGAAATCATGATATTTTGCTCAACCTCGTCCAATAATTGTTAATTATTTTGACATTAAGATGTTTTTTATTAATATGCTTCCATATATGCACTACTAAAAGTTTCCTAGTTAGTCTTGAAAGCTTTGAACAAAGTTCCTCCCCCTGATATCTCTGATGAGCACACCCAAAGTTAAGTGGTCCATGTTAACCGTAATCAGCCAAGGAACAGCACCTCCTTCTTCCCCTGACAAAACCAAGTTTGGTGGCAGTGCCTTTGCTTCAGCAAAGCCAAACTGCTAAAACTCACTAGTTTTGACTGTCAAGCTTTCTAAGAACTTTGACACTTTCAAAGTTCAACTGAAGACTAACATCTTTTCAGGAGAGGGGGTTTTAGTATCTGGAAATATTTTTATGTGATTATTTGTGAGCCTATTCTAGAAAATGGTTTATCATATTCATCCGATAATATTTCTTTTTAAGTGCAGTGCTTTAAAATTTGTAATAGTGTAAATCTGTTATATGAATGAAGATCATCGCAGTTATATACGTAACTTTTGCAGCTGCAAAAAGAGAGCCTGAAAAAAAAAACAAACTGCGATGATCTTCATTCATATAATTCTTGACTCCACAGTTCACATATATGATTTTCATATATTCAGAACTTCAGGGTAGATTTGTATAAAAATTTGTCAGTCATTATTTTGAGCACGTGTTAAAAAATTATCTTCCCTTTCCCTCCAAAACTGGTGTAACATAACACCCTTACCCCACCCGGTATAATGGGTACCTCTCTGCAATGGCCACTTAACCCCCTCCCCCTTGGCCATTGTGGAGAGGTTCTACTCTAAAAAAATCAAAACTAACATTCAAAACCTGTTTCCACTTCAACCAGCCATCATCTCAAGGGCAAGTTTAAAAGGTGATTAATGAATTCTCTTGTAGGTTGTCTTACTCTTAATCCGCTTACATCTTTCAAATCTTGCACTTCTGACTGTAAGTAATGCCTAAAATGAATTTCATGCTAACTTCTTACTGTCTTGCAATTCTTGCCTGTCTTTCAAGTGTGTGGAGTTATGGATAAAAATAAATTGGTGCTTTAAATATTTCTCTCTTCTGTATAAAAAATTAATTTGCAATTAAAAGATAAGTTGTCTAAAAATGATGATAAAAAGTTAAGGATAAAATATTGTATAAAATATTTAAGTTACTGCGAAACTATCACTTACCTAAAGTGTTGAATAAACTACAGAGCAACCTTGTTAATAGTGTGGAAAACGTTTTTAAAAACCTCGTTGTCCTGCTAGTGAAACTTTTCTGGGGCCTGTAGATATTAATTTTAGAGGTCTGTGTTATACCATGAACATTCTGTTGCTTAAAGAAACTGCTTTATTCTTGGTTGCACTGTAGTTCTATTGAAGTCGTTTTAAACTATCTTAAGCCATTCGGTTATACTCTCTAAGACCAAACATTCTTTCCACACAAGCTGCTATCCTGAAAATATGAGAAACTAATCTTGTGAAAAGATAATGATATATATATATGTATTAAGTTGAACAGTAAAGAATATTGTCATGAAAAATCCAGGGTAATATGTTTGCGTAATGGCCCCTCTAATCATTCACAGAATTACTTGTTATTGTTTGTCCAGGACTGTTGCTAGGATTTCAAGTTTCTGGGTAAATACAACAAGTAAACCGGGAATCAAACAGCTTGGGATTTGTTGTGGTTCTACTTTTCTTCCATTTTTTTTTTATGAAAGTAGTCTGGGGTCACTTTCATAGTAACCAGGGAATTCCCTGGTCCCCAGCCCAAAACGACAGCCCTGGTTGCCAGGAAGACAGATGTAATCAACCAGATTATGATCAGTCAGATCATCATCTTCCGTCTTTCGACCAACTGACTGTATGTTCAGGCACTTCTAAAGTAAATATATGATGACTTGCCCATTTATTCAAATTGGTTCAGAAATTTCTATCCTTACGCAGCATCTTGTTACCATGAAACAAACTAAGCTCTGTAATCTAACGTCCCTTGAAGTTATCTATTGAACAACACTTCTGTTTGACTGACACTTTAGTATCTACCAATAACTATCCCAATTTTAGTCTTTCTTTTCAAGTAACTTTTGAAAAAATCACGTTTAGAACTGCTGCATATTTGATATGTTATTTCTTCCAACAAAGTGTTGAATGGGGTTGATAAATTCTAGCAAGGTAAATATCTATATATTTATTGTTATTGCTTTCAATCTCAGGTCGAACAAAGAGTGAACTTGAAGATGACAAACATGGCAATAGCTCAGGTAAAAAGATGTTAACAAGTGCATTACACTGTGTGAAAGATGTTTTCCCTTGCTTATAATTTTATCAATTCTCATACCCTTTTCTCTTGATGTCCTGAGGTATTACAGTGCGACTACTATAACTGGGGCCACCTAGACAAAGTTGACCAGTTGGATTACAGGAAAGTAACAATACATTCCGAAATGTCTGTCAGACAAATATATCTCCTGGGTGGTATTTGTAAAGTCTCAAACAGAAAAACATTGTCTGGTGAAACATTTTGCCTTATTGAAAAATATCTGCTATCAATGTTTAAATTTTGTGCCTCGAACAACTTATTGTTTTATTATGAGCTGCTGATTGGCCCACAACCAACGATGTATTTTTGTTTTCCTGTAATCTGATTGGTCAACTTTGTCTAAGTGGCCCCAGTTACAGTAGTCGCCCTATAAAGGGTTTAGATGCTCTTTCACTGTTTTAAGGGGTTATGTTTTATTCTTGACCCGATTTTACGGCCATTGCCTAATAGCTGAAATAGGCTTAATCATGTGACACAAATCCTTTAGTCAACTGCTTACAGAATCAGAAGTTTTATTGGTTGCTATATTTTACATGATTCTGACCTAAAGGTTATTTGACATTATCTTTTCAGGGGCGTGTTTCTCAAAACTCCTGATAGTTAAGGGGCCTGGGAAGCTGTTGTTGTTTACATTAAAGATCGAATTTTGAATAGTTTTCCAGTTAACATGAGAAAACTATCAGTTGACAAAACAAAATAGACTGATTTGTTCTCTAAGACCTGTGCTTTTGTTCTGTATATTATTGATTTGAATATTTGATTATGGGCTGGAAAATTTACCGGGACTTTTGAGAAACAGGCTTAGGTCCTTAGCTAACTGCAGCTAAAACTCTGTTTTTTGTTTTTTCAGGAAACACTCGCGTTTTAGAAGAAGACATGCTTATTCTGCGAGTCGTAGAAGCTTATTGTACGAGCGCAAGAGCTAGGCATACACTGAATAGTAAGTTCCATTCAGTGACTTTGTAATAATACATGTTGCAATCAAAACGGGAAATATGGTGTCACAAGTGGGATTGTGACCTGTAATCAATTTTTAGCACTGCCTTCTGAAATTTTGAACTCATCAGCTTTTACCACTTTGATTTAAAGTTCTAATGAAAAAATCTCTGAGCTCCATGAGGAATGTGCTTGGTCCAAAAAAGTTGAACAGCAAACAAAATGCATCACATTTTTGGTGACTTTTTACAACTACCTTTTCCAGTTACTGCATAAGAATCATCCAATTTGCAGTTCCGGGTATAATTGCTGTCATGTTTCCTTAGACAAGAAACTTTGCTCAGGGTTTATACGGGTAATGGAAAACCTGGAAAGTCATGAAATTTAAGAATTTCCTTTTCCAGTCCTGGAAAGTCACGGAATTTATTAGTTGGTCCTGGAAAGTCGTGGAAAATTAAAACTACGTTTGGTAGATTGGTTACTTCTGATGTCAAACGAAGGACAAAGTAAGATAGAGACAAGTAATTTAATAGCACAAACAGCACATATTTTAGTGAAAATCAGGATTTGTGTCTGTTGAACTAAGTTACATAGGCAAAAAAATGCCGTGAAACAAGGATAGCTTGGAAAATTTTTAATAGTGACAGCCAAACATAAAGTCGTAAAAGAGGTCATGAAAAAAGTCCTTGGAAGTCATGGAATTTGAAGAGGTGAAAAAAGTATGAACCTTGTTGGCTCCACTTGTCTCTCCCTTCACCCCGGCATAGTATCAGCGATGTACTGCTGAGTACTCCTGAGATGGACTAGCTTCTTCTCCAGTGGGGAGTCGTCATTCTCCTAGGTACTTCTTACCATGGAAAATAGTTAAGCTCAGGCCATGTAGGCTTCTTGGCTTGTATGCACCTTTAGCATTTTAGAAGAGAGGTGGATAGTTTTATTTCCAAAGAAAAGACTGTTGTTTACATGGTTTCTCTTTTTTCCCCAAGTTTATGATGTTAAGCATTACAATAGAGAAAACACATGTAATGAACAATGCTGTATTTTGTATAACACTGTTCTTTGTTGCAAAACTCATGGTATCCTGTGTTATATTTTATTCAATAGTTCTTTAGATTGTCAGAAATGACAACATGTAATGTTAATGCTCACCAGTATTTTAAGCAAAATTTGTCCCTTGTTGTATACCTCTGTCCAATTCTGGGGATTGTAGTTAATAATAACAATATGGTACTGCACTGGAAATTGTGGAGACAGTTTAGCTAATGTATGGTACTGGTTGACCCTGGTTTAGGTTGATCAGCATCAAAATGGTTCTGGTATTATCAGTGCTTTATAAAACAGAGTGGTTTGAACAATTAAGAATATTACACACGACAGAAATTTGCTCGACAACTTCTCTCCATTACCTCTGCAGGAAATGTGTGGGAGCATCAAAAAGGGAATTGAAATTTTGATTTAAGGCCAGGGTTTTCAGTGTGGTGCGAGAGTAATGGCAACATTATTTTGTTGAATTTCAGAAACAAAGCCTGCTTGAAATGAATACTTCATTGAATTTAATTAAAAAGTCAATCCACCAGGCTACTTTTTTGATATTTGCTATTTTGATTATTATTATTATTATTATTATTATTATTTTTATTATTATTTCGGCTAAGAGTTTGGGATGATGAGAGGCAAAATTTGTTTGTTTGCATTAACTTTTGCTTTGATTCGCCGTTCAGAGATTTTTTTTTTTCCATAGGTAAAATTTTAATATAGACCGAGATGAACTTTTCTTATTTTGTACAGTTTTTACTGTGCTCCTGCCATAAATTTGAAAAGATTCAGTCATAATTTATTGGCTTTGCTTCAAGTACATAGTTGTTCTGAAAGCTACACTCATGATTGTAACATTAGAAATTGGTGCAGTCACTGGTTTATAATTCTAGTAACTTGCAAACTTTGTATCGTGCTGTGCATGAAAATTATTATTAGTAGCAAAGAATCACCTCTGTTTGGCTGAAATAGAATTGGAATGAAACTGAAGGGAAAAATAATGGTTACTGCTGCTAATAATTCTAGTTGTTATCAATGTATTGTTCTTGATAACTGGTTGCAATCAATAGTTGATTGATCATGGTGAGTGGAAGATCATTTATAATAATTTTGTTGTCCACAACATTGATGCTGATTTTACTGAATAACAGTGACGTAAGATCTCAAGTTATTCATAAAGAAACACTCAGTGGTTGTCATCAGTATTGTGCTTTTCTAAATGACAGCATTTTCTTAGGCACTAATGTATAGTTTTCGTTTGCTGAAAGTCTTGCACCTTCTTGTAAAAATTAGCCTGGGGTATTTTTCATTAACTATGTGCAAAAGCTAAAAGCTGACTTGTAAAATTTATTTCAAATCTTATCATAAACTTGATTGTCAATGTTGTACTAGGTTTGGGTTTATTAAAGTTTTTCATTCTGTGTACCACTGTTGTGTTACCATTTTATCACATTCATTTCTTTCATTTTTGTTTTTATACCCTGCCTCCCATCACTTTGTTGCATAACTACATCAATCACTTATTTGCTGTTTAAGTTTGTCAACTAAGTACATGAGTTTGGCTAAATGAGTGTCACATGGAGAATCTAGAACACAATTCACAGCCATTGAAACAAGGCTTGGTTGGATCATCATTGCTTTTGTTTTCCTGTTTTCGGTCAATGCAAAAGTTTTGTAAGTTTTTTGAAAATTTTTATAAAAACAGATACTCGAGAGCAGGCACTGCAATAAAGCACTTCAATAAATACTATTGCTGTAATGCACTTGCAGTTACAAAGACTATATTTACACTGCACTAGACTTTATAAATATTGCTAGTCACTCCACATTTTTCGCATGTAAAATAGAGTTAAATTAAAGATCATACAATACGTCTTACAGAGGTGACACCCTCACCAGACTCGAGCTTTTGTGAAAACATGCCCTGAAGGTATAACAAATATGAAATCTTAGAATGTGATCCTTTTCTTGTGTGCATATTTTGTGCTGGTCTGCATGCCACATAATATTCAGCTGTGCACATCATGTCTTATTTGCCATATTTATAATTTGCACTGAAACACTCTGTAGTCACCGATAACTTGCACTTGAAAAAGTTTTTCCTCCTGAAATTTCACCTAGCCAAAGTGGACTTTGAGTCTAAAACTTCTTATAATGTAATGTTACTCCTTAAATTGCATGTGTCATGTTTTCGTGTTCTAACTTCTAACCTGTAATTTAAACTCTGATTTATACCTTTAATATAGATTTTAAATCTTTGACTTCTTTAAGAGCCTACTTTCAATTTTTTTAAATATAATCAGAACTGTACGAGATCATTCAGATTCAAATGTTGCCACTGCCTTGTGCAGCTTGACAGTAACACGCAAAGGTAACACTCTTGGACTTAAGCCACAGACTCAAATTTCAACACCACATGAAATAACCTGTTTTATGTGGCAACACTCGAGGATTGCATACATCAACCCAGAGACTTAAGAGTTCCAACTAAAACTCACAGCTCAACATCTGCCTTCTGAAGTGAAAGGACTAGTGTCTTAGTAAATAAATATGTTTAGTGACAAGTCAGGCGTCATATTCTAAGTCTTTGTTATACCTTCGTTGTGTGTGCAGAAGACGCAAAAAATTCCCATCACAGCGGTCTTGCCGAAGACGTTGCTAATGATGATGAAAATGATGAATCAATTCATTCAAGTCGTCCACGAGGTGCCAAGATCTTGGCACGTGGCTGCTGCCCAGGACTAGTTAGCAAGAGTAGATTGTACACATATTAAACTCTGGACTAAAGGAGTCTTCTGCATTAGTCTTCTAAAATGTCCATTTAGAACACTTGCGTTACCTTATGATAAGAAAGCCACCCTAAGTAGCTTTCATTTGCAGGGTTGCACTTAAAGATTTGATTTATAAATTAAGTTGCAAACAGGAGAAGCAGGTAGCAGATTAAAATATATCAAGAAGTTAGTGTTATGACTTCTGACATTTTGAGACAAGATTCTAAAATACCTTTATATGACTCCAAGCCATGGAGAACCAGGCAAAAATAAGAAAGGTGCACATACAATTGTCAGAACTTGTATGTTATGTTAATGACTTAATGTCAGTTTATAATAATTATTTATTATTACTGGTAGTTTTAGATACGCTATGGATCCCACTCACTAGAAAACTGGAAGTGTACGAGTTAAAAATTCTAGAATCAGAACTAAAATGTACATGACACTATAACACAGCACGCAGCAGGGTTAAATACTGCTATTTTTTAGTTACTGGCACATTATTTTCAAGCAATATATTTTGTTATTTTTTGAATTACAAAATGTTTCATGTTGGCCTTTTAGATTCTATTTACCTTTTTTTCTTTTTTTTTTTTGAAGGAGTTCAATATTAAATATGTATAGAAATAAATTAGTATTATAATAAGAGGAAGAATGAAATCAATGTGACAGCAATATCTGACTGTGAGTGACAGATTTTATTTATGATAAGTATCATGTCTTGATCATGTTTATCATAAGTATCATGTCTTGATTCTACTGGGAAGTTTTGACAGTCCTCGTTGGTGACAGGCCATTTTGTGCGTTAGGGAAAGTAGGTTAGATGTAAATTTAACAGAAATCTGATGATCCTACTTCTTTACCATGCACTTTTGGCCACGAAGGGTTTCAATATAAAAATTATAACCGTAGTAGCGGCAGGTTAAGTGAACCAGCAAACATTTTATATCTTGTTGGTAGTCACTTGACTAGTAATAGTATAAATGATTAGGATATTTAACGGGATAGTGCAAGTTGTGTGTGATGAAAGAGGTACATAGCTGATGACAGCTTTGAGTACTCATTATTGATAATTATTTAGATCTTTTTTACATGAAGAAAGATTCATTAGATTTGGTACTATTTATTGGATAATTTATTATACTTGACACTAACTAACCTAACCTGTAATCAGGCCAGATTTTTTGTTGTGTATTATTGTTTGTGCTGCTTTCCCATGTGTTTGGGAACTTTTTGACCAAATGGACGGAAAAGAGTCTGATTGCAGGTTATCTTGATAAAAAAAGTTTCAATACTTAAATTAGTACAGCATCATTGTGAAATAAGGTTTATAAGCATTATGAGAAATATGCACATACTGTATATATTGTAAATAATGAATCACTTTGTGCTATTACAGTTAGAAATATCGACTACTCAATAAAGAGTCAGAAATTATTACATACTTTACATGCATATTGTACATGTACAATATAGAGTATATAACATGACCGCAAGGAGACACGAAATTTCTGTTTGAGTATTGGAAAAATATTTCATGAGTGAGCGCAGCAAACAAGTTAAATATTTTTGAACACAAGAAGAGAAATTTCGTAGCTCCAAGAAGCCATGTAATGTTTTATTTATTATATAAACACCATTGAAATACCAAACCACTTTTTGTGTGAAAGGTGCGGTGTATTATGTTGCCATAGCAACGGTGTTCTTTTCACTTGTGAATACAGGATGTAAGTTTTACATGTGAAGCTATAATGTTTTTGCACGAAAGCTCACCTTGTATTTCATTGGCGTTTATATGATAAATTATTATAACATCTTGAACAGTACTACTAGCAAGGATAATCTATTACAAACAAGTGTGTAGCCGGTGTAGCTGATGGCATTGGGTCCATGAGTGCCTTGTTTCAATCAAAATTGCTTTTTTTGACAGTTTAGTCCCGAGGGGAAATTGACATGATTAAAGTTCATTTTGACTTTTATAGCCACCAGTGAAATTCCCTTGCTGTCTACAATTTCCTCCACCCATAAAAAAGCTCTCTTTCACTCCTGAGGCCCTGTTAGGCTTTAATTCAGACAAGCGACATGGCCTTGAAACAGTGACATAAGACAGGTGAAATGGCGACAAACGACATAAAGATGGGTTAAAACTGCGACTGTGACAAAATGGGTAAAAACTGACAGTGACAAGGAAATCACAAATACAATGGTAAAATGTCAACAGCAACATGGCCTCCTCTCCTATATGCGAAACGACCACCTAAGGACACGTATTCCCCCTTAGAGGGCCTCATTCCTGCCCTCCCTTGCTGTACCAGCTACACCGGCTGATCTTGCAGCCTTGCTACACACCACCAAGCGTGACAAATTTTACAGATAAGGAAACACTAGAGCACCACACCTGGCAATGTGAACTTTTCACTTTTGAAGCTCCTGAGTTCACAAGCAGCAATTAATTTGAGTATGTCTACCTAAACGTTTAGCTCATTTTTCTTCTCTACTTCACACAAATAAGTATTGTAGCAAAGTAAGTACTCTCTATAGTCAAGGTGGCTCCAATGAGTGGATGA
Source organism: Porites lutea (assembly GCF_958299795.1). Lineage (NCBI taxonomy): Eukaryota > Metazoa > Cnidaria > Anthozoa > Scleractinia > Poritidae > Porites > Porites lutea. The sequence goes on from NC_133210.1 coordinate 9,272,940, forward strand.
TAAATCTAGTAATATGCACCTTAGATGTCTTTTTAGGGAACGAAAAGTGTGACTTTATAAGCAAGTTACCTGATAGAAATATCTTTGACCTTTCATTTATTCCCATTATTTTGGCTGTACAGTTTCACCTGTATGCTGTGCTTCATTAAACCCTCTCCCTGTCCTCTTCTCCCCGCCCCCCTCCAGAAAACCGATTTTGGCTTTTTGCTCTCTTTGTATGCTCCCTATTTGAAATTTAGGCATCGTAGCACAAGTAATGTTTCTGATTTGCCTTACAATACAGACACACAAAGGACCAAGGCAGTTTCAGGTATTCAAAGCAAAACACTTCTTTCTTTTGATTACAGCTTGTAGTCTGAAGGTTGATAGGGCGTTGTAGTTTGGTGCAAGTGATGTCTTTGGCCAGATAGAGGGAACGGGAAAGGGAAGGTGTGGTCTGGGGTGTGTAATCCTGTTGTTGCCTGAGGTACAGGGATGCTTAAAACCTTTTTAATGCTTAGCCTCCCAGAGTCTGTTTTGAAGGCCTAAGACTAACTTTATTTGTCGAGTCTCTGCACTTATTTGCAAGGATTGGCCTTCTAATTGAAATCTTTTCATAATACTTTTATTCGTTTTTCAATGTCTCTTTTCTTGAATTCTATTCTGGGGTACAAAATACGTCTTAAAAAGACTTTGTCACTGGTGTGACTTCCTGTCAAATTGAAAGTTGGTATAATATGGTTCATCTTTTAGCTGCGCAGTTTTTGTTACGTTTTATTTCGTCCTAACTTTGTGTTACACGGACTAAGTTTTGTTTTTTGTAATGGGAACTGGAATTTTGTTTTGGAAAAAACTTGCTGAGGGTGGATTTTCCTTTTGGCCTTGACAATACTCCGTCAAAGTTTCAACGTCTAAAATAGTAACGAGGAAATTCCAAAATTCTTTTCTTGTAATCCACTATACAATACATAAACTAAAGAATAATTTTTGTTCTCCAAGCTTCCGGTGTTACACTTGCATGTTGCTGAGGGTGGAAAGAATCAAACCACATGTCTAATATCCTGATGAATTTGTATCAAAATACCATCTTCTTTGTACAGTTTCCCTGGGCTTTATCAATGGAGGGACCCACTTTTCAAATAGCGCTTGAAAGTGCCTTGGGTGGCTTTGTAATGCAAATTAGAAGAGTCTCTTCCTAAGTAACCTTTATCTCTGGTTCGTTTCATTAGGACTTTTTGCTTAGCAAAGCAAACTTTGTTAACTCTTTGTGCCCTTTTGTGAATATTTTCACTGAACTGAAAAATAATGCATGCATTTTGTCCAGAGAGTGTGGGGTAGAGGGAAACGGATTTTTAGAAATTTTTCGTGAAACGCAAATGTTTGTCTGAGTTTCTTTATTTCTGCTTTGGTAAGAAGTTTGTATTGTATTCAGTTAATTTATGCTGGTGTTGATGATTATCATTTGTGTTATGATAAACCACCGTGATCGTAGGAAGTTACATCACACAGCTTAATATCCTTAAAATAACTAAAGAAAATTTCTCATAATTACAAGGTGAATAATTTACTTCTTAGGTTTCGATCAAGCTATGATGCATGATAATCACTAATATGTATGCGTGAATTAAATTCTATAGGTTATATAAACATTATTTCTACAGTTGAAAGGTCAGAATTAAATTATTATTAAACTTAATTCTTAAGAAACTGAGCTAACGCAGCAGTAACTGTTCCTTTTCCTGATTTTTTTTTAAGGCAAGAAGGTCTTTTTGCAATAGATGAAATTAAATTTGTTGGTTTTTAATCATTATTTTGTGAATGATATTAAATAAGCTGTAAATTGTAGTTTTTTAATCTACAAATCATTATTTCAAGTTGACCTAAAGAAAAGTTTAAAACGAGTTGTTTTAATGAAAACATTTACCTCCTGACTATCTGTCTTTACTGTTAGTGATTCCCCTTTAAAGATCCGATAAATAAACTGTAATGGTTTATAAATGCATAGGGCTGCACGTAGTTGTCGTGAATTACTATAATCTCCAATGACCTTATGACATAATTTTCTTAAATTCATATAAATCACTGTCCCAGTTTAAATTGTGCATGACTTAAAACAGTGCATGAGTCCCCTTGTTCCACCATTCAATTCACAGGTAGTCCAATTCTTCCAGAGTTACCCCCTCAACGCCCATCTTCAACCTCAAGTCTGAAGGGAGATGGGCTAAAAACAAGGAAATCAAAGAAAAAGTTTAATAGGTGAGCTTGGAAGTTTTAACTGTACTTAAAGCTTGCTTATCATAGTTTGCCTAAGTAAAGCTTTTTTTTCGGATTTCGCATAAGGTACCACTGACTGTTTAAAGTCCTGACCTCTCTAGGACAAGAGAAACCCCCCAAATACCTTTAATATATAGGGGAACAACCTAGAAACCAAAACTGTCTTGGATTCCCACACATTGAGCGATTCAGCAGTTTCTCCTGAGTGTTGTACCCTTTTGCAAAGGTTGATATACTTTCTGGCTTTGATGCTACTGTATACTCTGCCCAAAACAGATATCCTCTAACAAGCTTTCACTTCCCATCACTATGCTGTTTTTTGGCAGCTATTAGAAATAAATAGACTTTGCTGATCACAAGTTGTGTGTGTGTTTTTTTAACTAAACGTTATTACAAAAGTCAAGTGTTCTATTTGTATGAGGTAAGCTGGGATTTTGCTTTCGATCCCACAGTAAACTTTAAAGAGGAGATATTACCCTGAATTGTTAGTCCTTGATTGAAATCACATTGTGAAACTATTCTAATGCAATCTCAGCGAAATTCCCTGACCTGGTGCACTTTATTTTTGTGTATTCCACTCGTGGAATTTGGTAGTAATTTTCTATCGACCTTAAGTATCACTAGAAATAAAGTAAAACGTTATAGTTAATACTTATCCCAGCCCATCCCAGGTAATGTGTGTTTTAAATCGCTAGAGTATATCTCAGATAATTTAGTGTGAATTCGTTTATTTTCTTGCATGACAACTATCTGTTTTTGTCCATAGGGATGTAGTTGGTGAATTCAACTGTCTACGAAGGAGAGTGGAAGAACTACAACTGGTACGTGAAATCCATTAAACTCTTAATGTAAAAGCGTCTTATTTCTCATAATAGCAAAGTTTAATTAAACTTGGAAGTCACGAGGATATAGCGAACTTAGCAGCCTCACGTTTTAAACAAATTTTAGTCCTGTACAATGTGTGGGAGATGGTGTTGAGAATGTTGGTACCAAACGTGTAAAACATTTATGTCAGTCTTAAATTTGACGTTTTACAAAATCCTATTTGCAGTTGGACATGATAAAACACCAACGTTTTGAACCCCCAAATTTCATAGTGATGACGTAAATCTGTCCATAATCTACGTACGATTACCGTTTAAAGGTCTCAAAAATATACAAGGCACTCAATCCTCTAACAAACACTCCTTCCCTTGTAATATACTTGCTCTTCAAGAATTATTTCAGATTTTCTGGCTCAAATTTAGAGTAGCAACATTTTGCAATTACGAGAACGAGAAACTCGAACAAATTTATATTTTGAAACTCTGTGAGTACTGGTTTATTTATGTTAACATTGATTTGCGTCATCAGTATGGAATTTGTGAGGCTAAACCTTACACATGTCTCACGAAAGATCCCCAGTGAAGAGGAGCAAGAAGAGGAAGTTGACTTCACAGACAAAATCTAATTACTCGGTTACAATGCTTATTACATTAAATCTTATTAGAATACAAGAAAGAGCGAAAAAACAACAACAGTTACAAAAAGATTGAGTGCCCTTTGGTCTCCCTCCTTGTATCCACCTGTCTCTTTGCCCGGGGAGGATAGTCCCTATAATGGCCTATACGGTGAGGCTCCGCCCAAAAGGGGTACCTTTTTCAGGCCTCAGATGTATGAGAGGGTAGGGATTTTACCAGATGAAGTACCGTAAAATTCCGAAAATAAGCCCCGGGGCTTATATTTTTCAAAGGCCCTTTTTGAGGGGCTAATAAACGGAGGGAAGTTTTCGTTTCAATATCGGCAAGGCTTATACTTGGGGGGAAATTAGCGTCTCAAAATCGATTGGGCTAGCTTATAGTTGAAAGGAAATTTATGTCAGTAATTTGCAGAAAGTTTTTACTGAAACTCGCCTTGAGGACGTAGACCTTTCTAAAACGTGGCCATACAAGTACTTTGTCCATATGGAAGGAGAAAATTAAGGCTAAGAGTGAAGACGAACCACACAAACAGCAATTAACTGTGACACTTTCTGACTACAAACACTTGGCAGACACGAAATAGTTCTTTGGCAAATACAAAAATTGATATGTTACTGTACCGTTTTTGCCTTAATTTATTTTGTATTTTAGGGCACTTTCCAAGTACAAGCCCCCAGGGGCTTATATTCGAAGGGGCGATTTAACGGAGGGTTTTTTGCGTACGAGTTTGAGGGGCTTATTTTCGGAATTTTACGGTATATGAAAGGGTAGGGAAATGTGTCTTTTCCGTCTGTCAAAAGACCTAAAAGAGCTAATAAGAGAAATTATGGCTATGAAAAGGGTGAAAAGATTTCCTGGTATTGTGATTTCTTTTTCATATTTAAAAGACAGTGCATCTACAGCAGTTAAAAGGGATACAGTGGTTCTAACTAGGTATGTGAAAGGAGTGCCATTTGGCAGTGGAACGTATACGAAAGAGGTCCCTTTTCTGTCAAAAATGGTATGTAAAACTGGTGAGGGGTTGGACCTCGGGGCGGAGCCTCTTCGTATTAAACTTTGTTGAGTAACCCCTCCCCCCACCCCCGGGCTGTATTTAAAAGCTTCCCAGGCTACCACCTTGGTTGCCCTCTGAGTTCATTACATTGCTTTAATTAAATGAAATATTTCTCCATTGATGTTATTTCCCCCCTAGGAAACTGAATCTCTCCGGAAAAGCTTGCTTGAGGAACAGGATGCACGGAAAAAGATGGAAAAGTTTATTCGTTGTTCATTGAAAGGAGTTATTCCCGATGTCAAGTGGGAGGACATTGACAAAAGCTAGCAAAATGAGAACTTGAAATTTTTTACCCATTGAATTATCTAAATTAGGCATTTTGAAAAATTATCTAACTTTTTGGAAGAATTTCATCTAAAGCCGTAATAAACATTAAGGCGCTTTGTGATTTTCTGTAATATATAATTTGTAATAACTAGTTTGAAGTACTAAAGCCATTTTATTCAAATGAATAATTTTTCAAGTTATGCACGAAACACGAAACACAGTGTTTCATCACTTTCCAAACACCGAGAATAGAGTTAAAATTTTTGAATTTGTTAAAACACCTGGCAGAGTACTTTCGATGATCTTTAAGGTGTTAAACCCTTTCACAGTTAATAATGACCAAAGAAAAAGATGAAAAAATTTTAATTTCTTTTTGGGAAGTCCTAAAAAAAAAAACAAATAGTGCTACACAAAGGCTATGCAAATGTTCTGTCGAAGATGTTTGCTCTGAATGGTAACACTCAAAGATTACGTCCAAGTCAAAGTGACAAATGATCTTGTTATAACGTTATCTCGTACGAACGGGTTGATATTTGACGAAACAATGTGTCAAGTGTTTAGCATCACTTGTCTGAACAAAGCGATTTTCGAAGAGAAATTAAGGATGCAAAAATGAGGAGTTTTTTCTTTTCAGATATGCAAATACGCCACGGTACATTCCTTTCGGCTTGAAATTATTAATGAGCGAAAATTTAACACAGCAACTACCCCAGTTTAACGTCAGTTAGTGTTTATAATTTATTATGCTCGATTTCTTTTAAGTTCCTTAATTCTTTGCTTGGCAGTAACAGATTTCATTTTACTCTTTGACAAGAGTTGTGGTTTCTTTGAAAATAGTTGTTAGAAAGAGTTTTTAAAAGTTGCACTTTAATATATAACTTTCTCCTCCGAAAGGTAATATATAGAAGCAGACAAGTTTCATTGACGTTTTTATCAGATGTGTTCAAAAGAGAGGTTTATTTAACACTGAGCTTAAACCTTAATTCTGCTTTTTATACTTTATGTTGTACAGTGTTTTTAAACATGAGGCATGAACCTCAACCAATTTCCGGTTTTTTCATCCCTCCACCCGAAAAGTACGCTTTTGGGCAGAGAGAACACCAACCGCTGAAACGTCTGTGTAGGCAGGCTACTCAACCAAAAGTTATTTAAGCTTTGATTATTATTTTGAATAACGTGTTTGGTTATCTGTTGGACTTCCTTTGCGAAAAACCGGGGAATTTTAAAAGGAGCTAGTTTAGATTCTTGATATTCATTAAGAATAATCTTTTGTATTGCAGTAGAAGAAGGGAAACAATACCTATATTATTCAATATTATATTCTTACGAATCTGTTTTTTTTACAATTAACCTACTATATTATGGAAAAGGCCTTAGAGTGATCTTACTTAACCCGTGAAATAGATAGTGGACTAATACACAATATTACACTCTAATTTTATTGTTTTCTTTTGTTTACTTGTAATTTTTGTGGCTATTCTTGATTGCAACCCGTGGTAAGGCGGCCATGTTGGGTCTCACAATTTGCGTGTAAAAAGAGTCAGGTTCCTAGCGGAGGAAACGTTTCTTCTTGTCAGCTAGCCATTGCAAGCCAACGAGTCATGCAAAAAAAATGCCAAAAACGGCGAAAAAGTAGTAATAAGGAAAAACATTAACAGAGAGCATAGCGATAGTCAATAAAAGTCGACCAAGACTGCGCAATGTTGCAAATAGTCTAGCAGCAAAACCTCGCATACCTATTGGGGACTAAGCAGAAAGCATTGTTCACGTATGTTTTCATTGTAACTTTATGTTTTCCCATGGCTTGCACAAATTGCATGGGCTCGCAGATTTTTGGCCGCCTTGTCAATTAACATAGCTGCCGTGAAATCAGCTGCATACCAGCAATATGCTGGTCATAATTTAACAATTTCACTGTAAGAGTCAGTGCAGCTGAAGACTGCAGTTAAAACCTACGAATAGGAACCTGCAGTTTTCTAAGTTAGCTTTAACTGGTTCTTAAATTGATAGTAATTAGCACAAAGTTTGGCTATTTGGGTTCTCAAGAAGG
>NC_133210.1:9287523-9505023 GCF_958299795.1 Porites lutea
GTTGTCACTGTTGACAGTGTTGTTATTGTTGACACTGTTGTCACCGTTGTCACTGTTGTCACCGTAGTCACCGTTGTCACTGTTGCCACCGTTGTCACCGTTGTGACTGTTGCCACTGTTGTCACCGTTGACACTGTTGTCATCGTTGTCACTGTTGTCACCGTTTTCACTGTTGTCATTGTTTTCGCTGTTGTCACCGTTGGAATGTTGTCACTGTCATCGCTGTTGTCACTGTTGTTACTGTTGTCATTATTGTCACTGTTGTTACCGTTGTCACTGTTGTCACTGTTTTTACCGTTGTCAATGTTGTCACCGTTGTCACCGTTGTCACCGTTGTCACTGTTGTCACTGTTGCACCGTTGTCACCGTTGTCACTGTTGTCACCGTTGTCACTATTGTCACTGTTATCACTGTTGTCACTGTTGTCACCATTGCACTGTTGTCACTGTTGTCACCGTTGTCGCTGTTGTCACCGTTGTCACCGTTGTCACTGTTGTCACTGTTGTCACCGTTGTCACTGTTGTCACCGTTGTCACAGTTGTCACTGTTGTTACCGTTGTCACCGTTGTCACTGTTGTCACTGTTGTCACCATTGTTACCGTTGTCACCATTGTCACTGTTGTCACCGTTGTCACTGTTATCACTGTTGTCACCGTTGTCACCGTTGTCACTGTTGTCACCGTTGTCACCGTTGTCACTGTTATCACTGTTGTCACTGTTGTCACCGTTGTCACTGTTGTCACCGTTCACTGTTGCCACGGTTGTCACCGTTCTCACTGTTGTCACTGTTGTCACCGTTGTCCCTGATGTCACTGTTGTCACTGTTGCACCGTTGTCACCTTTTTTACTGTTGTTACCGTTGTCACTGTTGTCACTGTTGACACTGTTGTCACCGTTGTCACTGTTGACACTGTTGTCACCGTTGTCACTGTTGACACTGTTTTCACCGTTGTCACGGTTGTCACCAATGGCACCGTTGTCACTGTTGTCACCGTTGTCACTGTTGTCACTGTTGTCACTGTTGTACCGTTGTCACCGTTGTCACTGTTGCAATGTTGTCACTGTCGTCGGCGTTGTCACTGTTGTTACTGTTGTCACCATTGTCACTGTTGTTACCGTTGTCAGTGTTGTCACTGTTTTTACCGTTGTCAATGTTGTCACCGTTGTCACCTTTGTTACTGTTGTCACCGTTGTCACTGTTTTTGCCGTTGTCACTGTTGTCTTTGATTTCACCCTTGTCAATGTTGTGACCGTTGTCACTGTTGTCACTGTTGTCACCGTTGTCTCTGATGTCACCGTTGTAACTATTGTCACCGTTGTTACTGTATTTACCATTGTCACTGTTGTTACTGTTGTCAATGTTGTCACCGTTGTCACTGCCGTCACCGTTGTCACCGTTGTTACTTTTGTCACCGTTGTCAATGTTGTTACCGTTGTCACTGTTGTCTCTTTTTTCACTGTGTCAATGTCACCGTTGTCACTGTTGTCACCATTGTCTTCGTTGTCACTGTTGTCACTGTTGTCACCGTTGTCACCGTTGTCACCGTTGTCACTTTTGTCTCTGTTGTCACTGATGCACCATTGTCGCTGTTGTCACCGTTGTGACTGTTGTGACTGTTGAGATTGTTGTAACCGTTTTCACCGTTGTCAATGTTGTCACTGTTATTATTGTTGTCACCGTTGTCAGCGTTGTCACTTTTGTCGCCCTTGTCGCTGTTGTCACTGTTGTTGCTGTTGTCATTGCTGTCACCATTGTCGCTGTTTTCACTGTTTTTACTGTTGTCGCTGTTTTCACTGGTTTTACCGTTGTCACTGTGTCAGTGTGGTCACTTTTTTCACTGTTGTCGCTGTTGTTGCTTTTGTTACCATTGTTACCACTGTCACCGTTGTCACTGTTGTCACTGTTGTCACTGTTGTTACCATTGTCACTGTTGTTACCATTGTCACCGTTGTCACCGTTGTCAGTGTTGTCACCGTTGTCACTGTTGTCACTGTTGTCACGGTTGTCACCGTTGTCACCGTTGTCACAGTTATCACTGTTGTCACTGTTGACACCTTTGTCACCGTTGTCACTGTTTATTCGTTGTCGCTGTTGTCACTGAGCACCGTTGTCGCTGTTGTCACTGTTGTCACTGTTGTCACTGTTGTCACCGTTGTCACTGTTGTCACCGTTGTCACTGTTGTCACAGTTATCACTGTTGTCACTGTTGACGCCTTTGTCACCGTTGTCACTGTTTATTCGTTGTCGCTGTTGTCACTGTAGCACCGTTGTCACTGTTGTCACCGTTGTCACTGTTGTCACCGTTGTCACCGTTGACACTACAGCTGCCCCCGCTCTGTACATTGTCGGTCAATAGTATTCTTGCTTGTTGAGTACCTCTTGAAAATATACCCGTCGGATTCATAATGAAGATTTTCACACATATTATTTCGTACAATAGGTGAGATAAAACTGAACAGGAAACGCAAGGTTCCATGCACAGTTTCCGTTCGATTTACACAGCTTTGATCAAAACATTCTCAGTTTCGAGAATAGTTTATTCTAAACCATAAAAAAAGTTTTAATTAAAAGTTGAATTTTTCGCTATTTCTCTTGCACTTTTTACATTCAGTTTATTTTATTTGCCGGAAAGTAAGCCTTAGAAATTAAAAGGACTTTAGATCAATTCACGCTCGCGCATCCTAGTCTTATTTTAAATTTTAAAGCGGAAGGACATCTGTGAGCAGGGACTAAGTAAGCACAGGATTTGATTGTTCGCGAATTGCTGTAATCGTCCATCGTTCTCCTGGTAATAAGCTAGCCGTTGATCCACTCGTATTGCTTGTTTGGGGATGAGTCTTATTCCTGTCAAAGAGAGAGAAAGGGTGTCTGGCAAGGTTTCCAATCAAAGATTTGTGAACTCGTGTCTGGCAAAGTCTCCAAGTGTTTATATATACACAGTTATACGCACCTTATAACTTCATCTGCGCTTAGCGAGTGTCTTTTGTTCCATAACTTTCCAAACAACTGCTCTACAGAATGTATCTGATAACACGTAACGCAAAAGAGTATCGAGGTATGACTGCACAATAAATGTCACAATAAATGTCACAAAATCTACCTAAGGGGTCCCTTCGGGATTTTCTGTCTTTACGTCATCCTAACCATTTCGTACTTGCGGGCGCAAACGATAGAAAGGTCATCATTACCTACCGATTCCTAGCGGCCCCTGTTCAAGCAAATCGATATTTTTTCTGGCATACTGACTGTATATTTCAACACTAAGTACTTTCCTTAATATACGCGCGAGTTACTAGGGTCCCTCCTCGGGATTTCGCCTTCTGGGGGAAGGTTCGATAACGTAGTACTTTTTTCATTAGGTGATGTTGTGGATGTACAATTAGTAACACCGTAACCTGGGAAATATTTCGCGACGCCACCGTTTCCCAGATCTAGGTAGTGCTTCTGACTGGTGGTTTGCTTCCTCAACCAATCAGAAGGTGGTGACTGGTGAACGTCATCAGTATAGAATTTCTGCAATCGTTTAAGCTCTCTGAGGCGCTCTGTTGGCCACCCGAGTGCCCCAGAGAGCTGGCTAGCAGGCTTGCCTTTTTTCCAGGCCTTCTCGGTCATGAGTTTTGGTGACGTAGCCTGCGTAGCATAGCGGTTTGGTCGGGCGCGCAAACAACAGTGGAACAAGCCAAGGTGTGCGAAGGGTTGGGTGAAGGTGAGCAAGGGCCGTCATATAAACCGCAGGGGATTTATTGACCGCCAGCGCAAGGGGGTAGTGGTGGGGGAAGAAGAAACTAGAAAATAGTTCTTTATTTTTCTTTCTCGCTCTCCACGCTCGCTTCGGTCGCGAGCTTGCGGGTGTTCTCGTAAAGAACGAAAAGAAAAATAAAATAACGTCTGTGTACAGGCTACATTTGACCCCGTTTTTTGCCTTTTTCAGCCATTGCGGAGCTTGGTCCAAGGCTAGTAAAGAAGGAGAACTTGCATCTGTAATTTTCTATCAAAACAACAACAACAACGGTCATAATCAAAACGGTGGTATCCCTGTGTTAGGGACATGGCAGCAGGGTTTAGAGTTGGGGAGGGGCAAATAGATACCCTGGGTACCTGAGGTATTGTAGTTTCTTTCCTAATTTCTTATATGGCGTTAGAACTGACTTTTTTAATAAAACGTTTTTTAAAAAAAATGAACCAAAGACGGTATAAGGAGATAAGATAAAAATTTTTATGACTCGTAAGTTTTTATTGGTCATGACTTTAGTTTTGAGCCGTTGTGTGTGCGATTGCGTAACCGAAGTCCGAAACTCTGGGTTAACCTGTGCACAGACGCCCCCTTCCCTCAAAAAAAATCGGGGAGAGCTTCTCTCCACGATTTTTTCTGGAGGTTCGTGTCGTCTGTAAACAGGCTACTCCAGGAAACTACAGGAAGAACAAGAGCGATTCCACGAAAATATCAGCGACATAAACTCAACGCCTAGATCAAGACTTTTATTTTGAAGAGAAGTAACTCTAATGAACTAATATTTTCCACAACAGAACTTGCTTCATGATGCAGTGAAACGACTCAGACCACTTCACAGCTTTGCAGCGAATCGACCGCATTTATTCCGGTGTCATCCCATATCTCGTGACAGGACGTGACGCGTGACCGTGACGATAGACGACCGATGAAAGCCACATCAAGTTGTGCAACAATAAGTTTCAACTAACACTTCATTTTCGGAAAACGTTTTACAAAATGGAATCTGTGATTGAAGCAAACAATAAATTCACCGTAGACCTCCACAAAGCCCTCAAAAATGACCAGAACTTCACAAGCAAAAATCTGTTTTACTCACCGAGTAGTTTGAGTATTGCTCTAGCTATGACTTATATGGGAGCGAAGGGGGATACAGCTGTACAGATGGCACTAGCTCTGCACTGGAAAGCGATACCTCAAGAACAACTAAACAGTGAAGAAAAACAGTATCTTCATGCTCTTCAAGAAACAAACGAGCAAGGGAACGAATTGTTGGTGGCAAATCGACTGTTTGCGCAGAAGGGCTTTAGCTTGGTGCAAGAGTTCGTTGAGGGCACGCAGAAGTATTACGAAGCTGAAATAGCTATGGTAGACTACCAGAAGGATGCTGAAGGCGCAAGGAAAGAGGTGAACGGCTGGGTTGAAGAGAAGACGAAGCAAAAGATTAAGAATTTAATTCCCGAGGGAGCGAGTGTTTAACTCGCGTACGAGACTGACTTTGGTGAATGCAATTTACTTCCAGGGTTTTTGGCAAAGTCAGTTTAAAAAAGAGGCAACTTTTCCTCAGCAATTCTTTGTCTCCAAAGATGAAAAAGTGGAAGTGCAAATGATGCACTTAGCAGCAAACTTTAAGCATATTAAGGACAGTGGAGAGCTGGCCTGCCAAGTGCTCGAGCTACCCTACCAAGGAAAGGATCTTTCCATGTTAATTTTTCTGCCACATGACACCTATGGGCTGGCCAATTTAGAAGAGAGCCTTACCCATGAAAAATTGCAAAAGGCTTTTGAAACCGTTTCAAAGTCACAACCTCACAATGTTCAAATATCCCTTCCAAGGTTTAAGCTGACCCAACAGTTCCTTCTGAACGAAATCCTAGCTAGAATGGGAGCCACAGATATGTTCAATCAGTTCAAAGCTGATTTTTCAGGCATCACCCTAGGCCCAGAGAGGATCTATGTGTCTCAAGTTATTCATAAAGCATTTGTGGAAGTTAATGAAAAAGGAACTGAGGCTGCTGCTGCAACAGGTGTGGTTATGATGGCCCCTGCGGGACTGATGATAAATCCCATCTTTTGTGTTGATCACCCATTTTTGTTTATGATTTGCCATAAGAAGTCAAATGCAATTTTGTTCATGGGCCGCATGTTGAAGCCACCATCAAGCACTTGCTAAGCATTCTATGGCAAAGCACTGGATTTAATAAATAAATAAATAAATAAAAATAAATAATTATTTCACTTTCTTGCAGTTAAATAAATACTGAATCAACAAGTGATATATATGACGTATAGAATCTAAAAAATAGAACATAACTATGCTAGGAGTATACAATAAGAGTAATCAAGTTTAAGGATATCTAAATGTAAAAAATTCTTGGCTCTCTTAGTTCTTCTTAATTTTTTTATTGTTCTTTCACTACCAGATCTTAAATTATAAGAGACAGTTCTTGATAGAGATTTGGGAATCGGGCAATGATTAAGTGGGTTATTGTGTTTGCTATATAGTCATATCAGAGACAAATCGACGATCACACAGGGAAACCCTTCTATTTGCTAGAGATGAGACATTTGCCTCTAAAAGGCCTTGATTATAGGCTGTGCATTCAGGATATATAATTTTGAGTGGTCTCTTTTGAATACAATCTATCCTATCAGACAAGTACTCTGGAATGTCCCACCGGACTTGAATCACATACTCTAAAATTGATCTTACATTACTTATATACACTTTCAAGTTGTCATGTTTCATGTGGGTTGACGTTTGGGCATTTTATTAGTCTTAGGGCATACAGATGTTTTGCAGCTTTAGCAATGATAATTCAGTCTACATGTGAGTTCTATTTAAGATCTAGTTATTAATCATTGTACATTGATCATAGATCCAGCATATAAAAGAATGACCTTGTCAGAATCCATGCATCTCTTATAAAACAGTTCAAATCATCCTATGTGAATCAACTTATCTTTAGCTATGATATTAATCATTCCTTGATGTAAATAGAGGATCTTGACAAACTGCGAGCCAGCGAGCCATGCGAGTCACGTGAGGCATCGGTAAAAAAATAGGAAACACAGGTAAAAACTGCAAAATTACAGATGAGGAGTTGAGCGCTCATTATACTGATAAGGGTTAAGCACTCATTGTAGTGATTAGGGTTAAGCTTTTATTTTACGGATTAGGGTTAAGCACTCATTTTAGGGCTAGGGTTAAGCGCTGTTTAGGGTTAAACACTTATTTACAATGGTTAGCGTTCAGTTAATGTTTTCCGCATTACTGTTTTCGATTTTTATCGTGTTTTTTTCAATGATTCTTCAATGGACTGCATGGCTATTTATACACACTCTAAATAGATGTATAATATTTTTTTTCTTGTTCTAAGAGCTCTTAACTGTTTTTTATTTGTTTAGGTAACTTGTAACTTGAGATGAGTATTTTTATCTTTTGAATTTATTGAAGACATCTATTCTATTCTATTCTATTCTCTATTTTTTTATGCCACTTTTAATTTTCTGCTGGCCCCAGACAATTTTATTCTGGGACTTTTTCTCTCGAGGAACTGGTATCTTTTTTTTTTCCTTGCTAAATTTATGAAATTATGGAAAGGAAAATTACTTTCCTACTCCCTGCCCCTGTTGGATTGCACCTCTATTTCATAATATGTTATTACTAATTGTTTATTATGTGTTGGTGTAAATGGTTTCAAAAGTAACAGCATTATCCAGTCAAAATAAACAGCTCCTTGAACTTGCTACTCTTGGGGTTTTTAAATTTCGGGGTAAATTCTCCATGAAAGTGCACCAGACATTCTGGTATAAACAGCTTAGCAAGCTCCTTCTTTTAATGAAATAAATCATGGAAATCCTTAATTATTTGTTATGGAAAAAGAAGTCACCAGGGGAAGCCAACATGCCTTAGTTGTGCTTTCTTTAGTATAGAAGAATTCACCAAGCCATTTGCAATCCTTCTGTCAGTTTTGTTGAAGCATGGTATCCTATACTTTCACCGGTTTTTCAATATTGTATTCCAATATCCACTGGTAACTAAGATTTTTTATTCTGTAACATGACCCACTTATTAAAATTTAGCGGAGAGAAATGCTCTGGCAAGTTTCCTAGTGCATGTTTTCAACATTATACACAGGAGCAAATGCATACTACTAATTAAATTTCCAAAGTTTTAGTGGGGCATGGTAACAGGCCACGCCCCCGCCCCAACCCCCTAGCTCTTGAAAAATTATATTAAAATGTCCAAAGTGACTTCTTAATACCATAAAATTCCGAAAATAAGCCCCTTCATGTATAAGCCCCTCCAAATATAAGCCCCCCAATCCGGTAACGCACAAAACCCTCCGTTAAATCGCCCCTCCAAATATAAGCCCCAGCGGGCTTGTACTTCAAAAAATTGCCCTAAAATACAAAGTAAAAAAAAGCAAAAACAGTAAATTTACCTCCAACTACAAGGCTAACCCAATCAATTTTGGAACGCAAATTTTCCTCCATAGATAAGCCCCTCCGAATATAAGCCCCTCCAAAAATAAACCCCTCAAAAAGGGCCTTTGAAAAATATAAGACCCGGGACTTATTTTCGGAATTTTACGGTATCTTATTATTATCTAATTACGATAAAGAAGCGGCTGCTAAGTATACAGCTATTTTGAGAGAGGTTGTCGGAAAAAATGTGCACGCGACAATCCCGAAAGGTAATATGAGATATGATCAATACACTCTTTCTGACACTAGCTGTAGTTGGCGAACCTACTTTTGCTGCTTTTCCGTAGCACTCGCAAACATACGTCCATGGCCTCTCATGCAACTCTTTCAAATTTCCTTGAAGAACTTGAGTGAACGCAAAACCACCCAAAATACCTTTCTCGAAATAGCTGTATATGTTTGAAAAGTTATTATTAATGTTGAATCATACCCAGCTGCCATTATATGGTCTAATAGTGCAATTAAGTCCATGAAATAATATTATACAGCCACGGCTCCCTCAGGAAGTGGACCCAGAAAAACCAATGAAGACAGATACTCACGTCTGTAAAATATCCGTTGTCTTCAAATTACCCCACTTTTTTGGCTGGATGAACTGCACTGAATAATAGTCAGACACGTACCCTTCCTTCAGTACGTAATATGCCCATCAAGGTACAGACATTTTTATTGGAGTCCTTTAAGGACAGTGAAGAGCTCGCCTGCTTGAGTTGCCCTACCAAGGAAAGGATATTGAACCATGTTAATATTTCTACCCCATGACATCTATGGGCTGGCCAAGTTAGAAGAGAGCCTCACCCATGAAAAATTACAGAAGGCTTTTAAATTTGTCTCACAGTCACAACCTCACAAAGTAGAGGTATCCCTCTACTTTTAATTTGCGGTAGCATCCATAAAAGTGGTGAAATAGTCACATTTATTTGAACCTAAACTAAAAAGGTTAAAAATTAAAATTATGCTATTAAAATGATAAAGTCCAAGCTCTGCTGTTGTCTCTTGTATTGTCATTAATTCTTAATGACGAGTTCTGGGAATATGACTTTCTATCAACGGGAAGTAATAAGTGTTGGAGTTAAGTTTGTTTCAATTCTTTTAAATAGACGAGGTTTTTCCCTTCAAATGGGCATCAAATCAACAAAATTACTGACAAGTTCATATCCGGTCATTTTTTGCTCCAAGCGCGGTGCGAAGCGCCGCTTGTGGGCGGGGCCGCATAGCTAAGGAAATGTGGTAATCCACCCATCCGAGAAAATTTTGTAATCAAGTGACCGTACACCGAGCGAGCGAGCGACCGTGGCGTCCGCACCACCACAGGCATACCAATGTAAAATAACTCAATCAACTAGACTACGGGCAGTCTCTCTTTTTTCTTGGTCCGTCGAGCAAAACGTCCGAGACACGCAAATGACCACTAGCGTGGCTGAAGGCTTCGCCGCTCAACGCTCGCGCGCGCGTGCGCTCCCCTTACTCAATCTGAAGAAAAAGAGAGGCTGCTCGCAGTCTACAATCAACAGGTATGGGAACCCAAATGCAACTCAAGGTTTTATTTGGAAGAAAATCACATGGCCACCCGGACTTTTAGAAAGAAAAAAGTCGTGTCTTTTTCGGTGTTATTTTTTATGTTTACACTAACGTGGATAACAGAGAAAGAGCTAGAGCGAGTTATCGAAAACAATAGAGACGAATTTCGTAGGAAGAAAAACATGGAAATTCAAAGCGACAGTGAGAAGATGAGAAATGCTAGCGGCCACCAAGGTGAAAATGAGCGGCAGTGAAAAATAAAAGCGAACATGAACACAGGAAACAAAATATTGGGTAAGCGCATACGACAATTCCTAAATAAAAATAATCTGTAATGTATCGGTCAAATCGAAGCTTCAACATCCCCCCCCCCCTCCCGGCAACTCCCCGGGCATTTGACTTTTTTGAAAATTATTGTTCAAATTCCCCCCTACCAGGGCCAAAATGCCGTTCAAATGCCCCACACTAGGGTCCATTCAGATGATCAAATGCCCCCACCCCGGGGACATTTCACAGGCACATAAATGACAGAAAGACGGCAGAAATACCTTCAGTTGTCGAACAAAATCTTTATAATTACAGCAAATAATTCACATTCAATGTAACAAAAACTGAGAAACACTGTACGAACAAAAGTCTCGAGCAAAGCAGCGGAAATCACTGCTACAAGGTCACTGCATGCTCAGCTTTTCTTCGTATGCCATGCAACATACAAAGCGTTCTATAAAAAAGATACCACCTTGATTACTACATCATGACCATTTTACTGACCTGCATAATCGCGCACCTTATTAATTAACATACATGCGGTAGGTCAAAGTAATTAACCTCTGTTGGGCTTTTTATTGTATAGGTATTGTATTTCATTGTAAACACAACTTAATACATTCATAGACTTCATATATCCAAATTCTGAATCCAATATTAAAAATATTAAAATTTAAATACCTTCAAATATGGCACAAAGCTTATTTCATACTGTCACCCCATAGGCTCAATGACGCGTGACATTATACAAAACTGGCTTTGATTGGTCGGCTTTATCAAGTTTCCTTTTTGCACTGTAGCAAAATTTCCATCAAACATTTCAGTTTAGGAGGACGTTTTACAAAATGAAAGCTGTGATTGAAGCAAACAATACATTCACCATAGACCTCCACAAAGCCCTCATAAATGATCAGAACTTCACAAGCAAAAATCTGTTTTACTCACCGAGTAGTCTGAGTATTCCTCTGGCTATGACTTACATGGGAGCGAAAGGGGATACAGCTGGACAGATGGCACAAGCTCTACACTGGAAAGCGATACCTCAAGGACAGCTACACAGTGAAGAAAAACAGCATCTTCATGCTCTTCAAGAAACAAACGAGCAAGGCAACGAATTGTTGGTGGCAAATCGACTGTTTGCGCAGAAGGGCTTTAGCTTGGTGCAAGAGTTCGTTGAGGGCACGCAGAAGTATTACGAAGCTGAAATAGCCATGGTAGACTACCAGAAGGATGCTGAAGGCGCAAGGAAAGAGGTGAACGGCTGGGTTGAAGAGAAGACGAAGCAAAAGATTAAGAATTTAATTCCCGAGGGAGTATTTAACTCGCGTACGAGACTGACTTTGGTGAATGCGATTTACTTCCAGGGTTTTTGGCAAAATCAGTTTGAAACAGGGATAACTTTTCCCCAGCAATTCTTTGTGTCCAAAGATGAAAAAGTGGACGTCCAAATGATGCACTTAACAGAAAAATTCAAGCATATTAAAGACGGCGGGGGGCTGGCCTGTCAAGTGCTTGAGTTGCCGTACCAAGGAAAGGATCTTTCCATGTTAATTTTTCTACCCCATGACACGTATGGGCTGGCCAAGTTAGAAGAGAGCCTCACCCATGAAAAATTACAGAAGGCTTTTAAATCTGTCTCACAGTCACAACCCCAGAAAGTATCGGTATCCCTGCCAAGATTTAAGCTGACCCAGCAGTTCCTTCTAAACGAGATTCTAGCCAGAATGGGAGTCACAGATATGTTCAATGAATATAAAGCTGATTTTTCAGGAATCACAGCAGGGCCAGAGAGGATCTATGTGTCTCATGTTATTCATAAGGCATTTGTGGAAGTTAATGAAAAAGGCACTGAGGCTGCTGCTGCAACTGGTTTGGTTATGATGGGCTGTGCAGGACTAGTGAGGAATCCCATCTTCTGTGTTGATCACCCATTTTTGTTTATGATTTGCCATAAGAAGTCAAATGCAATTTTGTTTATGGGCCGAATGTTGAAGCCACCATCAAGCACTTGCTAAGCATTCTATGGCAAAACAAAGAAGTAGAAATAACACAACCGCTTGCACTGGATTTAATAGATAAATAAATAAATAAAAATAAATAAATAGTTTATTTCACTTTCTTGCAGTTAAATAAATACTGAATGAACAAGTGATATATATGTATACAATCTAAAAAATACAACATAACTATGCTAGGAGTATACAATAAGTAATCAAGTTTAAGAAAAATCTAAAGGTGAAAAATTGTTGGCTCTCTTATAGTTCTTCTTAATTTGTTTATTGTTCTTTCACTACCAGATCTTAAATATAAGAGACAGTTCTTGTTGCAGATTTGGGAATGAGGACTGATATTGGGTTATAATTTGTGTTTCCTAGTCATATCAGGGACAAATCGATGACACATTTGCTAGAGATGAGACATTTGCCTCTAAAAGGCCTTGATTATAGGCTGTGCATTCAGGATATGTAATTTTGAGTGGTCTCTTTTGAATACAATCTATCCTATCAGACAAGTACTCTGGAATGTCCCACCGGACTTGAATCACATACTCTAAAATTGATCTTACGTTACTTATATACACTTTCAAGATGTCATGAGGGTTGATGCTTGGGCGTTTTAATAGTCTTAGGGCATACAGATGTTTTGCAGCTTTAGCATTGATACAGTCTACATGTGAATTCCATTTAAGATCTAGTTATTAATCATGGTACATTAATCATAGATCCAGCATATAAAAGAATGACCTTGTCAGAATCCATGCATCTCTTATAAAACAGTTCAAATCATCCTTTGTGAATAGACTTATCTTTATCTATGATATTAATTATTCCTTGAATAAAATAGATGTATAATATTTTTTTATTGTTCTACGAGCTCTTAACTGTTTTTTATTTGTTTAACTTGTAACTTGATATGTGTATTTTTATCTTTTGAATTTATTAAAGACATCTATTCTATTTTATTCTATTCTATTCTATTCTCTATTTTTTTAAGCCACTTTTCTGCTGGCCCTAGACAATTTTATTCTGGGACTTTTTCTTCTCGAAGAACTGGTATCCTTTTTTTCTCCTTACTAAATTTATAAAATATCATACGAAGGAAAATTGCTTTCCTAGTCCCTGCCCCTGTTAGATTGCACCTCTATTTTATAATATGTTATTACTAATATTGTTTATTATGAGTTGGTGTAAAAGGTTCCAAACGTAACGGCATTATGCTGTCAAAATAAACAGCTCGTTGAACTTGCTACTGTTGGGGTTTTTTAAATTTTGGGGTAAATTCTCCATGAAAGTGCACCAGACATTGAGCAAGCTCCTCCTTTTACTGAAATAGATCATGGAATTCCTTAATTATTTGTTATGGAAAAAGAAGTCACCAGAGGGAGCCAACATGCCTAAATTGTGCTTTCTTTAGTATAGAAGAGTTCACCAAGCCGTTTGCAATCCTTCTGTCAGTTTTGTTGAAGCATGATATCCTATACTTTCACTGGTTTTTCAATATTTTATTCCAATAATCACTGGCAACTAAGATTCTTTATTGTGTAACATAACCCACTTATAAAAATTTAGCGGAGAGAAATGCTCTGGCAAGTTTCCTTGTGCATGTTTTCAACATTATGCACAGGAGAAAATGCATACTACTAATAAAATTTCCAAAGTTTTTGGTGGGGCATGGTAGCAAACCACACCCACACCCCAACCCCTTAGCTCTTAAATAAATATTAAAATGTCCAGAGTGGCTTCTTAATATCTTAATATTATCTAATCACAGTAAAGAAGAGGCTGCGAAGTATACAGTTATTTCGAGAAAGGTCGTCGGAAAAAATGTGCACGCGACAATCCCGAAAGGCAATAGCGGAGTTCCACGCGCGGCGCCTTGCGCCGCGCGTGGGTGGAGCCCCATAACTAAGGAAATATGATAATCTACCCATCCGAGAAAATTTGGTAAACACGTGACCGTACACCGACCGACCGCCCGCCCGCCCGACCGTCCCTCCGCACCACAGGCATACCAATGTAAAATAACTCAATCAACAGGTATGACAACGCAAATACAACTCAAGGTTTTATTTGGAAGGAAATCACATGGGCGCCCGGACTTTTAGAAAGCAACAACAACAACAAAGTCGTTGGGTGTTCGGCGTTATATTTTTATGTTTGCACTAACGTGGATAACAGAGAAAGAGCTAGAGCGAGTTATTGAAAACAAACGAGACGAACATGGAAATTCAAACCGGCGGTAAGAAAATGAGAAATGCTAGCGGCCAGCAAGGAGCGGCCAGCAAGGTGAAAATGAGCGGCGGTGAAAAATAAAAGCGAATAAGAACACAGTAAACAAAACAGTGGGTAGACACATACGACAATTCCTCCATAAAAATTATGCGTAACTAGGAAGTTTGACGTTTTAGTCGTACAAAACAGCGTTACAGTCGTGCAAGACAACTGCAAGGGAAAGACAAAAAAGCGTGCGGCACGTGCAATTTTTTTTTTGCTAATTAGATCTATTAGTCTTGAAGCTATTTTCATTGTCGTCTCCGTCTAGCATTACGCGATTTAATTTTTTTGTCTATGAGTATTATTAACCAGAGCTTCGCTTTTAGCCCTGGCTTAGTAAATCTACATATTATGGGATATGATCAATACACTGTTCCTGACACTGTAGTTGTCGAACCTACTATTGCTGCTTTTCTTTAGCACTCGCAAACATACGTCCATGGCCTCTCATGCAACTCTTTCAAATTTCCTTGAAGAACTTGAGTGAACACGAAACCACCCACAATACCTTTCGGGATGGTCGTGTGCACTTCTCCCGACCTGACCTTTCTCGAAATAGCTGTATATGTTTGAAAAGTTATTATTAATGTTGAATCATACCCAGCTGTCATTATATGGTCTAATGGTGCAATTAAGTCCATGAAATAATATTATACAGCCACGGCTCCCTCAGGAAGTGGACCCAGAAAAACCAATGAAGACAGATACTCACGTCTGTAAAATATCCGTTGTCTTCAAATTACCCCACTTTTTTTGCTAGATGAACTGCACTGAATCCTAGTCAGAAACGTACCCTTGCTACAGTACGTATTATGCCCATCAAGGTACAGACATTTTTATTGAAGTCCTTTAAGGACAGAGGTTAGCTCGCCTGCCAAGTGCTTGAGTTGCCAGACCAAGCACCAGATATTGAACCATGTTGTTTTTTTTTTCTACCCCATGACATCTATGGGCTGGCCTAGTTAAAAGAGAGCCTCATCCATGAAAAATTACAGAAGGCTTTTAAATCTGTCTCACAGTCACAACCTCACAAAGTAGAGGTATCCCTGCCACGATTTAAGCTGACCCAGCAGTTCCTTCTAAACGAGATTCTAGCCAGAATGGGAGTAACAGATATGTTCAATGAATTTAAATCTTATTTTGCAGGAATCACACCAGGGCCAGAGAGGATCTATGTGTCTCGTGTTATTCATAAGGCATTTGTGGAAGTTAATGAAAAAGGCACTGAGGCGTCTGCTGCAATAGGTGTGGTTATGATGTCCCCTACGGGACTGATGATGAATCCCATCTTCTGTGTTGATCACCCATTTTTGTTTATGATTTGCCATAAGAAGTCAAATGCAATTTTGATCATAGGCCACATGTTGAAGACACAATCAAGCACTTAGCTAAGCAATCCATGACAAAGCAAAGAAGTCGTAATAACACAGCCACTTACACTGGATTTACTGTTATTTTGTTTTATTTTATGCCACTTTTCTGTTGACCCAGACAATTTTTCCAGGTTTTTTTTTTCTTAATTTATTGAGTGGACGGCGCGGAAAGTTGTGTTATTTTTGACATTTTAAGCTAATCAAGATGATAACAAAACAATTTATTCTATTTTATTGTTTTCAAGCTTAGAAGACAGATATTAGTAAGAAAGCTTCTTATACCGACAATTTCTTTTGATATTCATAGTTCATGTTCCTGTTTTAAAATTATAGTAAGTATCTGTTCATGTTAAGATTCGGAATGATTTTCATTATTGATTAATATTCTAGTGTGAAGCAAGACTCTGTGATTTCAGAAGCTGAACCATTACACATATTTGTAATATGATTCCTAGAAATGAACAGATTGCGGGAAGCAATTAATTGCCGCAAAAACTCATGAATTTTAATTTGCGGTGGCATCACAGGTAGCCCAAGCTCGAAATATGATAGCCTGCGTAGCAAGCGTTTCTTCGCGAGGTTCGTCTAGAAAACCTTTTTTTTGCTTCCGCTCTTACTTTCGCGCAATAACTCGATTGGAAACGCTCGCAACGCAGGCTAGAAATATGAGCATCAGCGAGCATCGGCATTGTTGCGTAACATTCAAAATATAAGGATTTGTACGGGGAAAAAACCTATCGTTTCTGTAACCTACGAAAATGAAAGGATTTCAATAAAAAAACAGCTTACCTTACATAAAATGTGTGTTACGTCTCTCCTGTGTGGTCCACGGGCCGATTTATGGCTTTATATAGACAGAAAACCGTTTACAAAAAAACCGTAAAACGGCCATAAATCGGCCCGTGGACCGTACAGGAGAGACGTAACACACATTTTAAGTAAGGTAAGTTGTTTTTATTGAAATCCTTTCATTTTCGTAGGTTACAGAAATGATAGGGTTTTTTTCCCATACCCTATATTTTGAATGTTACGCAACAATGCCGATGCTCGCCGATGCTCATATTTCGAGCTTGCGCTACCTGTGGGTAAATATGTTTCAATTCTTTTAAATAGACGAGGTTTTTCCTTTCAAATGGACATCAAATCAACAAAATTACTGACAAGTTCATATCCCATCATTTTCAAGATATTAAAGTATTAAGGTTGACATTCCGTCTTTTAGGATTTGGGTCGATTTTCCGCCATTCCATCTTTTAGGATTTAGGGTGATATTCCACCATTCCACCATTGCACCATTCCTCCATTTTATCATTTATGTTAAAGTGTCGCTCCATGACGGGTGACATTATGCGAAAGTGGCTTTGGTTGGTCGGCTTTATCAAGTTTGCTTTTGCAAGTTGTGCATCAAAATAGTCAGTAAACATTTGACTTTCGGAGCACGTTTTACAAAATGGAAGCTGTGATTGAAGCAAACAATAAATTCGCCGTAGACCTCCACAAAGCCCTCAAAAATGATCAGAACTTCACAAGCAAAAATCTGTTTTACTCACCGAGTAGTTTGAGTATTGCTCTGGCTATGACTTACATGGGAGCGAAGGGGGAGACAGCTGGACAGATGGCACAAGCTCTACACTGGAAAGCGATACCTCAAGAACAGCTACACAGTGAAGAAAAACAGTATCTTCATGCTCTTCAAGAAACAAACGAGCAAGGGAACGAATTGTTGGTGGCAAATCGACTGTTTGCGCAGAAGGGCTTTAGCTTGGTGCAAGAGTTCGTTGAGGGCACGCAGAAGTATTACAAAGCCGAAATAGCCATGGTAGACTACCAGAAGGATGCTGAAGGCGCAAGGAAGGAGGTGAACGGTTGGGTTGAAGAGAAGACGAAGCAGAAGATTAAGAATTTAATTGCCGATGGAGTGTTTAACTCGCCTACGAGACTGACTTTGGTAAATGCAATTTACTTCCAGGGTTTTTGGCAAAATCAGTTTGAAACAGGGAGAACTTTTCCCCAGAAATTCTTTGTGTCCAAAGATGAAAAAGTGGACGTCCAAATGATGCACTTAACAGAAAAATTCAAGCATATTAAAGACGGCGGGGGGCTGGCCTGTCAAGTGCTTGAGTTGCCGTACCAAGGAAAGGATCTTTCCATGTTAATTTTTCTACGGCCCATGACACCTATGGGCTGGCCAAGTTAGAAGAGAGGCTCACCCATGAAAAATTACAGAAGGCTTTTAAATCTGTCTCACAGTCACAACCTCACAAAGTAGAGGTATCCCTGCCACGATTTAAGCTGACCCAGCAGTTTCTTCTAAACGAGATTCTAGCCAGAATGGGAGTCACAGATATGTTCAATGAATATAAAGCTGATTTTTCAGGAATCACAGCAGGGCCAGAGAGGATCTATGTGTCTCATGTTATTCATAAGGCATTTGTGGAAGTTAATGAAAAAGGCACTGAGGCTGCTGCTGCAACTGCTCTGGTTGCTCTGGGCTTTGCAGGACTAGTGAGGAATCCCATCTTCTGTGTTGATCACCCATTTTTGTTTATGATTTGCCATAAGAAGTCAAATGCAATTTTGTTCATGGGCCGAATGTTGAAGCCACCATCAAGCACTTGCTAAGCATTCTATGGCAAAGCAAAGAAGTAGAAATAACACAACCTCTTGCACTGGATTTAATAGATAAATAAATAAATAAAAATAAATAAATAGTTTATTTCACTTTCTTGCAGTTAAATAAATACTGAATGAACAAGTGATATATATGTATACAATCTAAAAAATACGACATAACTATGCTAGGAGTATACAATAAGTAATCAAGTTTAAGAAAAATCTAAAGGTAAAAAATTGTCAAAGAGATGAATTGAATTTTAGGAATACTTTGAAATCCCTTAAGAAGACGATCAATTTGTGGAAATGGCGTGGTCTTTCTCTCTTAGGTAGAATACAAATTGTAAAAACTTTTGCCATCCCTAAGTTTATGTTTAGAGCGTCGGTGTTGCCAATTTCTAAAGACCTTATCAAAGAGGCCGACTCGCTTTTTTACTATTTTATTTGGAATGGGAAAGATAAAGTAAAACGAAATGTAATGATTTCGGAAGTTGAGAAGGGTGGCTTAAATATGCTCGATATTGATTCTATGGTTCGTACCAGACGAGTGATATGTATGAAAAAATATTTGGAAGACTATAAAAGTCCGTGGAAAGCTTTTTTAAATGAGGTTCTTATCCCCGTTGGTGGGAAGCTCATATTGCATTGTAATTTTGATACTTCTAAATTAAGAATTTATTTACCAAGTTTCTACAAGCAATGTCTCGATGCGTGGTCAGAAGTAAATGCAAAAACACCCAGCTTGCTACATGAAATTGCAAATGAAGTTATTTGGAATAACAAGCTTCTCTGCATTAATAAGAAATCTGTGTATCGTAGAGATGTTGCAGATTTAGGCTTTTTAAAAATTTGCGATTTATTTTCAACGAAAGAAAATCTCAATCATGAGCAAGGTTTCTTCATTATGGGTATTATTAACTCTTTGCCTGCCAGTTGGCGCTTGACAATTAAAAGGGCAACTACTGCACCGGTGATTGATCCACTTCCGGATTCACCTGCTATCCTAATAAGTAACAATTTGGTTCCAATTCTTGATGCTTCCTCAAAGCAAATCTACCGGCTTTTCCTGGAGAAAAAACAAACAACGCCTACTGCTAAAGTAAAGTTAGCTGCAAAGTATTCAAACATTGATATTGATTGGAAAAGTGTTTATTCGCTACCTTTTCGCACAACATTAGAATCTAAACTTAGAGAATTTTCAGTTTAAAATTTTAAACCGTATTGTCTTTACAAACGAAAAACTGTTTCGTTTCGGCTTGGCTGAGTCGCCATCCTGTGCTTTCTGCCAAACAGAGGTTGAATCCGTAGAGCATTTACTCTTTTCCTGTAGAGTATCATCTAGTTTTTGGAAACATGTCTTGTCCTGGTTGCGGGATAATAACAGCTCTGTTGATAACCTTAAAGAGGAGGACGTCATTTTTGGTAAGTTCGATATTGCAGAGGATTTTCTCCTGTTTGACCATATGTTGCTTCTGGGTAAGTTTTATATTTACTCTCGGAAATACCAGAATGGTATACCTTCTCTTCAAGGTTTTATAGCCAGGACAAGGCGTATTTATAACATCGAACTCCATATTGCCAGGAAAAGAGACAAATTAAACAATCATTTTAGAAAGTGGGAAAAGTTAATAAGCGTTTTTACATAAAAGTGATGTTATGATTAATTTCAACAATTAGTTTAAAGTGATGTCATTGTAATTTACATGCTAAGTAACTGTATTGCTGTAATAGCTTTGTTTAGCTTTGTATTTTTTTTTTGTTTGTACTATATATATGTGTGTGTGTGTGTGTGTGTTTTTTTTTTCTCTTTCTTAATTTCTATTTTGTATGTAAACGTAAGAAATGCTTTAATTAAAAAATATTAAAAAAAAAAAAAAAAAAGGTAAAAAATTGTTGGCTCTCTTATAGTTCTTCTTAATTTGTTTATTGTTCTTTCACTACCAGATCTTAAATTATAAGAGACAGTTCTTGTTGCAGATTTGGGAATGAGGACTGATATTGGGTTATAATTTGTGTTTCCTAGTCATATCAGAGACAAATCGATGACACATTTGCTAGAGATGAGACATTTGCCTCTAAAAGGCCTTGATTATAGGCTGTGCATTCAGGATATATAATTTTGAGTGGTCTCTTTTGAATACAATCTATCCTATCAGACAAGTACTCTGGAATGTCCCACTGGACTTGAATCACATACTCTAAAATTGATCTTACGTTACTTATATACACTTTCAAGATGTCATGAGAGTTAATGCTTGGGCGTTTTAATAGTCTTAGGGCATACAGATGTTTTGCAGCTTTAGCAATGATACAGTCTACATGTGAATTCCATTTAAGATCTAGTTATTAATCATGGTACATTAATCATATATCCAGCATATAAAAGAATGACCTTGTCAGAATCCATGCATCTCTTATAAAACAGTTCAAATCATCCTATGTGAATAGACTTATCTTTATCTATGATATTAATTATTCCTTGAATAAAATAGATGTATAATATTTTTTTATTGTTCTACGAGCTCTTAACTGTTTTTTATTTGTTTAACTTGTAACTTGATATGTGTATTTTTATCTTTGAATTTATTAAAGACATCTATTCTATTTTATTCAATTCTATTCTATTCTCTATTTTTTTAAGCCACTTTTCTGCTGGCCCTAGACAATTTTATTCTGGGACTTTTTCTTCTCGAAGAACTGGTATCCTTTTTTTCTCCTTGCTAAATTTATGAAATATCCGATACGAAGGAAAATTGCTTTCCTAGTCCCTGCCCCTGTTAGATTGCACCTCTATTTTATAATATGTTATTACTAATATTGTTTATTATGAGTTGGTGTAAAAGGTTCCAAACGTAACGGCATTATGCTGTCAAAATAAACAGCTCGTTGAACTTGCTACTGTTGGGGTTTTTTAAATTTTGGGTTAAATTCTCCATGAAAGTGCACCAGACATTGAGCAAGCTCCTCCTTTTACTGAAATAAATCATGGAATTCCTTAATTATTTGTTATGGAAAAAGAAGTCACCAGAGGGAGCCAACATGCCTAAATTGTGCTTTTTTTAGTATAGAAGAGTTCACCAAGCCGTTTGCAATCCTTCTGTCAGTTTTGTTGAAGCATGGTATCCTATACTTTCACTGGTTTTTCAATATTTTATTCCAATATCCACTGGCAACTAAGATTCTTTATTGTGTAACATAACCCACTTATAAAAATTTAGCGGAGAGAAATGCTCTGGCAAGTTTCCTTGTGCATGTTTTCAACATTATGCACAGGAGAAAATGCATACTACTAATAAAATTGCCAAAGTTTTTGGTGGGGCATGGTAGCAAACCACACCCACACCCCAAACCCCTTAGCTCTTAAATAAATATTAAAATGTCCAGAGTGGCTTATTAATATCTTAATATTATCTAATCACAGTAAAGAAGAGGCTGCTAAGTATACAGTTATTTCGAGAAAGGTTGTCGGAAAAAATGTGCACGCGACAATCCCGAAAGGCAATAGCGGAGTTCGACACGCGGCGACCGTAGACCTCCACAAAGCCCTCAAAAATGATCAGAACTTCACAAGCAAAAATCTGTTTTACTCTTCGAGTAGTTTGAGTATTGCTCTGGCTATGACTTACATGGGAGCGAAAGGGGATACAGCTGGACAGATGGCACAAGCTCTACGCTGGAAAGCGATACCTCAAGAACAGCTACACAGTGAAGAAAAACAGTATCTTCATGCTCTTCAAGAAACAAACGAGCAAGGGAACGAATTGTTGGTGGCAAATCGACTGTTTGCGCAGAAGGGCTTTAGCTTGGTGCAAGAGTTCGTTGAGGGCACGCAGAAGTATTACAAAGCCGAAATAGCCATGGTAGACTACCAGAAGGATGCTGAAGGCGCAAGGAAGGAGGTGAACGGTTGGGTTGAAGAGAAGGATCTTGTTTACTGTGGGTAATGTCGACTGAGATATCGGTCGACATAGCGGTCGATATAGCGGTCGACAGTCGGTCGATAGTCGGTCGACAGTCGGTCGATAGTCGGTCGACAGTCGGTCGATAGTCGGTCGACAGTCGGTCGATAGTCGGTCGATAGTCGGTCGACAGTCGGTCGATAGTCGGTCGATAGTCGGTCAATAGTCGGTCGATGGTCGGTCGATAGTCGGTCGATAGTCGGTCGATAGTGAGATAGACTATCGGCCGAGTATCGGTCGATATTTCGACGACGCACCTCGACTTACTATCGGTCATATGTCGGTGATATATCGGTCAATTGTCGGTGGTATATCAGTCAACTGTCGGTGGTATATCGGTGAACTGTCGGTGGTATATCGGTCAACTGTCGGTGGTATATCGGTCAACTGTCGGTGGTATATCGGTCAACTGTCGTTCGAATATCAGTCGTGTGTTAATTTATCAGGTGAGTCCAATGGCTTTTTTGTAAGCAAAGACGTCATTAATTACTGTTATCATGCGATGGGGGAACATGTGGCAGTGCGTGGCGCGATTACTCTATGAAGCGAACCGAAGAGCACTGGGAACTAAGGACATGACAACCTTTTTTTTTCCAGTTTGTATCATCACCGATCGTCTGCGTTTTAGCTGTTAAACAGAACCTGTCTCAGCCTAAGTTGAATCTGCTGCTCCTGTGGTCCCGCAGTCGAAGAATACTTAATAGGGGCGAGTGAAATGACTGCTCCCGCAGTCCCGAAGTAGACGAATAATGAATAGGAAAAGGCAGTTCACGACATGCTTTAAGAGCGAGGAATACACATCTTTTATTATCGGGCTTTGACCTGCTTCATCACGCCAAGTTCTCGTTTGTGCAGAGACCACAAATTAAACTTATATATTTCTGCATTGAAGACGGGAACAGTCCTTTGTTTAAAGATCAGTTATTGATAAAACGCGTTGATAATGCGCCAAGAAAGGTGACAAAAATATCCAGCAGACTGAACACATTCATTTATTGTGGAAATGATTTCAATTTACAGCAAGGAAAATACTCATACGTTCTCATTACATTATCCTGTCCTTTTGCTCTGTCCTTTCGCTTTATATTTATATTGTGTTCAAAATAAAAACGACCATGCGTATACAGAAATTAATATTGAATGGTAAGTCACTTTTGGTCATCCAATAAAAGGAAAACAGTATGCGCCGCGTTAACATTAATATTATCTTAACTTGTTAAGGAAAAAAAAAGTTTAAAAAAAAGAACTGTAAATACATTTTTTCATCAATGTAGTTCTGAGTCGGTTGAAAAATTCTCGGCATAGGAAAAATCAACCAGATATAGGCCTTACACGGTGGGAATAAATCACATAACAAGAAGCTGAAGGTCTATCATTCTCACTTAGCGGACTTCTTCATGATTCAATTCTAGCCGGCTACGCGTAGCGAGACACCCCCACCCCTGAAAAAAAAAAAGGATGGGAGGAAACGTCTGCGAAAAGGTGGTGGGCATGGTAAAATGGGGTTGACAGACCTGCGCGGCTCCTGCTGTGTGACCGTTGTGTTGTTATAAGCCTTTACAGTTTTGCTTTAACAAGCATGTCTTTAAGCGACTTTCCTTTTCTATAAGAGATCAAGGGAGGTTCCTTGAATATCTCTCTGAGTAGTGGCTGGTTTTCTATTAAATGCCATTTTTCCATTAGTATGTTTTTCAAACCTGGTAATGACGGTTGAAATTGCGTGACAAAGGGTAAAAGTATTTTTTGCGCTTTCTGTTTTTGTGTCAGAGCTGTCGCTCTATCTGCATATTTAACTTCTGAGAGGATCTTTTCTACCATACTCTCTGGGTAGCCTCTCGAGATAAGGCGTGTTTTAAAGTTTTTAATATTCTTGTCAAATATGACTTTAGAAGAGTTAGTTCTTAGAAGTCTAAGTCTGAGTAAGAGCCTCTCCTTTGACAAAACCTTTTTTAACGCCTGGTGGGTGGCAACTGTTAAAGTTAGTGTACTGAAACGTTTCAGTAGATTTAAAATGTGTGCGCACGTCGAGAATTGTTTCTTTCTCAAATCTCTCTCCCTTATAGACTGTCGTGTCCAAGAATGTGGTTTCAATTTGTGATATTTCAGCAGTGAACTTGATTGTAGGATGAAAAGAATTGGCTTGTTCAATGAAAAGATCTATATCTTCTTTGTTTGTGTCCCACAAAGAGAATATGTCGTCAATAAACCTTTTCCACGTTAGTGGTTTCCTTCTGCTTTGTTTTAAGATCTCCTTTTCTATTGTTGCCTTAAAAATGTTGGCAAAAGCTACTGCCATTTTCGTGCCCATAGCAGTTCCGTGAGTCTGGAGATAGTCTTTCCCATTGAAATGGAAAGAGTTCTCTTTAAGGATAAGACTGAGCATTTCTTTAAGCAGGTGTGTAGCTATAGGAGGGTTTTTGTCATGAAATTTTTCGTATGCGTTGCATACTATAGTAATTCCTTCCTCCTGTGGGATATTCGTGTAAAGGCTGGTGACATCCATTGAGACTAAGAAAGCGTTACTAGGCACCCTAGTGTTTTCGATAAATCTTATAAAATGTGTCGTATCTTTAAGATACGAGTCTTGTATTTGTGCTATTGGCTGAAGTAGCTTGTCTACAAATGATGAGAGGCGTTCTGTGGGGCCATCGCACCCCGAAATGATAGGTCTTCCAACTAAAGTCGGTTTGTGTATTTTTGTGAGAGTGTAGAATACTGGAATTCGTGGCGGATCTGGTGTCTGGTTAAACCATTTTACTGTCATTTCGTCAATGAAACCTTCGTTATGTAGAGTGTTAATGAGGTGTTTAACTCTCTGGGATGTGTCCTTAACCATTGGTTTTTCCAAAGGTTGATAGTTGTTTCTATCATCCAACTGTTTTTGTCCCTCATTTATTTTGTTCTCTCTTTTCATTATGACGGTTGTTGTGCCTTTATCTGCTTTCTTAAGGATTATTTCTTTGTTTTGAATAAGTTCACGGAGCGCTCGGCGCTCCCCAGGCGGCAGATTGTTTTTAGGTTTATTTAGTGGCACTTCTGTTAGCCGTAGTTTGACTTCCTCTAAATAGGATTCTAGAGCAACTGACCGTTGAACTGGGGGAATCCAACTAGACTTCACATGGAAGGGGTGTGGTACAGTATCTTTGCCATGATAAATGTATTTGAGGCGCATCCTTCTGGCAAATTGGTTAAAGTCTGAAATTAGTTGGCTCCTTATCTGGTTTTCTTTCATGACAGGAGTTGGAATGAATTTCAAACCCCGAGAGAGTAAATTGATCTGCTCTGTTGTTAGTTCTGTGTCTGAGAGGTTCTTAATGTGTTTTTTGCGTGTCTCTATGGCTTCGTTATATAGCTTAATGTGTTTGACATTTTTCCGCTTTCTTCTCCTGTGATTTCTTTCAGTGAGTGTTTTACTATTTATCCCCTTCTCTTTTCCCTTGTTAGAAACAGAGAGAACACTGGGATACGATTCACTTTGTTTATTCTCAATATCAGTAAACTTTGACATCATTTGTGAGAACTTGTCGAACTTAGCTTGGAGGTCTGATGCTAACTTAATTACATCAGTGCTTTTCATTACATTGTTTTCTCTAGTCGCCGATGGCGTCTTATGCTCTCTAGTTTGAACAACATTGGTCGCTTTCCTGAAGTGAGGCTTATCCTTCTCAACCTTTTTTCGTTTGTTCTGAAGACGATCAATGCGTCTTTGGTGAAACTTCGCTAACGAGTGAATGAACTCTTGTTCGGCAGTTTTTCTAATCGAGCCTATTTCTCGTTTAAATTCTTCGTCTGGCGTGATATTTGCACGCACGTTGTATCTTAGTGTCTTTGGACATGTTCTGTCCTTCATGTGTTTTCTCAGTTTCGTGATGGCTGTCTCTGATTTTTCAATCTTTGTCTCTAAGGAGGCGGCTTCGGCGGCTCTGCGTGGTGTTTTGCCGTTATGGGTCTGATCGTTAGATTGGTCCCGTTTTCGTTTTCTATCGTTATGGTACTGTTCTCTAGGAACTCTTGTTGTCTTCTGGCGGGTAGGTTGAGAGTCAGGTATAGTTTCACAGTCGTCAGTAATGGCGCTTTCGTTTCCTTCACCTTCTGTCTCGTCAAGGAGTAGATTTTCCTCTTCAGCGTCCATTGGAGACTCATCTGTTTCTTCTGGCTGAGGTGGTCTAAGTTGACCGTCTTTGGTGAGAATTGAATATTCCATATGTAGATGTAAAAGCTGAAGCAAGACTGCAGTTTCGATTCTACTAGGGAATCTCGTCAGTTGCTAGAGGTATATCTCATGGATAGTGGTAACGGCCAGCAAGGAGCGACCAGCAAGGTGAAAATGAGCGGCGGTGAAAAATAAAAAGGGAATAAGAACACAGGAAACAAAACAGTGGGTAAACACATACGACAATTCCTCCATAAAAATTATGCGTAACTAGGAAGTTTGACGTTTAGTCGTACAAAACAGCGTTACAGTCGTGCAAGACAACTGCAAGGGAAAGACAAAAAAGCGTGCGGCACGTGCAATTTGTTTTTTTGCTAATTAGATCTATTAGTCTTGAAGGTATTTTCATTGTCGTCTCCGTCTAGCATTACGCGATTTAATTTTTTTGTCTATGAGTATTATTAGCCAGAGCTTCGCTTTTAGCCCTGGCTTAGTAAATCTATATATTATAGGATATGATCAATACATTGTTGCTGACACTGTAGTTGTCTTATTTTGCAGGAATCACACCAGGGCCAGAGAGGATCTATGTGTCTCATGTTATTCATAAGGCATTTGTGGAAGTTAATGAAAAAGGCACTGAGGCTGCTGCTGCAATAGGTGTGGTTATCATGTCTCCTACGGGACTGATGATGAATCCCATCTTCTGTGTTGATCACCCATTTTTGTTTATGATTTGCCATAAGAAGTCAAATGCAATTTTGATCATAGGCCACATGTTGAAGACACAATCAAGCACTTAGCTAAGCAATCCATGACAAAGCAAAGAAGTCGTAATAACACAGCCACTTACACTAGATTTACTGTTATTTTGTTTTATTTTATGCCACTTTTCTGTTGACTCAGACAATTTTTCCAGGGTTTTTTTTTCTTAATTTATTGAGTGGACGGCGCGGAAAGTTGTGTTATTTTTGACATTTTAAGCTAATCAAGATGATAACAAAACAATTTATTCTATTTTATTGTTTTCAAGCTTAGAAGACAGATCTTAGTAAGAAAGCTTCTTATACCGACAATTTCTTTTGATATTTATAGTTCATGTTCCTGTTTTAAAATTATAGTAAGTATCTGTTCATGTTAAGATTCGGAATGATTTTCATTATTGATTAATATTCTAGTGTGAAGCAAGACTCTGTGATTTCAGAAGCTGAACCATTACACATATTTGTAATATGATTCCTAGAAATGAACAGATTGCGGGAAGCAATTAATTGCCGCAAAAACTCATGAATTTTAATTTGCGGTGGCATCACAGGTAGCCCAAGCTCGAAATATGATAGCCTGCGTAGCAAGCGTTTCTTCGCGAGGTTCGTCTAGAAAACCTTTTTTTTGCTTCCGCTCTTACTTTCGCGCAATAACTCGATTGGAAAGGCTTGCAACGCAGGCTAGAAATATGAGCATCGGCGAGCATCGGCACTGTTGCGTAACATTCAAAGTATAAGGATTTGTATGGGGAAAAAAACCTATCGTTTCTGTAACCTACGAAAATGAAAGGATTCCAATAAAAAAACAGCTTACCTTACATAAAATGTGTGTTACGTCTCTGCTGTGTGGTCCACGGGCCGATTTATGGCTTTATATAGACAGAAAACCGTTTATAAAAAAACCGTAAAACGGCCATAAATCGGCCCGTGGACCACACAGGAGAGACGTAACACACATTTTAAGTAAGGTAAGCTGTTTTCATTGAAATCCTTTCATTTTCGTAGGTTACAGAAATGATAGGGTTTTTTCCCATACCCTATATTTTGAATGTTACGCAACAATGCCGATGCTCGCCGATGCTCATATTTCGAGCTTGCGCTACCTGTTTGTAAATATGTTTTAATTCTTTTAAATAGACGAGGTTTTTCCTTTCAAATGGACATCAAATCAACAAAATTACTGACAAGTTCATATCCCGTCATTTTCAAGGTTGACATTCCGTCTTTTAGGATTTGGGGCGATTTTCAGCCATTCTGTCTTTTAGGATTTAGGGTGATATTCCACCATTCCCTCATTTACGTTATAGTGTCGCCCCATAGGCTCCATGACGCGTGGCATTATGCAAAAGTGGCTTTGATTGGTCGGCTTTATCGAGTTTGCTTTTAAAACATGTGTAGCATAATTGTCAGCAAACATTTGACTTTAGGAGGACGTTTTACAAAATGGAGGCTGTGATTGAAGCAAACAATAAATTCACCGTAGACCTCCACAAAGCCCTCAAAAATGATCAGAACTTCACAAGCAAAAATCTGTTTTACTCACCGAGTAGTCTTAGTATTGCTCTGGCTATGACTTACATGGGAGCGAAGGGAGATACAGCTGGACAGATGGCACAAGCTCTACACTGGAAAGCGATACCTCAAGAACAGCTACACAGTGAAGAAAAACAGTATCTTCATGCTCTTCAAGAAACAAACGAGCAAGGGAACGAATTGTTGGTGGCAAATCGACTGTTTGCGCAGAAGGGCTTTAGCTTGGTGCATGAGTTCGTTGAGGGCACGCAGAAGTATTACAAAGCCGAAATAGCCATGGTAGACTACCAGAAGGATGCTGAAGGCGCAAGGAAGGAGGTGAACGGTTGGGTTGAAGAGAAGACGAAGCAGAAGATTAAGAATTTAATTCCCGAGGGAGTGTTTAACTCGCGTACGAGACTGACTTTGGTAAATGCAATTTACTTCCGGGGTTTTTGGCAAAATCAGTTTGAAACAGGGAGAACTTTTCCCCAGAAATTCTTTGTCTCCAAAGATGAAAAAGTGGACGTCCAAATGATGCACTTAACAGAAAAATTCAAGCATATTAAAGACGGCGGGGGGCTGGCCTGTCAAGTGCTTGAGTTGCCGTACCAAGAGAAGGATCTTTCCATGTTAATTTTTCTACCCCATGACACCTATGGGCTGGCCAAGTTAGAAGAGAGCCTCACCCATGAAAAATTACAGAAGGCTTTTAAATTTGTCTCAAAGTCACAACCTGAAAAAGTAGCGGTATCCCTGCCAAGATTTAAGCTGACCCAGCAGTTCCTTCTAAACGAGATTCTAGCCAGAATGGGAGTCACAGATATGTTCAGTGAATTTAAAGCTGATTTTTCAGGAATTACAGCAGGGTCAGAGAGGATCTATGTGTCTCATGTTATTCATAAGGCATTTGTGGAAGTTAATGAAAAAGGCACTGAGGCTGCTGCTGCAACAGCTGTGGTTATGATGTCCCGCATGGCCATTCCCATCTTCAGTGTTGATCACCCATTTTTGTTCATGGTTTGCCATAAGAAGTCAAATGCAATTTTGTTTATGGGTCGCATGTTGAATCCAGCATCAAGCACTTAGCTAAGCAATCCATGGCAAAGCATAGAAGTAGTAATAACACAGCCATTTGCACTGGATTTATTTAAGAGTGACTATGTCCGATCCATGAGACTAGGGTTGCTCTGCATCTCTTATTTTGTTTTATACCTTTTCTATGCCACTTTTCTGGAGGCCCAGACAATTTCCAGGGATTTTTTCTTACCAAGGAAATGGGGTCTATTTTGAGCCTTACTAAATCATGTGACTGGTTGAATTCACTGTACCCACACCCTGTTCCTGTCGGATGCACTTCTATTTGGTAATTACTACTATAGGTTATGAGTTGGTGTATTAAATTCCAAAAGTAATGACATTAAACTGCTGGCATTAACAGCTCTTTGTGCTCACAACTTTTGAGGGTTGTTTAATTTTGGGCTTAACACTCCATGCTATAGTGTACCAAAGTTTATTTGAACACCTGCTGCATAAATGTGTCAGTCATACTAGCTTAATTTATTGGGCAAGCACGTTACCCAGCTCTCCTTGCTGTGGGAGTATTCATTCAGTCATGATGTCATTTGCTTGTCAGTGTAGTTGTTAAATATGACTCAATAAACTTGTTGCCAAAATATCTTCTTGTGGTCGTTGAAAATAAATGATTTATTGGGATAGAAAAAACTGTGCAACCTCCTACAGAAAATCATGGAATTCCCTAATTTTTCATTGAAAAGGATGTCACAAGAGTGAGCCAACATGCCTAAATTGTGCTCTCCTTAGTATGGATGAGTTTATCAATTAAGCCACATGAATTCTTCTTTCTGAGTTTTGTAGGAGTAAGGTAAAACTATCCTTCTGCCAGTTTTTGACCCACTTATAATAAGTGGAGAAGTGATTTGGGAAATTTCTTTGTACAAGGTTTCAACATAATGCACAGCAGCAAATGCATAGTGGTAATTAAATTTTAAAAGTTTTGGTGGGATGTGGAAGCAAGCCACACTCACACCCCACTCCTTAGCTCTTAAAAATATGAAAACGAAATGTTCTGTACTTCTGGATATTTTGTATCTTGATATCTTGTTGGTTGGATTATTCTTTTATTATTTTTTCCTTGTAGTTTGAAAATTATAGTTGTGGTATAAGCTTATTATATTTTTTCACTGGCCAAGAGATTTACCACCATTAATTCTCCATGAAATAAATGCTAATTTAATTTATTTTCTATGGCCAGGTGGGTCTATCGTATCATTCTTTTTATATCGTAACAAAGGTGAGGTCACAGACAGCCAGATGTGTTGTCCATGGTGTGGTAATAATGAGCAAGCTATTTTTCTACCTATTGGCTGGTTTCAATTTTTTCATATTGCTGCCCTGTCACATGCAGCTTCGTGAGCTGATGCAATAGACATATTGCTAGTTAATTGTTCAGGAACCCTGTATTGTCCTTTGCCTAGTAACTAGGCCTCATTATTGTGTGTGGCCAATGTGTTTTGGGTCACATGGTCTGAGAAAGTGTTTGGATACATCACCGATATGCATTGACCAAGAAGGCCTGGGAAGACGCTGTACATGCAGAGATCACCGTAAATGATCGATTTAGCGCTGCCATTCGAATGAGTGCTGCTCTTGAGTAAGCGCTGCACCTTTACCGAAAATAATTTATTTAGTGAGCGGCTCTTGAATGAATGCCGGGGGGCCATTTTGGGTATCTACAAATTAAGGCCCCACCTTTGATACAGCACTTAATCTAAAGAGATATAAAAACCATATCGCTTGAGAAATAAGACCCCATCCAACTAGTGAGTTCTAAAGTTTTAAGCTAGGGAAACTCAACTCTTGAAACTGGGTTCATATAACAGTTCAAGGTGTACATATCTTATATTAAATTGTGCATACCCAGTATGCACCTCACTTAATTCTCTCTATATTCCCCTCAGTGTTTTACCCGTAGTTGAAATAAGCGCCACTCTTGAATGAGCGCCACTCTCATATAAGGTGAGCGCGGCACCTATGACAGAGAAAATGAAATAAGTGCCATGGTGCTTAATCAATCAGTTACGGTAGGCAATATTGTTCTATGCCATTCAATGCACTCTATTCAATCAAAATCACATTAGTCACGCTAGCCTGTGTTACATGTATGTAGTTGTAACAATATACACATAAGCAGCTGACACCAATCCAAGACTTCCTTAGTTGTGTCACATTTCACACAATCCTCAGTGTCTCAACTACAGTAACTACAACAACTACTGCAACGACAATAACTACTATAATTAGAACAAGTACAAGAACCAGAAGAACTACAACGACCACAGGAATTCCAACAGCTAGTAGAACTAGCACCACAAGACGCCAACTGTGACTTAAGCCATCTGTGTCTGGACATTATACGTAAGGCTTACATGAGGTACAGATCTCTGCGTGTTTCATAGAGATGATTCTCCTTCGGATTATTTTCTCTCTGTTATCTATCGTTTTAGTTTCGTCCGAACCACATTATAATGAGAATGTAGGACACATTATCGAAAGCATTAATGATTTTGGTTTCGATCTGTTAAAGATTTTCAGCAAAGATAAGAAACTGAAAGATGAGAACTTATTCTACTCTCCGACTAGCATTTCGCTTTCTATCGCCATGGTGTTTTTGGGAAGTAGAGGAAACACTGCGAGACAGATTGCCCAGGCTTATAAGTGGTATAAACACGAGTATGAAGATGTACACTTGGCTTTAAAATCTCTACAGGAGGCAATTCTAGAAACGGGACATGACAATTTGGAGCTAAAGATCGCGAATCAAATCTGGGGACACAATGAGTTGGAGGAGACAGCTGAATTTAAAGAGAATTCCTTGGAATTTTATAATTCTCCCATTGCAAAAGTCGACTTCAAATGGAGTTCAGAGGAGGCGAGAAAGGAGATTAACAACTGGGTTGAAAAGAATACCGCCGGGAAAATAAAGAGCTTTCTTCCACCTGGAAGTGTTAATCAAGATACGCGATTGGCGTTAATTAATGCAATTTATTTTAAGGGAACGTGGCAGCATGCTTTTTTACAGGAGAGAACTTATCATGCTCCGTTTTACACATCCAGTGACCTCAAAAATATTTTTGAAGTTGAAATGATGTCACGCACTGCGAAACACAGCTACTTCATGGATGAAGAAAAACAATGTAAAATTTTGGAGCTTCCTTACAGTGGTGGAGAAATTGCCATGTTTGTTGTTCTTCCTCATGAGATCAATGGAGTGTCCGAGCTTGAAAAGATGTTAACAACTGACATAAT
This sequence comes from Porites lutea, assembly GCF_958299795.1. Taxonomy (NCBI): domain Eukaryota; kingdom Metazoa; phylum Cnidaria; class Anthozoa; order Scleractinia; family Poritidae; genus Porites; species Porites lutea. The sequence continues at coordinate 9,320,511 of NC_133210.1, forward strand.
GTTTCACTGGGTCAACTCAGTTGAAAACACAACAGTTCAGATGTCTCTTCCTAAGTTCATTCTGAGTCAGCACTTTGAGTTGAAGGAAGTACTGTATAAACTTGGTGTTACAGACATCTTTGAGCCTGATTTATCAGACTTGTCCGGGCTAAGTTCAGTGGAAAGGCTGCATGTGTCCCATGTAATACACAAGGCCCATGTGCATGTGAATGAACAAGGAACAGAAGCTGCCGCAGCATCTGGGGTACTTATTCAGAAGAGATCCATAGACCCTCATCCAGAGTTCCATGCCAATCATCCATTTTTGTTCTTTATATACCACAAGAGTTCACATGTTATTTTGTTTATTGGTCGTGTCAGTAGACCTCAGATGACTGAACAGGAAAGTGCTGAGACTGGTGGTGATGCTGAAATACCTGATTTTGGTCATCCTATTGATGAGCTATAAGCTTTGTTTTTTTGTTTAGTTTTACATTCAAACCATAGTCAGATAATGGATGTCATAGGGGGTGTCAACCTATGTATCAGTCGAAGTAACGAAGACAGGAAATTCCAGTCAAAGTGGCTAACTTTGTGGCCGTGGCTAGTGTTTGAAAAAGATGCCATGTTTCATAAGATTTGCCTCAAACATGGCAAAAAAATACTATAACCTCAGTTGCAATTTAAATATTAAGTATTAAAAACTGTCAAAATACTCTGTACTTAATGTAAAGCACATTAAAAATACACAAAGTACTGCACACGCTACCATGAATTGCTCATATCATTACCGTCTTCCTTCGTTCCTTTCTTTGATCCCCCCTTGCACCCCTTGATGTCAGTGGCCCATACTTTCATGAAATGGCCCATAACTTTTCAAAGTCAGGGGCCATTGGCTCATTTGTGTATTTTCCCTGGCCAACACTTAGTTGAGACTCGTTCAAAACTCATCTGATACTTGACTGACACTCCGCCAATTTTGCGACCTATATGTCAACCGACAGTCGTGTCGGCTGATACCGTAAAATTCCGAAAATAAGCCCTGGGGCTTATATTTTTCAAAGGCCCTTTTTGAGGGGCTTATTTCTGGAGGGGCTTATGTTCAGAGGGGCTAATTTACGGAGGGAAATTTGCATTTCAAAATCGATTGGGCTAGCCTTATAGTTGGAAGTAAATTTACCGTTTTTGCATTGTTTTACTTTGTATTTGAGGGTAATTTTCCAAGACTTAGTACAAGCCCCCGAGAGGCTTATATTTGGAGGGGCGATTTAGCGGAGGATTTTTTGCGTTACCCGTTTGGGGGGCTTATATTTGGAGGGGCTTATACATGGAGAGGCTTATTTTTGGAATTTTACGGTATATCAGTTGACACCCCCTATAAGACACATGATCCCCAAAAGACTGACAAAAGTGACATGCAATGACAGAAACATTAGCTTGTCACTCTTTTACAGTATGTGATATAAATAAATATTATATCGTTGTAAGGGAGTGACTTACCCCCGAATGCTTGGGTCACCAGCTTTCCACCGATATACCGGAATGTCATTGAAATGAAAATTGCGAAATAAAATAATTATTTGGGATTTTGCTCCATACATTAATTTTTTACTGAAACTTTCTCTAGGACACACAATGTTGATTGTTAAATAAACATTCCTTAATATGGGTCTGAACAGGGGTTTGTTATTTCTGGGCCACATTGTAAATTCTCTCATTTCTACATTTCTGTTACCATGCCTGCTAACTTGAAGGGGATTGTGCGACTGACTAGTCCAAGTTAACCAAAGCACACAAATAACAATGTCTGCAATAGAGAAACCTCTATAGTTAACACTGGTGTCTGAATTTGTTTATTAATTGTCTCTAAAAAGCGATCAAACATTGGAGCTTGTCCTCAGAATATCTGCTGTAGTGAGACTTCGAAGAGCTCCTGCAGGTGAAGGGCCAATACTAATGTCTATCAACATCATCATCATCACTCTCTGAACTACTATTATCACTTTCACTCCTCTTACGATGTTTCTTTTTCTTGTGTCCACTGTGGTGTTTGTGTTTTTTCTTAGACTTTCGGTGATGCCTGTGCTTGTCTGAAGAATGATGCATGTGTTTTCTGTTGTCCAGTATCTCTTTTGATTCAGAAGGATGTCTGTTGTCTTTGTTATGGTTTGCTGTGCTGTCATTTCCTTCAATGCTTGGAGAGAGTCTGGAGGGAGAGATATTCATTCTTTGTGTGAATGAATGGGAGAAAAACCACCTACCCCTCCCCTAAGCTAACATTTTGTCCTCAGTGAGAAGTGAGTGTTATGTTGTCTTAAGGGAGGGGTAGGTAGGCAGTTTCCCAGAAACGTATAAGATGATCCGAAAAACCTGGGATGGAGGTTGTTTAGTACCAACATTGAAATATTATTTTTGATAAATAATGATATAAAACAACCCAAGAATTGCAACTGACAGAGGACCAACCAGTGCTTTTATCAAAAAGAAAATAGGAAAGTTGAACTCGGAAGGCTTAAAAAAAAAAAACTCCAATAAGTAATCACGGTGTGGATTGAACTCTGGACCTATCTCAACAACAGCACCATTCCAAGGCTGTACTCCAAGAAGATTTGAAGGGAGCCCAGTGCTTTGAATCTGTGAATCCCAGGGTGTTCAGTAATATTAGGATTTCTATTAAAAAGACTAAGATTTCCTTATTGCCCAAGAGTATAGGTAAGTTGTTAGGGGAAACAGGGCACTGCTAGTGAATGGCCCTGCATTCATCCACTACCTCTCAAAAGTGCAAACTCTGATATGCTCACTCCCCAACCATGAGGCCTTTCAAGGGGGCTGTGCTGTCACTTCCTCAGTCATTTCTGACACCACCTGTCACCAGGTAGGTTAGGAGAAAAGGTCGCTGTTGATTGAGCATAATAATTACTCAGTCTGGAATTTGCTGCAGATGTAGGGCCAGGAAATAATATTATTAACCTTTCTCTCTCGAGGGACCGTTCTTAAACAATAAGAAAAATTTCAAACAAAATAACAGAAAATGTTTGGAAATAACAGAAGGGAGTTTTCTCCACCAAAACAGTCAAAATGAAAAAGAATGTTGCTTTCACTACTTGAAAAATGGGATTGTTGCTGTTACAATTCTCTCCTCCTTTTCTGTTGATTGTTGGTGCTTCCTGAGAGGATGTTGCCAGTTTTTGGGGCTGTTTTGCCTGTCACTTCTACCCCTTAGAAGTCCTCAATAATGCTTGATGTTAGCTCCTACAAGCTACATTATGTACACATGTAATACTTACCTGTCTGATATCTGTCGATCATCTGGATCACTCTCATCACTGCTGTATTTCCTTCTACTCCTCTTTTCATGCCGTTCCGATGTTCTACTACGTTCTCTATCCTTACTGTGCCTACGATGCCTACCACGCCCATCATCTCTTTCACGGCTCCAGTCCCTTTTACGATGCCTCCTATGCCTGTCCTGATCCCAGTCTCTCTCGCGTGATCTGTCTCGGCTCATATCTCTGTGTCTGCTTCTCTGATCTCGTCTCCAGTCTCTCTCAGATCGTTCAGATCCCCAGCCATTGCGAGGAGTACGACCTGGAGAAAGTTCATCTCTGTGGCTGAATTCATTGCCTGGATTGTGATACACATGCAGGAAGTTACAGTTCTTGCCTCGAGGGCATCGGTTTCTTTCAAAGAGACCTGCAAAAAACACAAAAAAAGTGATAAGAAGTGATGCCTACCCTGGGTGCCTGAAGTGTTTTTTTTCTCGCATGCAGCTGAATGGTTTGGTGTCAGTCAAAGGCTGACAGATCTTTGGTGAAAGGCTGAGGTCACAAGTGGCAAAGCTGCAAAAAACTTTTCCCTTTTTGCGCAGGTCACTATAAAGGCTTGACTGCAACCAGAAATTGCTCATGAAAAGTCTCTGGCACCAAGGGTAAGTGATGCTGCTACAAAAGCTAAATTGGTGAAATTATGGGATAGGCTGGTATATCTACAGAGAACAAAAAATAAGCCTGGATCGTAATGTTTTAGAAGGATTTGTATGGAGTCATCAGAGCATAACAGATAGTACTTTTATCTCCCTGCCAATTTGCACTAACAGGCTCATTTTTGGCAAGTGTTCAAAACATATTTCAGCTTGTTCTTTCTGGATGTGCCAGCCTATTCTATAATATCACAAATCTGAATTTTTGTGAAGTCACACTTCTCTTTTCTAAAGGAGGAATAAAGCATAAGACAAAGCCATTCTTACAAGAATCTTAGCCTTCTTGCGACCACATTTTCTGGCCGCTATATATGGCTACTTATTATGAGGAACATTCGCATACAAGGTCAAGCGAATGAATGTTGAAGGAATGTAAGAAAAGGAAAGAAATCAATGGCTAAGGATTGAATCTTGACACCTCTGCTTCCAAAAAATAAACAATCACTCAGGCAAGAAAATGTGCCAGTAAAGGGGAAGTCATTAATTAACAGATTTGAGTTATGGAGATGAGAGTTTAAACAGCAGTAAATACCAGGTGAGTACTGCTTACTATTATTTTAACAACCGGATAGGAAATTCATGTATCAGGGAGAACCAGACATACCACAAATTGCTGACTTCCACTTTGTTACTGGAGAGTATTCACAGGATAGCTGCTTTGATGCATACCAGCGAGCATTAAACATTGCAAAGGCTTTAGCACACTCCTCTTCACTATCAAACAAATAAAAATGACAAGTTTAAAATCTTCACATGAACTTTCCATGACCCTCACTTAAATTCAATGACTGTTCATGGCTGGAAAATGAAAATCTCAAGATGCACAACCTTCCAGGTTTTTTCTGCGACCATATGAATCTGAAAACACTAGGTGGCATTTACCGGCTAAACTGCACGTAAACATTCCCTCTTAAGTGTGGCTCATGATTGCAACAAACCTAAAATAACCAATAAAAAAATTTAATGACCAATTATTAATCTAACATGAAACAGCTTTACTTCTCAAAACCGTAAAATGCATGCTCTATTAATTTATTTTAGGCTGTTTTGTTACATTATGTTCTGATTTATAATCTAGAAGTATCTTTCAATTTTCATTTAACTGTTTTTACAATAAATATCAAATGTGATTAAAATGTTCCGTGTACAGTAAAAATTGTTTTTCCCTTACTCCCGGCTATTTTCTTTGAGTTCTGGATAACTCAAACATTTTTGATTTCCCTTGCAGGTTTGAGTTATAGAGTGTTTTCATATGACATCACGGCGGCCATATTGGTGTCCCAAAACAATGAAACGGCAGCCATGTTTGTGTCCCAAACCAATCCTGGGGGAGTTGAACTCTTTTCTTATGTAAACGCTTTCTTTTGTTCCAATAAATTTGCATAGATGCTGGCCAAGTGAGTGAAAATGCTCTACTGGGTGTTGGCTGTATTTAGTGGAGCTGAACCCAATAATGGAATAAAATTATTGCACAAAGTTTAGACAATCTAGGTTACCGATGATCAGTTATGACACACAGATAACCATGTACAGTAAAAACAATTTGCAGTCTGTCCCCTTTTTGAAACATTTTTTCATTTATTTAAAATATCTTACCTTGAACTGCACAACAGTTCCAGCCTTCTTGAATTCTGGCAGAGTATCTTCATAAAACTGCTTGAAATTTTCATAGGCTTCTTTGTCATCATACTTAACAATGAAAAAGAAAAAGGAGAAATTATTATGTTACAAAAATTTAGTACTAATTTTGACAAATTTGAGCAGTAATGTCCATTGAAGCCAACAGAATCCAGTTTTTAATTAACAGCCATGGATCCACATCTCCTTAATCTTAGTGTATTTGTTACAGGCCAAAATTAAATTCAGGTTAAAAATTTTTTAACTATTAAGTAGATTCTTAATTATTTTCCTTTTGTCTCCTGGCCCTAATTCATAGATAATTAGGGCTAAGAGACAAAGGAAATAGTGAATCAACCTAGGTTGAAAAATTTTAAGGCGAATTTTATTCTAACTAGTAACATATTTACTCTTAGTAGAGTTTGAGTTGCATTTTGTTTGGTAGGTGATTCTTCATAGCCATAACATCGAAATTTTAAGAACAGGGCACATCAGAAGCCACTGAGTCAGTATAAAATCACTGGCAATGCATACCTCAAGGCTAGTGTCCTGATCTGCCTCATCTAACATGGACTGAGACAGTCGAATGTCATTATACATGCCTGGAATCATTAATGTCACACTTGATGGGGGGCGTGGATGCTGTCTTGAACACCTATTGTAAGAAGATAATAGTTGCACAGGATGTTGAAAATAGGGCCTTCATTAAGAAATGGGGGCAGGGGGTGCAGACTCCCCTGGCTACGAGAAACATGACCTCTAGCTACATGTACCTTCAAAGAATAATAGAAGAGAAGTAGAACCAAAGGAAATGCCTAGTTGTTTGGTTACTGCCTTGTTGTGGTATTTACCAGACAACTTGAAATCTTAGTGACAGCCTTGTGATTAACCACTTATTTACTAATACAATATTTAATTTCCACACATTCTTTAGTTGGCACTGGGTACAATTTTTGCTTCAAGCTGTTTCAAGTATACAATGTTTCATTTATTTAATCAGGCACTTGAAGTTTAAAAGCATAAATTTTGGTACACGTAAGTTATTCGTTTAGATAAGGAAGTCAAAATGTTGGTCACCTTTCTCCAAACCTACAGGCTCCTGTTTTCAAGTAAAATGAACAATTCACTGTGTCCTGCATAGAGGAAAAGGCAAAATGATTAACTGTAGTCATAATTAACACAAATATTTGTTTATTTTAAAGTTTTTTAAGCAATACACCTGTAGATCTGTAATCTGAAAAAAGATAACATCATTTTGTTAACAATGGGTTAACACAGCTACTTATTTGGGTCTAACCAAATTATGAAAACTATAGAGGGTCTTAATGGAGGTCATACTCCCCCTTTCACAGACACAGAGGAAAAGTAAGTGGGTGTTACGAAAACTAAGACCCTCGAAAACTAAAACCTAAGACCTAAGACCCGTCTTAGTTTTCGAAGACCCCTAAAATCAAATCCATCAAAATATGAAGTCAAATTGTAATCGAAATAGGTCTAATCTGTCAAATTATCTTCTGTCCGATTCTTTCTACCAAGTTTTAGGTCCAATTTAACAGTAAATTTGAATGGTTCTATTTCCGGAAGCTGTATGTATTTACCTGCTCTGTGCCATAAGATTTTTTGTTACTTGAGGGGGCTAGAGGATTATGCCAGGCTTCTTCACTATGCTGAAATAAGATATTTTCAGTATTAATAATAATATTGATCTGATCTCCTTTGATTCTTCCAAGTAATAATTTTTTTTTTATATTTAAACATATAGCCTGCAATGTAAGTGTGTTTTAGGGGGTAGGCAAAAACTGCGTAACATTTAAGTTCATATTTTTGTGGCCAACATTTGATTTTGAGAATTTAAAATGGTGATTATGCAAGCAGAAGAAAACGTTTGCAATACAAGCTACTAAACTAAATGTAGAGTTCACTAAATAAAAGTGACAACAATGTGTATGATGGGAGCTGTGATGGTGACAGTGAGGGTGCAACATTGATGAAAATGATGAATAGATGGTGATAAGATGTCAATAAATATATATTATGGTGACAACGTTTTGTTGTGATGGTGATGACAAACAAACTACTCAGGATTTTAAACTGTATGAATGCCACATTTTCATAATAACATCTTTATCATTACTATTATTTCACTGGGTCAATTCACACTTGCTTTAAGACTTAAATTGTTCAACAGGGCTGAGTTCTTCAAAGCTGGGTTAAGATAACCCAGTGTTAGTGTGAGATTTGAATTCAGATTTGAAAGCTTAAAAAGAATTTCAGTTTTAATTCTTTTTGTCTACAAGTTGATGATTGGAGGCTCTAAAAATTACAGAGAAAATATTATCAGAGAAAATGCTTTTGAACATAAGAAAAAGAAACCTGGGTTGAATTTAACCCCGGTTTAAGCACAAATTGGCCTTCGAACAACTGAGCCCTGGCTATTTCACTACATAGTAAGTTCTTATTATCAATGACCAAAAATTGACCGTTCAAATTTCAAAAGTGACAAACATCAATTTCCTCCTAAAAGTATGAGAATTAATAAAACTATAAAAGTATCCCCAAAGGAAAAATGCTATGATCTTTTATCAAATTCTCCCAACTTATTCTGTAAGGAAATGTATAGAGATCAGTTGCAAGAATTTGTATGCAGATACTGGGGCTTAAAGGGTTAACGTTATCATCTGAGTTACAGACAGGTACAGTACCTCAGAAGTTGATGGTTTGTCCAATTCCCTGAACAAGGCATCCTATTGAAATGAACAGTCCATACATGGCTTGAGGTAACGTTAAGATTTTAAAAATCATAGAGATAAATTTGCTATCATCTAAACTGAGAGAAGGCAGATTAGCTACACAACCTTACTATTAATTTGCAGTCTTTAAAGACTGACAAAAAGAATTACAACAACAAGCTAATCACCCAAGTTGTTGATGAGTTGAAAATCAAAGTGTCTGCTTTGAAAGCACATGCAATGGTTCGTTTCTAGAGAAAGTGTGGTACATTGGGTGGGAAGTGAAAAATTGAAGTTAAAACTTTAACTAGCTTGAAATAATCTTGACCTTGATGTAGCATTCTGATGTTTTTTTTCCTCTAATTCCAACCACAAATAACAGAAAGCTCACCAGTGATCAAACTTCTATGTAGCATACAATGTACAAGCAATACATATCTGTAAATATTATTAAAAATATCATACCATAATTTAAATGACTTACAGTTAAGTACATTGTACTTTTTGTTTGTTTGTCTTCAAACAACTTAGATTTACATAACAATAATCATCATAGTTAATTTTGTTGGTTTTATTATGTTCACTCAGAAATGGGCATGATAAAAATTAATGTATAAAGAGATTGTCAGGGGTTTGAAGGGCCGTTTTAAGCCACAACCATCCTCAATGACCTAGAGGCAGTCGTCTTGGTCGGGAGATGCAGTGCACTGAAAGTTTTCAAGCACAGGCTTTTTCTTTCATCTTGCTCTTCCTCCCAACTCAACTGACTGTCCCTGGGTCTCCAAGAATCAGCCCTAACAAGTAAAAAGGAAAAACAAACAAACAAACAACCCAAACTTTCTACTCATCATACAGCTGTAGAGAACAAGAAATAAAGGGGCTACATCATGAGGACATTGCTGTACTGTTTTATAGGTCAATTCTGTCTGTCTGTAATAACACCAAAGACTAATTCTCATGGGAGCCCGAGAAAATAAATGTCAAAATTTCACCAGAATTGTGAAAAAAATTTCATGTGTAAGATGTCATTTTGTGAAATTTGACATTTAATATTTCTCAGGTTCTCATAAGAAATTTTCTCTGGTGTTATTACAGATAACTAAAATTATTATAACTATAGCCCTTGAAAAATGTAAAAAAGAATTTGATATTGTTTAAATTATTCTGGTACAAGGTTTTTGTCCACTGAAAACTAAAATTACTCAATTTCCTGATGGATTCCGTCTTAAGCTATTTAAAAAGATAGCAAATAGCATAACATAGCTGCTTTAAGTTACTGGTACATGCTAAAAAGTATTTAGGTTGTGCATGTATGTTAGCTTTATCTAAATGGAGTTATTTCTGATAAAAGATACAGAAACGTCTCTGATGTAATGGAGCCCATGTTTCAAGGACGCAGACTGTTGTTTGAACTTCCCTGATGTTGTTTCATGTTTGTTAAGGATCATCAGAAGTTCCTTATAATAATTAACTTACAATGATATATTGTTCAAAAATATAGAAAGTATTTTAAAGTATTTTCAGTCAGTAATAAAGATAACACACATCTGTTTTGTATACATCACAAAATAAGCTAGAATTAGTGTGCCCGTTTGCATGGCATTCATATCAACATGAGATGGTCTGACAGCATGTAAACATAGCAAGAGAGACAAAATTCAAGTTATGTCAATTAAAGAGCATGTGCTACACAAATTTCAAAGACAATGAAAGAAAATATACATAACTTTATATATCAATAGCAAAACATTTAACACCAAGATCTGCAGAACATACAACTGTACAAAAGACTGAATCCTTGCTCCTTTACATGTCTTAACACTGCTGCCTCTTTAAGTTTTAGTTTTGAGTAAGTTTCTTAATATTATGTAACAAAAACTGGTTACTCTTATCTTGAGAGGTAACTTGATTAGTTGGGATACAGGATTTTTTCAATGAATATTCAACTCCATCAACAATGACATCACCTCTTTCTCTTTGATGGCTTTTTGTTTTTGTTCTTCTTTTTCTTTTTCACGTCTCTGTTCTTCTTCCCATTCTCTTTTAATTCTCTCCTGCAACAAACAAGAAATTTAATATCAGCTCTTGAAGCCCTTAAATCAGCATTCATAATTATTGCCCATGCTGTCTTTCAAGGCATTACCTCAATCTTTGGCAATTTTGTCATTACCAGGATTACACCTGCACTCCCGCTGATCAACAGCCTCTCACTTAAGGTTAACATGTACATGCATTACCTCTTGTTCCAATTTTTCTTTTAACTTTCTTTCCTCATCTTCTCTCTTCTTTCTAAATCTCTCTTGAGCAATGGCTTCCCTCTCCAGCCATAAACGCTGTTGAGTTTTTCTGGAAAAAAAAAATGCAATAAGCAAGCAGTTTGCTTTAAAATGCAGATGACTTAAATGTGCTGAATTAATAAAAGGATTACCCCATATGCCTTTTTAAAATATTGCTGAACTTGAAATACACTTCAGTGATGAAAACTGTTTAATAGGATCATGGAAAATCCATTTCAAGAAAATAAATAAGAGTTTTATTGAAGGAGGAAAATGTTTTTAACTGCCATTTCTAATTCATGGAACCCACAGAACATTAAATAAAGCAATTTTAAAGTCTATTCATACACTAACTATCTCAGTAGAAAAAGTCTAGTTTTTAGTCACGGAGGTGCGATGAGATGTGGAAAGTGCAAGAGACGCAGAAAAGTCAAAAGAAGAAAGTGAGCAGCACGCTTGACCCAATGAATGTTCTGCTTGACTCAGATTCTACATTCTTACGTATGATCATAATATTCAGGTATGTATTTTCTTTTTTTAGTACATTGGAGGGGATCCCATAGGTTCTGTAAGTTCTCTTGGTTTCCCAAATTAGTTTTTAACTATGACTAACTTAAAAGCTTTTTAAAAATTATAATGTATTTCAGCTTTTGTACAATTGTGGATTGACAGGTTTCATCACATTCCATCTTGAATCAAATTCCTGATGATTAATGTACAGTACTGTCACAAATTTTTATTAACATTTTTATGCACCTTTCTTCTTCCTCTTCCAGTAATCTTTTCTTTTCAGCTCTTTCCTTTACTTCTAATTTGGCCCTGGTAAAAACAAAGTGTATTGATCGCAAAAGCCTTCTACAAAAAATACAATTAACTTCTGACTCTTAAGCCTCAAAGACAGGACTACTTATTTCATGCAATTTCATTCATACTGCACAAACTGTACATACATTACCAATACCTGCTGTTTCCGCAAAAACTGGACATACAACAAAATTTACATTAATTTAGAAACCTTTTCAAAGAATAAAACATCTTTGGAAAATAATGAGTGGACTATCTGCTTATTTGTTATCACTTTTTTCTGTTGATAAGCTATAACTTCAACTGTTCCATCAAGAGTTTGAAAAGCTGTGACTGTAGGGGACCTTCTTAGAGCAACGCACATGCATGACTTACATCCTTACCATGCCTATTACATACATCTACTGCAACAAAAGTAACAACAAACAATAAAAGATAAGAGGATCAAATCTAGGGTCTCGTAGCAATCTGGCCAAATAATTAATTACTTACTTCAAGATGGGGTCATTCTCTATTCTCCACTTTTCTGTAGGAATAAAACAAAACAAAGAAAGTGGGTGAATTTTACAGTGTGACTGGGAAAACTGTGAACACTTGAAATATGTCAGGAATGTTATTGTCTTACAAAAGAAAAGCCAATTAGGCATGAGAAAACTAAACCACAAGCAAGAAGGTTAATTAGTTTGTGGTTTTGTGACCAGTTCACATGTCCTGATCTTTGCTGTGATTGCTCATAACACAATAAACATTCCTGAGATATTTCAAGTGTTCACGGTTTTCCCAGTTGCACTATAAGCTCACTAAATGAATGTAAAAGATGTGATAAAGATGTGATATGTGACAGGACAGGAGGTGGGTAAGGAGTGAGGGGTATGTGGAGGAACAAGGGACCCAAACCTTCCACCTCCTGTACATTGCATTCCTGGCTCCTGCCCCTGTTTTCTTAGCTTCCTCCTTTTAGCCCTTAATATAATGCATTGTTCCATAATTCCCTGTATATCTCATGCCTCTTACCCTTTTACACCTCCCACCTCCCCTCTTTCCTCTCCCACCTCTGGCCCTCTCACTAATCTCCCGGGGCTCCCACCCCCATCTCCTTCCCAAGGGCAGAAAGACTCAAGGCGAACAAGGCCTAATAGTCTACCAGTTCTCGCAAGCAATCACCATACTAAAAATAATAATAAAGGCCCGTTTCAAACGTTGTGCTACTGCCGTGCTAAGCTGGCTCAACTGTAGCTTGACTGCAGCATGACACTAGCCTGACTTGGTTTCAGATGTCGAATTTAATTCAGTCGAATAGAACGGCTATTGCCAAAAACTAAACACAAAAATAAAGAAACGGTTTAGCAAATTTTTAAATGTATTCTAATGTATTTATAATTTATGAATTGAGTTTGGCACAGCAGTAGGGTGACATTTGAAACCAAGTCAAACTACTGCTGTGTAGCACGACAAAGCTTGCCATGCTACACAGCAGTAGCACGGCTTGGTTTCAAACATTACGCTACTGCTGTGCTAAAGTTGAATTTCATTCAATCAATTTGGTTCAGCATAACAGTAGCACAACGTTTGAAACGGGCCTAAGCCACCACTGAACAAAACAACTTGTGCAGTGCCTGGACACTTAATGAAAAACATTTGATGAAGAAACCTTGCACTGAAGGCTTTGTCAAGGACTTCTACCCTCTAGAGGTAGAGAGGGAATTTCCATTTCTACTCATATTAAGTTGATCTGACCTTCCACAGTTTAAATACTAATAATACTAAGTTCTTCACCTTCAATTTCCTCCTGCTCTCTTTTCTTCGCTGCTGCCTGTCTCTTTTGCCTTCGTCTTTCCTTTTTAACAAGCCTCCTAAATTGTTTGTGGCTAAAAATATGCACACGTATGTGGATATATAAGCTTATAGCACACAATATTTACTACAAAGAGATAGAAGAGTTCCTTTTTTTCCAAAAGAATACCAAGATTGGATATGATATCAGTATGCTTGGGTCCAGCTGACCTGATCGATAAGCTATGTTCTGTTTCGTTGTACTTTGAAAGTCAAACGTGCAAGATACAAACAATTTGAAAACGACAAAAACAATTTCAAAGGAAGAAACATGAAGAGTTAATTTACTAGAAGCAGGTTTATACCTGAGTTTAAGAGGGGCATCAGCTCTTTTAGAATCCTTCATAACATCTTCTTCTCTGCTTTCGTCTTCCTCAGCCGCCATGTTGGCTAGGAACCAGTTTCCCACTGCTCTTGCCTCGTTGTGGTGTAGATCATCCCCAGGTCTTCCCGGCCTTCAGCTCGTTGACAACAAAAATGGCGTCTTGTTCAACGTTTGTTTTGCAGCAGTGAAAAACGCAAATTTTCTTAGTTTTTCTTTCTGAGGACTTATTTCCTTAAAAGAATTAAGTGAGGAATAGCCATCATGGCTACTATGATAAACGGACAATTGATTTTGGAAGAAGAATATGACGAGAACTACCAGCCTACGGAACAGGGTGAGATATCTGAAAAAAAAAATAGTTCAACGTAGGATTAAATTACACAGTGAACAAAAGCGGTGTTTTTCAGACCTTAGATTAATACTAGTTTTTCGCGAATATATGATTTTTTGTGTTCAATGGACTGTTGAGGGACCAGTAAGCTTACATATTTATTTGGAGGTCAAATCACTAATTAGTGCTTTGATCTGTATAAATCAGCTGAGCTTTTAATAGCAATCGCGTTTGTTTTTTCTATGAGGTTTCTGGTGGAATGAGTTTTTTTACGCTGCAATTATTTCGGTGTGTTTACACGAAGTATTTTCTTTTACAGTTTTTTGGGTGAATTTTTAACTGCATTCCTATTCAAGGACATATCAAAAATAGGAGGTCAAGTCAATAATTTGCTGGCCAAGTACACTGTAGCCCTCATGTATGTTTGCAGTTGTACATCCTGGATGAGCAAACTTAAACATGCGTGAGGGCTATTAGTAGACCCCTTAGCTATATTTTATGTTGTATTGTGGATTGTGGAAATAGGGTATGCTGCTTTATCTATGTCAGTATCTGTAGACAAAATTATTTTTGTGGTTATTGTTTGTAATTTGCTCTTAAATGGAGTCACTTCATACATTACCTGTAATTTTTATCGGTATCCCTTTTTTCACATTAAGGAGGCCCTGCCGGGGGGTCCCATGTTGCCTGTCTGAATTTTAAAATGTCTTGTGTTGGTGTTTATAAATGCTTGTCACTTATTGTCAGCTTTGCCGTCACTGTTGCAATTTGGCCGAGGGAGGTTGTCTCTTGTCGTGATTTCATTTTACGCGCTGTCGCTACTTTTTGGGCCATGTCACTTGTTGGAATTTACCCTGGCAGGGTCCCATTAAGAGTTTTAATGAACAGGTATATCTAATAATAATATGTTGTGCCTGTCTGCCTACAGAGGTATTTGAGTATGCACTCTCAATTGGCATAGATCCTTACAAGGAAAGGGATCTCCTGTTTATTGCACGAGAAGGAATTGTAGCTCCCTTACCTCAAGACTGGAAACCTTGGTGAGTTCCAGTGTTCAATGTACCAAGAAAAAGGTCCTTGACTGTACAACAACTAGAAGGGGTTTACTGTAAATATTTTTGGTATACCATATTGAAAGATTTATTCTTTGTCATATGTTAGATAGGCAGGGTGCTAAGAAAATCAGTTTTACAGCTTGTCAATTGGGCATGCTGTAGTTAGCATGTACAATATACCAGCCCATAAGTCATTTTAACTAGCCCAGAAAAAAAAATTGATGAGCAGGTTTGATAATAGTTCTCCTGTAATTTGAATACCCCCAAAAAACTTCACTTGCCTGTAAGTTCCGTAAGAACAGAATTCTCTAGCCTGATATCAAAATCCACTAGCCCTGGGGTATTGGACACAACTTTCTTTGTACGCCGCATAGGCTTGTATAATTTATTATAGAAAATCTTGACGTACATGTGTTATTACTTAGTTGAATAATTTGCCAGCTTTTGATTTTCTCATAAATGTCTTTTTAGTCAAGATTCAACTGGAGAGATTTACTACTTTAACTTCCAAACTGGTGAGAGTGTTTGGGACCATCCCTGTGATGAGTATTACAGAAGCATGGTTCTTGAGGAAAGACGGAGAAGGAGTGCTGCGGGAACATCGTCAAAGAAAGATAATAAGAAGAAGGAGAAAAAAGATGGGACCAAAAAGAACAAGACAATGGATGGGCCATTAAAACAGAAGGTTTGAAAACAGTAAAAAAAAAAGGGGACTTGGGATAAAGCCCTAAGTGACTTCCAATAGATTGCTGATTCTGAAGCTGTTTCCGAGAAAGTGTATTATATTAGGTCAAAAGTCACTTTGAGCCTTATTCCTTTCACCCCTTCTGGGATGTAGCTAAGGAAAAGCTGAGCAGGCTTTTTTATTAGTCAAAACAGCTTTTTTTTCACAACTGCTCCTTCAAAATTCTCCCATGTCTTTGTTTTACCGGGCATTTTTAGCCAGCGGTAAGCTCTTTGTCAGCTGGTGAAATTAGCCCGCAGCTTGCTCTTAGTGAAACCCTGTGCGTGCCCCTTTCAAATGCTGGAATGCCAAAAAATAAAATTAGAGTGGCCTCATTATATTTCTTGTACATGTACAGTTTTGTGTAGCAGTGGGAGCAGGATGATGTAACAGTCAGCTTGTAGGGCCTGCAGCCCCACACTGATCACTCGCTGGATATTTATTATTTTCTTAGTTATCCAAAGATCAAATCTGCAGCCTTACTTAAACTGGCAATATTTCTTGTGTGTTTTTTAATTTGTGATATTGTGGTTCGTCTGGTTTGTTGTTCGTAAATATTGTGGATTTAGACTTGGAGGCTTAGCGTGTTTCCACTTGTAAAAAGCATTAATAATTACGTGACATATATAGTAAAATTACTGTATGTCCCGGTTCAAAATTTTCTGTGGTTTCAAATCTTGCTGTGTTCTTCGACTTTAAAGGGTCAAAAGGAAATGAAAAAAATTAAACCACATCATCTACTCTGTAAGCTTGTCCATCAGTGTTTTGTTTATTTGTCTGTTTGTTTGTTTGTTTATTTATTAATTTTTTTAAATCTCACTGAAGTAAGTTACAAAAAGTAGCAAACAGAAACTCACCCAATGTAAGGGAATCCAAGACAGTGTTGGATACTGGATTCTATGCTGTCAATTTGGAATTACAGTTACTAGACTCAGACTAATTTTTTGCTCGTGGAATCCAGAATTCAGGAAATTTTTGTTTGTGAAATCTGGAATCTTGGGCTTTGGAATACGGAATACAGCTCAAGGAATCCAGAATCCTATTTAATAACCATTGGAATCTGGAATCCAAATTCCTCTGACAAATTTCATTTTGTTTATTTGTAATAAAGCCTCTTGGTCCTGGCTTGGCACCCCTGAAAGGCGAAGGCTCCTTAGCTCCTTTGGGACGTTCATTGGGAACAAGCTCTCCAGTGGGAGGGACGTTTAGTGGAGGATCTCTTGGCACAGGGCCTATTGGAAGGGGATCTCTTGGAGGAACATCAAGTTCTTTGGGAAAGGGTCCTCTTAACGGAAGCTTGGGTACAGGTTCAATGGGTGGTATTGGATCTGGAAGTCGGTTTCCAACTGCAGGAAAAACTAAAGATCCCTTTCAAAATGCTCCTCTTGGTGGTATCAAAGACTCACCTGAGGTAAGTAAAACGCTTTTGTTCCTCTCTTGTTTCTGTTTATATTCTAATGGCATGTTCAATTGACTGTATTCTGGAATAAGAATAGATGGGATAAAGTCTAGAAATCACTTATTTTGACATTCAGTGCATTGCAGTGGAGAGATTTAGAATAACATTTATGGCAAATGGCAAATGTCAGATTCAAGTTGAGAATTTCTCAAGAAAATAAAAAATGTGCAGCAAAGAACAGTCATTTTTTAAATGCCTATTATAATTCAGTTTTGTGTTGTAAAAAATTGTTCCCTTTAATTCTGAAATGTTTTTAATATTTTGAATTTTTGCATCATTACCATAAAGCGATGGTCATCTGACAAAGAGAGGTTTGGTGGAGGTCTCAATGATGCTGCTGGGACAATTACATTGAGCACTGGGTTAGGAGACAACATCAATTTAAACCTCATGCCTGATTTCTCGGATGATGATGAAAAGGGACATGAGGTATATTAATCATTATAGTCATATTAATTTATTTATTTGTAATCTATCATCATATTTTAAATTTACTTATAATCTATACTCAGTCTACTTGTATCTTAACCCATATATGTGTTTATACATTTCTTTGTTTCTTTGAAATGTAGGACCCATTCAATAATATGAGCTGAAACTCAATAAGTTTTTTTGATCACCATAATCCATTATTCTGGTTAGAAAATCAAATGCTTTGCACCATCCATTTAAGAAGCTTCAGAAAGTATAAAATTATTGGCTGTTATGTGGGGTGATAAGATTATTAGTTTTTACTACTCTTCATAATTATTACTCAGCTGATTTGAATATATTTTGAAGCTGGTCCTACAGTGTATGCCCACAATGTCATATTTCATTGTTAAATGTTTATGCTCAAGAATTTCAACCAGGTGGTTTGAGGGGCTGTCATTAAGAGCCAGGGACTGGGGATTTCCCCTGGCTACTGTGACCGTGGCCCCTGGATACTTTGAATTCATATCAAAATAGAAGAAAAATAAACCACAAGAAATCCCTAGCTGTTTGATTCCCCGCCTACTTGTTGTATTTACCTGGCAACTTGAAATCTTAGCTTGGCATCCCTGGGTTTGTGTAAAATAAATAATGGTAAGCACTCCTTTCTACCTCTACCGTTTCTGTTAATTGTTCCTGTCTCCCATTAACTTGTTTTTTCGCAGAGTGACTTTGGAAGGCCAACCATTGATTTGGGTGTGCATGATATTGGAAACCTTGGTTATGAGGTGAGTCACACTTCTGATTTTCAAGATAGTGATAGTGTGACTACTCAAACCGGGGCACTTGTAAGAAGATTG
This sequence comes from Porites lutea, assembly GCF_958299795.1. NCBI lineage: Eukaryota > Metazoa > Cnidaria > Anthozoa > Scleractinia > Poritidae > Porites > Porites lutea. The sequence goes on from NC_133210.1 coordinate 9,338,893, forward strand.
TCCAATCACAATCATTTCTGAAAAAAAAAGATTCTCAAGTTTTTTGGCAAACAGACCAATAAAATTCAAGTATTCAACTATGCAATCGTTGAAAACTTTAAAACCATTTGAACTAACCTGACCTCTTAGGAAACAGTCTTCAAATCTATGAGCATTATTGGTCCGTTTGCCTAAAACCTTGAGAATCTTTTGTTTTCAGAAATCATTGTGATTGGGCAATCTTCTTCCAAGTGTCCCAGTTTGACTTTGAGTAGTCGCACTGTAAGTCGAACAGTAACTAAATGTACGGTACCTATTATGGTTTCAACTTTGTCTTTTGCTTTTGATAATTTTTAAACCTTTTTTGTATCTTGATTTTCTTTTGACTTTCAAGTAGTATTCCATCTACAATTTTAATATGGAGAAATATACATTTTTTATTTTGTAGGAATCAGATTATGAGGAAACTTCCAATCTCAACGCACCAGCTACTCCATCCATGAGTGATGTAGATGATGGAGAAGAAGTTGTAAGTCATAGTTTTTATTATAAATTTCAAGGGAGAAGTTTACCCTGAAAAGTGCGTTACTGTCCTAATCACAAATAATGAAGACAAATGGAAGATGCGGAGTTAAGTCCAGGAAACAGTTTGCTAGCCTGTCGGCTGAAATATATTGGCAATTGTGGCACAGATTTAGCCCATCTGAAATGATGATAATGATGATGAAATCATTTGAAAAATCTAGAAATGAATTGTAACTTTTCAAAAGTTCACCATAAACTTTGTTATTATACATTGTACTCACTATCTGTCATCTTTATAAAGTTAATTTCACTTCCACAGTAAAATTTTCTTTCAACACGGGCTTGTAGTAGTCATGATAAAGTCATGATAAAGTAATGGCAGTTAAATGACAGTATCTCAAAATAATAACTGTGTTACTTTGAATAACCCAGTAAAGTTGATTTATGACTAGGACGGCCAGAGATACTTTTCTAAATTTGAGAAACGGTACTATTAAACACAACTTTTATTGGTTGTCTTTAACAGTTATTAAAGACGACTGATCTGCATGTGCATACTGTAGTACAGAAAAAGCAGTATTTTCACTCTCTCTTGATCTATACACAGGACTTTGGTATCAACAGGACGTTGTCAGACAGGTTGGAAGGAATGAGTGCTGAGCTTCTGACTCCAGCACACAGTGCAACAAGAGCTGAGGTAAAGGAAAACATATCAGGCATCAGGATGATTAATAGTTCTGTCTGTGTGTCCACCTTCTTTACTAGACTGTTCAGTCTCCTATTTTCCATAAGATTGTCCTGGCACTGGCCAGTTGTGCAAAAGGTGGATAGCGCTATCCACTGAATAAATCACTATCCACTGGAAAGATTGGTTTCCCTAATACTTATCCAATGGATAGCGCTATTCATCTTTTGAACAACTGGGTCCAGCTAGATCACTGGAAAGCACTTACTGTTATGGGTGCCGCCATTTTGGTTACAATTTACTAAGTGGATGGGTGTCGGTTTTTATAACCGTGTGGGGAGGGAAGAAAGAAACATATTTTTCTCGCCTCCTCCCAAACTGTCCGCCGTTGTGCTAAGTTGAGTTGATACTCATCCTCAGGTTAGGCATGGTACATTTGAAACCAAGATGGCTGCCCATAAGAGAAATGTAAAAAGAGGTAAAGGCACACACAAGCCAGAGGCCCAAATGGCCGGAGCTTATCCTGGTTTCCTTAGCATGAATCAATGAGTATTGCTACTCCCCCCTGGATGGGATGCTAGTGCATTGCAGGGTTAACCCCCAGCAGTGTGTTGCTGGTACCCATTTAAACACCTCGGTGAAGAGAGACAAAGTCGAGTAAAGTTCCTTGTCTAGGGAATTAACATGACGGATGAGGCTTGAACCCTAGACCTCCAGATCTGGAGTGCGAGGTGTTAACTGCTCAGCCACACATGCCTCCACATAAGAGTGCTCAATTTTGATGATCTTACAGAAACACAATGGATTGTGAACAGTCGTACTTCCTGACTATCTTTGTCTTGGTTTTACCTGAATAACTGTCTTAAGCAGTAATAAGCCGATTGAAATACATACTCAAGGAATGAGGCTTAAAGATGGTTTTACTCAGTGTGAATAATTTATTGTTTGTTGTTTGTTTTTTGGGTCAATTTAGGTTTTTGTAAAACTGCCCACCTACCCCTCCCCTAAGCTATCATTTTGCCTTAAGTGAGAAGTAAGTGTTAATGTTAGCTTAGGGGAGGGGTAGGTGGGCAGTTTCCCACAAACCTAAGTTGATCCTGTTTTTCTTTTCTTTTTTTTTTCATGGCTAGGGCGGTGGTGTTGTGGGTGGTTTAAAAAGTAATAACATCCTGCTTCAAGATTCCAATAATTCCAGGTGAGTGAGCTTTTGGCCAAGTCTTTCATTCACTGTGTGAAGTTATAGCCTGCGTGCAATGCACATGTCTTCTATTTCCTTTGTTGCATGCAGAAAAGGAGTTGTACACATAGAACCTTTATACAAACATTGTCCGACCTAAGATTGTAACTATGAAGAAACTCCTAGGCAATAAAAACTTACCTCTTCTGAGCCTTTTTACTTGAACTAATAATTTGATATTAATTTAAGTTTGTTTATACCACAATTAAAGATTAAGTGGAATAGATTTTTAAACTAATCACAAAGGCTGTAAATCCATAAAATGCTCTCAACAGTCAGTTATGATCTTTTCAAGCTTCTCCAATGATAAATTATAATTGGAGAAGCTATTATGTGTTGATTCTGTTAATGTATTCTGTTTTTAATGACAGGGAAATTGGTGCGAAAACAGACAAGAATGAAGAGGAGAGAGTCCAGAGAGCTAAGTTACAGGCAGAGGCTGCAGAAAGGTCATTACCCATAATTGTATCATATCCAATAAGAGACAAAGCACTGACAATGAAAATGAGTCTGGCTGCCTTGAAAGCTTAAATTACTAGCATGGTCTCAGTTAGTATGTTCACATGTGGCCTTAAAAAGCTAACCTGCATAGCTGGCTGAGGAACTGCAAAGCCGTGTAGAGAATGGGAATAAGGGGCTTTGAAATCTTGACATTTGCGAGTGTGATAGCAAAAGCAATTCCGCCAGCTACACAGACTGTAAAAAGCTAAAACCATCTTGCACAGCATAATAAACAGTACTACAGGAAAGTGCTGCTCAACCTATAGCTAATATTTGAATTGGCCACACTTTAGGATTTAACCCAGACTAAAAAGTTAGAATCATGTTGTACAGAAAACCGTGGGCACGAAAATTTTCCGGGAGTTTAGTTTGCAGATTGGCGATTTTTTGTGTTCAGTGGGAACTAATTTTTGAGATTAGGACAGAATGGTTTTTCTTGCTGGGAGTTAACTAGTAGCTTTATTTTGATAGTTCACGCTTAAGGATTTCAACCACATTCAGTTTTACAGCATAATAAACAGTACCACCTGAAAGTACTACTCAGTAGACTTCATTTGACATTTGACCGGTCACACTTTAGGTTTTTATCCTGTTAGATAGGGGGCCTCTCAAACTTAAGCCGAATGGCTGATTTCTCTGTTTTCCCTTTTTCTTTGTGCTAAAACAGAAGAGCGACACAACAGAAGGGACAGGAAGCAGCTCAAATACAAGAACAAGAAAGGTGATGCTAAGTACTGATTGCAAACCGTGTTGTGTTTTGTTGTTGTACAACTATACCTGTTTCGTGTGCCACCTCAAACTAAATTTATGAAGAGGTCTTTTTCTTTGAAATATTAACCTCCTAGGTTCTCTCGCACGAGGGATAAATAATTCATTTTTTCAAAGTACATGAGAGCTATCATCTTGTCGCACCCTAACATGCCTGTTGTACAATATGAACCAGGGGCATTGTAGCATTAGGGTGGATTTCCACTGTCACGTAATTTTTACTTGCGTAAGCAGGTAAATTGTACCCGCGTGAATAAAATAGAGGAAGGTCGCGCGCAAACGTAAAAGTCGAACCTCGTTTAACTTTTACGTTTACATCCAACCTTTCATATATTGCCTCTATTCTATTTACGCGCGTACGCACGGAAAACTTACTCAACAGTGGAAATAGCTGGAAATCCACCCTTTCCCTCATGTTTCATGTGTGTTAAATCCACCACATTTCACTCGGTTTACACGAGAAAAACGCGTAAAACATGCGTGTTAAAAAATACACGCAAAAAGTAGCACCAAAATACAAAATTTGGCGGGATGTTTTTGTAAGATCGTAAGCATTGGCAGTTGTTTAATTTATGATTATCCGAGACGTACACTGAACGCATGCCATGTTTGAAATCTTCTCCCTACGCGTTGTTCACAGATTGCGCGCTTGGATAGCAGCCATCAAGTGTTTAGCTTCTCTTCCCAGCGGAAAGCTTTGCACGGCTCTCTGGTCGAATAGTTTTTCTTTTTCTCTCAGTCAAAGATCACAGAATAATTCAACTCGAACTTCCATCTTTCGCCACAGTGGACAAGGATAAGAATGCTTAACCATCAAATGTTTTGATCCGTCAGACCCAATTTGTTTCAATAATCTGTTCACTGGCATGTTGTCCTTCAGTACGTACCGTGATAGCAGTCTCCTTCGATCTTCCTAGAAAAATCGGGAAGAGGAAGGATATTTTTTTAGGAAGATCGAAGGAGACTCTGTTCGCAGGGTATCCTTCAGCAACATGATTAAAAATAAAATATTGCTCTAATGAGGCCTTATTAAAACTGCTGTTTTAAAAAAATCAGGGGCAGCCAACGAGAATATACTTCAAAACCACTTAAACATAGCATTTTTGAACGTATTTTAGTATTTAAACGGGAGATATAGGCATATTTTTATCCCCTAAAAATTTTTCATCTGTTCGGATTTCCTAGCTGAGAGTCTAGTGATCCGAAAATTATAGGGATCAAAACTTACCTTTTCGAAAATTTCAGCCAGAAAAAAGGCTCCCGAAAATTCTAGGTGACTTTTTTTGGGTAAAAATCCGTTAAAAAGGGGCAATTATACTATTTTGGGGGGGGTCGAAAATCCTAGGAGAGGCAGGCAAGCAAGAAATTTAACAACAAATGTTCCGAAAATTCTAGATCTCAAATCGTCTTCCGAACAGATATTTTCCAAAAATTGTCATTGGGTGCCCCTGAAAAATAAAATTGAAATCCAACCTTCCGCCGATCAACACAAAGGCTTGGAATTCATTTTTTTATTTTTAAAAACAGCAGTTTAAGGCCTCATTAGCGCAATATTTTATTTCCATTATTTGTTTTTATGGGCGGACTTTTTCAAACTATGGGAGTAGTGGCAATTCAAGTGAAATTTTAGAGTCAAACCATTCTCTGCCGCTTTATACTTTCACAATGATGTTATTCCACTTTCATTTCTAATAATCTCATTAGTGCTCCTTATAATTTCATTTGTAGTAATTAACAGGTATAGTCATTGTTTTGGAGCCTAAAAACAATAGCTACACTTTTAAATTACACTTGTAAAAGTTTCACTGATTTGTTTCAATTCCAATGCCATCACTCAGTTTCACACTGGAACTCTTAGTAATGGTCTTGAAGGGGCTTTGTCACACAATTTGCTTTCTTTTCAGAAATATAAGGCGTGTCTTCATATCAGTTGAATTCTAAATAGTAATAGTCCAGTTTTGTTATTGCGACTATATTTAGGCATTGCTGAGAACTGTTTCCTGTCATCTGTTGTACGGATGATAACTGTGATAAGAATGGACATGGATTGCCGGCCTGCGAGCAAGCTCTCCGGGGCGCTGAAACTTAAAAAATTCAATTTTTTTCATGTTTTACTGCTTTGCCCTGCAAAACTCCCCAAGAAATTATTATGGTTAGGGCTCCCTGCTTGTTTGATATCTTCTTCATAACTCTAAAAGGGCATTTTGTTTATGAGTAAGGGAACTAATGAGCATGGCTTTCAACTAAAACATCCTCGTGATGAAGCCTCTTTAAGTTTTAGTGCTTGGCTCCGTGCTTTAACAGTTTAAATCGTCATTCTGTGGGTTAGCAAATCCGTTTCCAACCTTTAAGTTACTCACTCAAGCAGGCAGTTAGTTTGTTGCTCACTGCAGTCAGATGCTGAAGCACCCACCACAGCAACGAAAATGTCAAAAGCGCACATGATTCACGAGCAAAACAACAGCTCTGCACGTGCATCACACTTCACACTTTTTAGTACATTTCTGTCAAGTCCATTGCACGACTACCACGTGAAGCTTCCTAATCCGACCGAGTTTTATGGAGGATGTAAAAACACGACGAAGAATATTCCTTTTTTTTTTAACATGGATACAGTCCAAACCAGTCCACAAGCGTTCAACTCTTGGAAAAAATTCTTCTACATTTGAGTAAGGTTAAGTAAAGATGATTGACTTTTAAAAAACGAAAATTCATTTTTCTATGCTGACGTTTTCACTGCCCTTGTCATTGTGGTTAAGGGTTTAAGCTGGCTAGTGTTTGTTTATTTGTCAGAAAGTCTGTTTATCAGTCTGAGAGTCCATCGGCAGCTATCCATTCGTTTCTCAGTCAGGAATCCATTCAGTCCTCATCCTGAGAGTTAGACGAAACCTTTCGTTTATTTTTACCCGCAGACTCGCTAAAGAAGCAGCTAAAACCATCGAAGACATGAGAAAAGCTACAGAGAAGGAACTGAACGAAGCCAAGCAGAAACTCGAAAGGGAGAAAGAAGATGCGCTGGAGAAGCTGAAAGAGCAGTATCAAAAAGAACAGGACAACGAAGAAGAACGTCTGAGAAAAGAACACGATGCTGTTATGAAAACACTCGGGGAAAAAGCCAGGGAAGATGCTTTAGAAGAGGAGGCTATGCTGCAAGAAGGCAAACAAGATGCCATGAGAAAACTAAAGCAGCAGATTCAGCGGGAACAAGACGAAGAAGAGGCTGCTTTGAGGAAGAAAAAGGACGAGGCTTTAGATCTGATCAGAGAAGAACTACAGGTATGAGCTGCCTTTATTCTGGGGCACCCAACGACTGTTTTCTGTAAATATCTGTTCGGAGAAGCAGATATCACCTAGAATTTTCTATTACTTGAGGACGGCTAGAAATTTCTAGATGGCTGTTCCATTAATGCACAATTTTCGAAACTTATCTAATAAATTCCCTAGGTTTTTCTGAAGTTTAATTTTTCACTTTTCACTCCTTAGGTTAGACTAATTTTCGTACAAAAAAGGAAACCTGAAATTTTCGCATTCAAAACTTGTATAGTTGAGAGAGAAATGAGAAAGATTATCACTTTCGTAAAACGTTAAATTGCCTCTAAAATTTTCGGGAAAATAATAGTGAGGCCCTTGTAATTTCGAAAAGACTCAAGTTCCCCTAAGATGACCGAACAGATACAAATTTTTTAGCGCCGCTTAGAATGCATTTCTACATCTAAAAGTACCCTGGATAGCCTAAAAAGTGTTTTCAGTGTATTTAGGAGGAAACCGTCGTTGGGTGCTCCTGTTTGTTTATTATGTTTTTCTCCCTTCCCTTTAAAGCTTCCTGGATTTTTTTAAAGTTGTGATTGTACGAGCAGTTCTTTTACGAAGCCAGGTTCTTGTAATCACAAGAGGAATTTAACGTTCGTTGACGCGGCCAAAAATTTAAAAGCATCAAAATTTGACATACATATAAAGTACTTCCACTTACACGGGTACTCACAATAGAAGACTAAAACGTAGAGCGCTTCTCCAAAAGGCAGAACTGGTCGGCCACATAGCAGGACCAGTCATTGTCAATGAAACAGACTTTTTCCAAGAGTTTATGCTTAAAAACCATCTCCTTCATGCTTGCTATATAGGATTTGACTGATCTGCCTGCCGGGATAGTTTTGATTTTAGAAAGTGTATTCGGTCTCATAACCGCGGGAATGGCCTGGCCGGTCTATTGTGATAAATGGTAAGCGCTCATTAGTATCACTGGTACAAAAATTTAACAATTATTGGACGATGTTGAACAACAAGAATAATTGATCTGCTCGCCACTGACAAATCAAGATATTTGGCGATAACCGAGTTCAAAAACTGTTTTATCATTCGCTCACCGAGTTTGTTTGTAAGAAGCGATCTGTCATTTTCACGCAGACTGATCGCAGGAAGGAGAAAAGGGTTGTTTCATTTGTGCATGAGGAGAATATTATTTGCAGCCAAACACAGTTGCGCATTAGCAGACCATCATTTGTAGGCAGTTATTTGCAGGTCAGGTGGTGGGCTTTCGGCCGGTGAAAAGGACCAACAATTTGCATCGAATGATAATATGCTTTTTTTGTATTTTTATTTTTTCGTTCGCCAAACTGCAGGAACAAGAAGAAGCTGAGAAGGAGTTAATGGCAGATGAAAGAGAAACAGCATTGAAAAATATGAGGGAAAAATTTTCCTCTGACATGGAAGAGGAGAAAAAGAAACTTGCTGAGGAACAAAAGGAAGCTTTGGAAGAACTGCGGGAAAAACTAGAGAAAGAAAAAGAAACGGTAAGTCACTTCAATTAGCAAGGATTAGAACAGTGGGTTAGTGCCCGGCCTTTTCGCTATTTTCGTAGCAAGAAATTCTACTTGTCGTGAACTACAGATCGGACGGGACTTGTTTTTGGCTCTGATGTGACTAACATCTTGCATACTGCAAGAACTGGAATGTTGATAGGTAGTCTTCCTCGCAGCTGTTCTTGTCTTGTCACGCGACGCTCTTCCCGAAAAAACGGCTGCTCACATTCGAACATAAGAGATAGGGCGGAGCGTTGCGTGACGAGACAAAAACGGTTGCCAGGGAGACCAGTTGATAGGTGGCCTATCTGCAATGATAAAAATGTGATGGGGAATTTAAGGCCTGGTGAAAGATTTTCCGTTCGTCATGTCACTTGTTTCCGGCTCATTTCTCAGGCGTTGGAGGAGCAGCAGCAAAACAACGAATATGAGCTCCAGCAGCTGAAAACAGAATTGATAGAGAAACACGAGAAAGAAATGCAGGAATTACAGACGGAGCTTGAGGAAAACCACAATAATGATTTGGCTGCTGCTAGAAAGTCTGCAATGGAGTCCAAAGCTAACTTTACCATGAGCATGGACTCGCTTGATGTTGAGGTATGGATTCAATTTTGTGATTTGCTAAAAACAAATTAAATATCAACAGTAAGCCCAGAACCAAAAGTAACTCATCCACGTCCATTTATGTTTCATGCGTAGCGTGCATGGCAGGCATTGAAAAGGGTGGGGGATCGGGGGAAGGGAAAAAAGGAGGGAGTTCGCACTTGTCTTCTCGTCCCTCTCCAAAAGTAACTCACCCACCTTCTTTTTCACGCGTTGCGTGTGTAGCATGCGTTGAAAGCGGTGGGGGATTATGGAGAAAGAAAAAATGGAGGGGGCGGAGGGGGTCGCACTTGTCTTCTCCTCCCTCTCCAAAAGCGACTCACCCACCTTCTTCTTCATGCGTTGCGTGTGTAGCAAACGTTGAAAAGGGGTGGGGATTAGGGGGAAGGGAAAAGGCAGGAGGGATCGTGCTTCCCCCCGCCCGCCGCCTTTTCAGTATGCCTGCCACGTAGGCTATGTCATGCCCCCCTAAGTATAATCTCCGGGTCCCCTAGTTCTATTTGAGAATGGAATGTCTGAGAGCGTTTCCCTTGTTAACAAGTCATCTGAAGCTTGTTTGTATGATTGTTGTTTATTAAAGGTTCAGCAGGATTTTGTTAAAAAGAAGAAGGATTTGGAAGCGAAATACGAAGAACAGTTGGTGAGTAGTCATTATTTTTTCAAATATCTACCGTTACGTTTATGTTCCTGCTCTGAAGACAATAGTAACATAAAATAGGGATTCAGAGCAAATAGTTTTGCGGAGCGTAACATTTTGACATTAATATCTCCAAAAAGAAGAAAAATGTCCTTCGAATCAAAGTTTTGAGTTTTTAGTTTGAGATTGAATATTGGTTTAAGTGCAAGTTTGAGTACGAGTGTAATTTTGAATCTGAGTTCAAGTTTGAGTTTTCAAGTCTGAATTTGAGTTTGAATCTGTGTTCAAAGTTTCTGTTCGAGTCTGAATTAAATTTCTTAAAAGTCTTAAATTTAGTTTCTATCAAAGTTTGAGTCCGTTTTCGAGTTCGATCCGTTTCAGTTCGAGTTTGGGTTGGAGCTGGGGTTCGAGTGCTTGTTCACGTTTGAGTTAAGTGTTTCAAGTTTTAGTGTGTATCAAAGTCTGAGTCCGTTTTCGACTTCGACTTCGTTTTTGTTTTAGTTCGAATTTAATTTGTAGCTGGGGTTCGAGTGCTTGTTCACCTTTTAGTTAAGTGTTTCGAGTTTTAGTTTGAGTCATGTTTGAGACCGTGCTCAATTTGTTTGTGTTCGAGTTCGATTTGGACCAAAGTCACTAGACTACGAACATTCTTTACTCAGGCCTCACAAAGGAGACGAAACAAAAATGTTTTCCTCAATTTTCTTGCTTTCTTCAGGAGTCCTTGCAAAATGATTACGAGAAGAAAATTTACAAGATCAAACAAGACTGGAAAGAACAGGTACTAGCAGTCGATGTATGTACTATTAGATGTTTAGTGTCGTGCGAAGTCACACGCGACCAGTATATACTCGACTGAAGAATGCCTCCTTGTAACCTCCCTGCCTCATACTCAGACCTCTCTCCCACAATGCGCAAAGGACGGCGGGACGATATAAGTGCGAGACGGTGCTCCACTTTCTATTTCTTCCCTTGATGCCTTGCTCCTTGCTTGTTTCCAATCATTCACCTCGATAGTCTCTCGAAATGCCTGTGGGACAACCTCTGATATCCAAAAGGAACCTTGAAAGTCTATCTGGAAATCCCTCTGATAGCCTCGAATTAACAGAGTAGTAATGTGACCATAAACAAATTTGTTAATCTTTTCAATTGTATTATACCTTTGTACAAAATGGTATCTATAGCTTTCTTTTTTTAATGTATTGGGAAACATTTTCGTAAACAGTAATTAATTAGGCTTTAGTACGATATGAAGAACTAGGCAGACATCAAAGGTGTTATCCGTCTCAGCCCACGGCTTCAGCATACAACGCCGTCCTTGATCTACATAATTCTTCATATCATCACAGTCTCATCCAATAATAGGCTGATTTAGCAACAGAATGGGAACGTCAGTTGACGACGACGCGCGCAAATCAAACAACTGGATTGACCAATGGCAGAGCGCCAAATTGAGCACCGGAAGTCGTGTTTAGTCCTTTCCGCGCGCTTTCCCGTCGCCAACTGACGTTCCCGTCCTGTTGTTAAGTCAGCCTAATAAGTGTTTAATACGCTTCATTAGGAAACAAAAGAGAGATTCGACTTGAGCGAAAAGTGGGAAAAGGAGAAGAGAAACTTATCTGAAGAACACAAAAAGGCGATGACCAAACTTCAACAGGACATGGAAGCTGAAAGGAAAAGATTTCAAAAAGAACTCGATGAAATGGTCAGTTATAAAGATAAACTGTTCATCATGCCTCACACAAGCGTGAGGAAAAGATGGAGGAAGATCCTGGAAAGCGGATCATCCTAGCGCCATATGTTTTTTGTATTCAGTTTACATGCAAAAAGTTGTACTTGTCCCTAGCGCTAGGATTTTCCCAGCTGAGAGGTAGGAAAGTCTTAGCGAGAGAATTTTCCTAGCACCATGTAAACTGCTTTGCTTCGCTAAGAAGATCCTAGTACTAGGAACAAACCAAAAAAAAGGGGGGGCTGGCCGTTCTACGGGTAATCAATGCATTAAAAGCCGACAGTTTCGTTTAGCTGCTGCTGAAAGGTAGTTATTAACGCTAGTAAAGAGAGCAGAAGTGCCCAAAGTGCATGTTTGTTATTGTGGCTTGCATTCTTTAATTCCTCCTCCACTTGGTAACCACACGGACCGACATTTAAACCCAACGAAAACTTGTTCCACCTTCTAGGATCTTTTTAGTGCTAGAATCTTCCTCCCCATTTAAACAGCCCCAAAGAAAAACGTCTTACTCTTCGACGTGTTTTTTTAAAAACCCATAACTTTCCACCTGTCTGTCGGCATCCTTAATGTCTTCTTAACTTTCGCACTGAAATTCGCGTTCTTAAATCTCAAAAGCAGAACAAACTTTATTGTGGAGGTTATTTTTATCTGCAGGAAGAGAGAATGAATAATGATCGAGACAATCTTCAGAAGCAACGCGAAGATCTTGAAAAAGAAGAAGAGGAATTGTTAACCGAGGTAACGAAACTAAGGTCTTACTTCGCAAGAGTGGCTTCTTGTCAGGAAAACAAAACCAAAGCTATTACAACCAGGCGATCATACAAAACTGAACTGTACCAACTGGTGACTGAGCCATCAAAACTTGCCGTTACCGCGAGTGTCAGGTGCAGGAAAATCTTCTTAAGATACACCGTTGCACCGCACACCTGGGATGCTTAACACTTACACAAACCAACTGGTTAAAAATATTCAACATGTTAATTCGAGTTTTTGTGACAAGGAACCGTCAAAAAATTAGCCAAGTCAGCTGAAGAGACAAAAAGCTAGAAATAATGCATCGCCTCAAACGACAGCCCATATTTTCCTAAACCGATACCGTGAACCATGTGATTTGCCCATCTTAATTTTCGGTTTCCCCTCGCAAATAAGTAACCCTATTCTCGCTGTTCAAGCGTGGGTCGTGATGAGTAAACAATTTTAACTTATGTCTTAGTCTTGCTTGATTATTATGGCGTCCAGATTGCACAAACTTCGATTGCGTCCGATGTAACTCGATAGAAAACGTTAGGGTTGGGGTAGGGAAGTTTCCCTTTATCAGAAACCCTATCTATAGCACCGTTCTAAGTTTTCGTATACCTTTTAAAAAAGAGTTATCTAATGTTTTCTTTTTTTATTTTTAGCGAAGAGAGTTGGAGGAGAATCGACAGCAGGTAGAGGAGGAAAGACGAAGATTACTACAGCAGAGAGAGGTAGTGAAATGGTTACTCCATTTATTACTTGGTAACATTGTTTCCAGCCGCGGGGTATCATTATTGCTACGCTTTGAAGATAGCCACGAAATCTCGCACCATTTTATCAGCAAATCGAGTGTTCAAGATCAAGGTTTTCCTTAGTTTAAAAAGTGATACAATGAAATTACCATATAAATATAAAGAAACAATAAGGCTGATTAGTGGCTAGAACTTGAATCTATTTTCTTAAGATGCGGATTTCAAAAAATGGTAGGTACTATGGGACTCTAGAAAAACGGGTCCCAAGGCTCTAATCTGTTTGGATCCTGTTTGCGTCTATTCTAAATGGCCAAATAGTGACGTAATATGGCGACACTAAGCAAATCGGCCTAGAATAATATTTTAAATATGTATAGTTACACCTTAAATAACTGTAATAGCTAAATATAACAGAATACTGAAGTTGCTGAAAAATGTCGTTCGCAACTAACAGAAATATTGAAAAAGCAATTTCATTTTAAGTCACTGCGTTCGACCAAATGAAAATAATTTTCTTCAAAATCCCTTATAAAAATAATAAACACGACGGACAAACTAGGTTTGTAAGTCACACGACGCCAACATTATTTCAGTCATTTTCTGGGCTTTTTAAACCATTTTTATCGTCTTATTTAAGGCCCTCTCTCGAGCCGGCGAGCAGGCAGCGGCATCGATGGGAGAGGACGAGACTCTTGCGAGGCTACAGTTAGATGAGGTGAAGGCAGCCATCTCTAACAGTGAACAAGAGCTGGGCAAGCTGAATAGGTATTTGTGTAATAGGGGTACCGTTAGTGCCGCTTATAAGCCCCCTCCGCTTATAAGCCCCCACTTATAAGTCCCCCCGGTTATGAGCCCCCCACTTATAAGCTCCCCCACTTATATGCCCACCCCCCGCTTATAAGAATCCCCACTTACAAGCTCCCCTCACTTACAAGTCCCCCCCCGCCACTTTTTAGCCCCCGTCCAGTTTTAGGTCCTTCTACGTGCTAACAGAAAATACAAAATACATCCGGTCATTACCCCATCCCTCCCCCCCCCCCTCCGCGCCTTGTATATTAGCCCCCGTTCCAATTGCATTGACGTGAATTCGATTTATTGTGACGTTTTGAAGCTTACTCAAAAATCAGTAAAGGCAAACATATTTTGATCAGCACTGCTATAGCTTGTTTTGAAGCGCGTTTTCTATTCCGGTTGTAAGCCTCATAGGATACAATTCCCTCCGTTTATAAGCCCTAAGAGTGATCAGCATGAAATATCTCCCTATAATATCAATGCTTTAGAAAACAGAGTGGTCATGACAACTGAGTACATGATCAGGGAAGATGAGTCTAATTGATATTTCAACAAATTCTCCCCACTACTTCTATTGAAAAAGTATAGGGACGGTAAATGAGAATCTCAGCTTTGATATATAAGGTTAGGGTATATATAGGCCCCTCTGTTTATAAGCCGTCCTAAAGATCCCTTACGAAGTTGTATAAGCGCAGGGCTTCTAAGCAGCAGTTTGCGGTATTATGGTATTAGGGACCTTAAGCAAAGACGTTTTTGAGCGACGCACGTCAACCGGAAGTGAGGCCTTGTCCCTTTTTATATGCCTTGACGCTTACAAACTTGTATTGCTGGGTTTCTTTTCTCTTTTAAAGACGATTTACCCGAGAGTTTCAACCAAACCGCTCCCCAATGATGCAAAAAGTCCACTTCCGGTTGACGTTCGTCGCTCAAAAACGCTGTTGCTTAAGCTCCCTAAGTCTGAGTGAATCCTATTAGAACGGTACTAAGCAATGCCTCTGCTACTGCATCTCTATATCTTTTTCTGCAAATCATTAAAGGGGCTGTGTCACGGCAGTCTAGTTCATTTTGTTTAATTTTGCCAATTACTCGCCTTCAGTCGCTATGGAACTTAAAGTAAGCAAATAAGTTACATGTAAATGACAAAATCAGAGATCCGAGACAAACAAATATGTCTCCTGAGCATTATTTTTTAAGTTGCAAGCAGCAGGGATCAACTTGGAAAAACTGTTAGGCTGAACAGTTTTCAAAAACCCTCATTTCAGTCCGTTTCAGTCTTCTTCAGTTTTGCTCATCCGTGGCATCTGTTGTTTCTGTTATGTTATTTTAACCTTTCTTTAAAGTTTTAAGCGATTATTTTTATGTTTCTCTTAATTCAACGGGCATTTTGTAAGTTCCTAATTTGGCTGAATTTCGTAGCCCAGCGATTATCAAATTTGTTAAGAACGTTAAAACACAGTGGAGGTTTGTTGTATTTTCCTTTCTCTATTGGAACTTTTCCATAAGGAGGACAGAGAATCGGTCGTTTAGCCGTCATTTTGCAAAGCTGAAATTATTTTGTTTATATTTGGTTTCAGACAAAAAAGAAGCCTTGAAGCCGAAGTGGACAAGCTCAACTCTTCCAAGGCCGAGCTCCAGCGTGATATAAGGTGAGTGACAAAGTGTAACGATGGCCACAAACGATGTTGACGCAATGTGATTCCTGCCCACTATACACTGGCTTAGTTGGTGGAGCGTTGGCCTGCGCATTGGGAGGTCGTTGGCTCAGTTTCTGGGGCAAAGATCGTTGGTATGGCTACCTTGTTTAAGACAAGAGACCTTAAATTTTTTGGAAAAATATTATATGTGCCAAATATGTCTATCGCTCATCGCCAACCGTCACATTCCTTTAACCTGTTCGCCCCTAAACCGTCCGTAGCCGCTCGTGCGGATCCACGTCCCTTCTATCGCTTGTGACATCATCAGTTTTAATGGTCAAGGACAACGTAGTGAGCTTACTTGTGCAGTGTAAAGAGATCTTTCAAACCATACCAGAATGAGCACAATTCCGCAGTCAAGGAGTTCAGAGAAAAAGGCAAAAAACCATGTATGGTTGACCCGAAAATTCCAATGAAAATCTTGTTCCATTACCCACCTAAGATCCTAAAAGCTTTCCCAAAAACTTTTCCCACCAAAAGGTAGTGACCACAAAACGGCTGGACTAGCTTCAAAACGCGTTTTTCTGCAAAATTCCCATGGGCGAATGGTTTAAAGTCTTCCAGTGCAAAAACATACCCTGCGCAATATACAATAAATAGCAAAATTGTGCATCCTGTTTAATACTCAAGACCCTAAAAACCATCTCCTGTTCAGCGGCACAAAGCCATTTAGGCCGATTGAGGGAGTATCCCCCGGGACACAAACGGACTCCTCAATCAATAATTTATGCTAAGTACATGAAATCAGAGAAAAGTAGGTTTTTTTTGTCAGCCAGAATGCTCGCCCAAGTTCTCCATGTAGTGCACGTGTCTTTTCATTGTAGTTCTTGTTAACGTGTACTTTAATTTGTTTTTGTACAGCCCGTCTTTAAAAATAAGGATTCGAGAAAAGTTTCGATCAGCTTTTTACATGAGTATTACATGTTCAAGATGCTCAGGGAGTTCTAACTATATTTTTTCTTTAACAGCAATCTGACAAAAAATCTAAAGGAACTAAAGGAGAGTTGCCAAAAACAAAGCGACGAATTGCAAGATCTCTTAATTCAACGGGATAAAGTGCAAAAAGAAACAGCCATGAAAGAAGAAGACACCCTAATAAATGAACGAGATGGTGAAAGCCCTCAGGCAGCCGCTACACCAAGCAAGGACCGAGATGCGAAAAAAAGACCCAAAAAGGAAGTGGCTGACTTGGGCTTTGAGGATGAGGCCCTGCAAGTAGAGGACCTGGAACCTCCTGGTGTCGCTGCTGCTAAGGTAGGTTTACGTACTCGCACCCAGGTTCATCCCGGTTATTTTCGGCCGAGAGTGCGAACTTATATGAGACTAGAGCTACGTTAGCCTGAGAAAAAAGCCGACATATGGCGACGCTACCACTGGTTTCTCCGTCAAATGACGTCTGAGAAAAGTGCGCAGAAATTCCATACTGATGACGCGTCACTACCCAGATCTGGGTAGTGCTTCTGATTGGCTAAATCAAATTTCCCACGGAGCACGGCAAATCAGAAGCACTTATAGAATTTCTGCGCTCGTTTCACAGACGTCATTTGGCAGGGAAACCAGTGGTAGTGTCGCCAAATGTCGGCTGTTTTCTCAGGCTGAAGCTACGGACGGACGCAAGGGGAGTTGTTGCGATCGTGTTGACAGTGGTGTGCGTACGGTTGCAACAACTCCCAACAATTTTGAGACCTGCGGTGCATCGTGGGAAGGATACAACCCATAAGACTTTGGAGACCATGTGTAATGCACGTGCGTGGCCCCAACAATGTTAGAAGAGCTCTGCAAATGAATCCAACATTGTTGCGCTACGCGTCGGTGATCACGGAACAGACGAAATGTTGGGAGTTGTTGGTTCAAAAGTTTGACCGGTTTTAAACTTTGCGCAACCAAAAAAATCAAACTAACAAGTGCATAATACTGTCGTGTGTTTTTTCAGGCGGAAGATCGTGTTTCGCCAGATGCCAAAGGTAAATGTTTTTCTATTTGTCTTTAAAAATAAATAAATAAAAGAAATTTAAAGAAATAAGCGTAGAAGCATAAATTTGATGTCGTAACGCAAATTTAGTTGATGGAGATTTTTCTCGCGTACTTGTCACGCCAACATTAATGTCGTCTTTCTTTCGTAGTTCATCCTGACAGCGATGATAATCTTTCACCCGGGGAATTTTCTCCGCGTACTCCAGTTCATTCGACGGCAAAGAAAGGACGTGCACGACCCAGGGCATCACAAGAACCAGCTGCTGGATTTGCAAGAGCTTACGATTTAGGTAAGAATAATAGTGCTATGATTTTGGATCGATTTTTACAAGTCTTTAAAGTAAAACTAACTGGCGAACGGCTCTTTAGAGTATATGGTTCAGAGGAAGTTCCCCCACTACCCCTCCCCTAACCCAACATTTTGCTCCAAGTGAGAGAACGGTATAAGACTCTTGGAAACCGTTCTTTTTTTGTTTCTCCTGATTTCACCCTTTGCAACGGTTATTTTTCAGTGGACTTGTCATCAGACGAAAGTTCGTCAGAAGATGTGCAAGGAACATTCCTCTACATGCAAAAGCAGGCTGAACTGCGTAACAGGTAATAGTTAAATACCTTCTAAAGTGGTTGGCTGTTTTTGCTATTCTTATTCTTGTTTTAAATAAACATATTTTTTGGGTTATTATAGTGACTTGAGAAATCGTATTGCGATGGAAGGAGATGCCATCACAAGAGCCAAAGAATTCTTACGACGTCAACGGCGTTCCGTGCAGCGAAGACAGGTAAGCTTTGTAATTCGATTTTAAATTGAATCGTTCAGAAGAAAAAGTGACGCACGCAGGTTTTTATTTTCACTGCAATCTCCTCTGCCGTTGCCGAGCTTCAGAAAAAAAGCTTTTGAAGTTTTATTATTTCCCTTTCTGGATGACTTTAATGAAAATATTTTGTCGGATTAACAGCCTTTAGGTCTCCAATTTGTTTTTTAGATTTTTCTGACCAATACAGTAGCAAAAGACAGTACGATTTTTGCCTGTCAACCACGAATGGTTGGTCACAATTACAACATTGGCTTGCGGCATCTATTGGCTACCGGTGTTGGTGATTTTTGCAGTTGCACTTCCACTATTGTCATCCAGCAATCTAAGCCAACAATGCTCGGAACTTTCAGCAGTTCCTAAAGGTGGATTTCCACTATCGCTTAATTTTTAAGTGGGTACGGGCGTAAATAAAATAGGGGCAATGTGTCAAAGGTCACGAGTAAACGTAAAAGTTGAGCGAAGTTCAACTTTTACGTTTACGCGTGACCCTCGTTCGATACATTGCCTCTGTTTTATTTACGCGCGTACCCACGTAAGAACTTAGTACGCGACAGTGGAAATCCACCCTTAAAGAGAAAAAAGTCGCCTCTAGTGTATTAAGGTGTAACTGAAGGTGGTCGCCAAGGTGAAAGTATACGATACGTTGCCTAATTCGGCTCAGAAGATGACGATAATGACGATGATGATGATGTTGATAATGATGATGAATTTTCATCCTCCCCCTCCTCCTCCTCTTCGACATCATCATCGTTATTATCATTATTATTATTATTATTATTATTATTATTATTAATATTATTGTTATTTTCATTATTATTATTATTGTCGATTAAAAATTGTTTTTTCAGGCCGCGTTGGAAACTGCTCGAAAAGAATTAACCAATGACATGTCGCAAAACTTTGCACGTGGAAAGGTATGCCAGTGTTATCGTAAAAACTATAAAAATTGGCGTATTCTTGGAGAAAATCAAGGCTTTATGATAATTACAATTGACTATTCAAACCACAATAACACAGTCACTGTAGAGTTGACCTTTTTTTCCTCTTACAGATTATACATTAGAATGGTAATTCTGAGTTTTATTTGTTTCTAATTTGTAGGCATTGTCCGGTCGAAGCGCCGATTTCCTGGAAGATGTAAGAGCACGTTTGGATGAGGTCAGTAAGATAAGACTTTGAAAATATTCAGGTTAGACCCGAACCAATCTTGAAATGTAGGCGCATATTTTGGGTGGGAGAAAGCTGCCTCTGTTTATGTTCCTGTATCTCCGTAGTCGCCATCTTTGTAATAGGCTGATTTAGCAACACGAGGGGAACGTCAGTTGACAAGGGAAAGCGCGCGGAAGGGACTTAACGCGTCTTCCGGTGCCCAATTTGCCGCTCTTCCATTGGTCAAGCCAGTCGTTTAATTTGCGCGCGCCGTCGTCAACTGACGTTCCCGTCCTGTTGCTAAATCAGCCTATTATTTAAAAGACGAACGACAGTGCTTGAAAAATGTCCCCAGAGTATTTCATCTCAATAGGATTGCTAAATGATGAATTGTCTTTTTAAAACGCGTTTATGAAAAAAGTTAAACAGAAGCTACACAAATAACTTGAATGTTGGGCTGAAATATTTATGCAAACGCATTATGCAAATGAAGTAAACAGTTTGAGCGTCCACTTGCCTTCGCAATACGCCTATCCAAATAAAAGAAACAGAAGAAATTTCACAGTTGACCGGCTGCACAAGGGGAAAAAATTGTTTGAGTAGAGTGTCGCTAAATCTAGCTGCAACGCGTCGTAATGATCAGCATTTTTCATGTGCAGTGTAAACTCAAAAGTGCTTCTAACGTCTAGCTACTCATTCGTTGATAAACAGTTTAGCAAAGTAAGTTTACAAAGAATGAAAAGCCCATTGTATTTCTTCAATCTAGGAAGAAGCGGAGCTTGGAGTTGTGATGGACAACATGACCGCTGGTCAAGAACTTTTGAGACAGAAAGAAGACAGGCTCAAAGTAATGGAAAACGCGCTGCTCGGCGGAGGACTGGTGAATAATTTCATAGTCTGTTTGTAATCATTTCGTTTATTCGATCAAATTTTAACAGCCGACTGATTGCATATATGCCAACTCTTCCGGATTATCAAGGAGTCTACCGGATACAGCATTGATCTCCCGCTCTCCCGTGCGGGTCACCAAATCTCTCGGATAAAATAGACTTTTGAGCTTTTCTGCGCTTTGGTTTAAAATTTAACCCATGTTTTTCTAAAAAACTCGAACTTTTTCGTTCATTGTACGGTTTCTGGTACGTTTTTGGACGTATTTAATCACTGACAAAGATTATTTCGTCATTAAAATGATGAAAGCGAATTTTGATAGTCTGTACCTCATGTAAGACTTCATATAATGTCCTAAGACATTCCCATGTCATAATTTGGCGGCTGGGTTAATTTCTGGACGAGGGGGAAGCGTGGTGCGTTGACATTTGTGGGGGGGGGGGGGGGGGGGCGGTGGTGGTAGTGCAAAAGAGAGAGTCTCCAGAATTTAGATCTCCGAAGGTTGGCATCTCTGAGATTGATTAAGCCCCGTTATCAAGTTACAACGTAAAGAGTATCGACAATTCCATCATTCCCATAGAATTCCCTGGTAGAAGGCATGGTTTGAAGCCGATCACTTTAAAAGGGGCTGTGTCACGGCTGTCTGGTTCATTTTGTTACTAGCTACACAACAGGACGGGAGAGCAAAGAAGACGTCAGACTTTGTGTGACAAACGTGTCAATAATTTTGTTGAAGACGATTTGCCTCAAACTTCATCTTTCTTTAAACAGATCTTTTTGTAAAAGACCAAAAAACATCGATTATTAGGGAAGATTACGACAAAACATGCAAGTAATAGCCCTATCACGTTTGTCACGCACAATCGTTTTGCCGTCCTCCTCTTTCTGCCGTCCTGTTGCGTAAACTCACTAATAATGCCAATTACTCGTCCTTATTCTTTATGGAACTTACGAAATTACTTGTCAATGACAAATCACAGTTTCGTGCCCAACAGTACGTCTCCCAAGCGTTATATCAGACGTTAAAACAACAGAAATGAGCTTGAAAACTGTTAGGCTAACAAGTTTTCATGACCACAATTGCAATCCGTTTCAATCTTCTTCAATTTTTTCCATCAGTTTCTCCTATTGTATTTGTTGTATTATTTATACCTTCTTTTCATGTTTTGAGCGGTTAATTTAAGTTTCACTCAAATTGGTGGCAATTTGCTGAAATCAATTCTTCGTGCCTTTACTCATACACAAAATGCTGCTGTAGAGGTATGAAGAACAAATTTCACAAAGGAGCACTAACCATAATAATTTTTCGGTCGGTTTTGCAGGCATTTCATTGAAACTTGAAAAGTTTGGCCCAAAATTTTCAACTTTCAATCCATTTCCATCCTTGCCATCCATTGCACGGAACAGACAAAATGAAACACTTTCAACGCCTAAATATAATCTAAAATAACAAAGCTGAACGATTATTTTTTTAAATTCAATTGATGCGAGAAATGTTTTAACTTTTTAAAGAGATAGAAAATAGCGTGACAGAGCTCCTTTAATTGTTTTCTTTTTTTTTCTCAGTCAACTGCCTCGGACTCAGAGGCGACTTTTCGTGAAAGCCGACACGCCAGACAAGCTCGCCCTTCGGCAAAAGATAGATACCGTCCGCGAAAAACACCGCGTAAGACGTTAGACGATGACGACAGCAGCGGCATTAGCAGCAGCGACTATGGTGACGTCATAAGCGGAAATGTGAGGAGAAGTGACGTCAAAATGGGAAGTCGCCAGCCCAAGCCAGCTGTTCGGAGGTATTCGGCTGGCGATGAGACTTCCGAGGCTGTTCAGTACTCCTTGCAGCAGATCAACTCGGATCTGGCGCGGATTTTAAGGTTACTTAGTACCCGACCTCAAGCTTTTGGTTACTCATCTATCACGCAAGGACCCCTAGCAGCTGAACCAGTCAGGCACCAATCTGGTGTCACGCAAACGCCCTTTGTATCTGAGCCAGTCAGACACCCATCTAGTGTCACGCAAGCGCCCTTTGTACCTGAGCCAGTCACACAACCATTTGCTGATTCATTCAGAGGTTCGCGTGTCACTTCTGCTTATCCAGAATCGAGATATGGCTTTCATACACAGGCCCCTTACCAGCCTGGTCCTGAACCTTTATATCTGAGAAGTGCTGGTGGTCCTGTGCTATCCAGTCATCGAGGACAAGCTCAGAATTTGTAAGTTGTAGTTTCTGCTTTCTATAAATACATTTTCTTTAAGGTACGGTCGCAATTTTTGTGACATTGCTACTGAGCCAAAACTACTTGGTCTAGCCAATCGAAATAGGATTTTTTTCTTCATGTTAACTCCCCCGAACTCCAAAACCGAAAGCAAGATGTTGGGCCAAAACTTTAGTAACGTGTAAGAAAAGTATCTTTTTATTTTTCGTTAACCTTCGAAGCAAATCTCTGTGTTCTTAGGCTTACGTTAAAATGTCGTCTTTGTCCGGTTAAATTACAATTTTGCAAGGTATGGCTCATTGTCGTTTGGTTTATCTTTCTACAGTAGTCGAGTTGCTAGCGCTCCATCTCAACTCCAGAATCCCTACAGAACCCAAGGAAGCGCCGAAACACAGCTAGAACGGAAGTGGAAATCCTACTTTGGAGGTAAAGTGCGCATGTCAGGCCACCCTCTCGGCTATATCGAGCCGTCACTGTTTTTTGACAAGCGTCTGCAATACAGTAAACACCCGGTAACAAGAACCTACTTTTTTGAAGGCTAGCAAAATAGGCTCTTGTATTTTGGGGTAGTTATTGCCAAATTAGGCTAAGTAGGTTCTTAATTAGGTACGTAATTTTTATGAAGGAGATAATAGATTGTTGATAACCAGAAAAATAAATAAACTTTTTATTTATTCACAATTGCATTATTATAACCCTAACAAAACTGATTACCGAATTTGTATACAGTTTAGTACAGTATGTTCTTGTTGTACTTAAATTTACAACTCATAGTTACACACCTTTGTTAAATTGTTTATCATAATTTACCTGTAACCAACACATAAGAACCTGCTTGATCTTGCTTGGCTAAACAGGTTCTTGTATTTTTGGGTATTAAGTGCAAAATTTCTACCAGGAGGTTCTTAATCCACAGGTTCTTATTAGCGGGTGTTTACTGTAACGTCTTTCAGTCGTCTCAGAACCATATGCTTCTGGTTGTCTTTATAGCACCAGTTCTTTCCATGCTTTTTAAGTCGTTTGGTTGTTTGTTTTTTACACTTAAATCTAGGTCTGTTTACTGCTGGTGCTACGTTGAGTTTTGAGAAGATATCTGACTCACCAGTTGATGGTCTAAAGTCGCTAAAATTCTTATTTCTCTCTTTGCAGACCAGTCACGTGATTCGCCAGCTTCGCTATCACTCGGACCGACGACCACGGCGACGACCGCAAGGTTTTAAAATTTACCAACGTTCTGTGTTTAATCTGACATCAAAGTTATTTTTGCCTTTGTTCTTAAGAAATCATCCTTTTTTGGCCTTCAGGGACCCAGCAAGCATCAAGGACTGGACCTCAGAGAGAGAATTAAGTACCGCTGAACGACTGCAGTCTCATGCACAATGGCTCCGAAATTTCCGTCGGGACACGGGTCTCCAAGGTAACAACGCGAGCGGACTGGAGGAGAGAGTCTTGTCGTATCCTTTGTCATTTTTTCGATATACAAGTATTCGTATAACTCTTTTACTTCTTGAGTGAATTTTGGAGATTTTAATGTAGTCCTAACTTCTGACCTTATCAAAGTAACAAGTTTTAAGTAGTACTTTCCGGTTATACTGTTTATTTTGTTGTACGAGATGGTTCTAACTTTTGAGTCTGTGGATGAAATCCTATGGTGTTATTCAAATGAAACCTCTTGAGCAGTTCTTTCACATGGCACTATTTATTTAGTATGTAGTTCTAACTTTTGAGTCTGTGGATGAAATCCTAAAGTACGACCATTTATGTTTTTGTGGACGCGATTTGTCCTTATTACTTAACCTTCTTTTGCTTCCTTGTTACCTCTGCTGGCATGTGTTAAGACCTCATACCACAAGAACAAAACAAACCAAAAGTAAATCGCCTAAAAGCCCTTGGCATTTGTCTTAGTTTGGGCTTCAATAGTCCTTCCACTATTTGACCTTTGGTATGCGTTTATCCCGGTCCCTCCCCCCCTCTCCCTCCTCCTCAGTGTAAGTTATAATATCTTAGAATTTGTTCGGGTGATTGCATCCTTAACCCCTTTCTAGCTTTCCCGCAAACCAACCACCAACGAGCAGCTTTCAAACAGATCATGGAATGCCACGTAGTCGCACATTAGCGTCCAGGCCACCTCGGCTGGCTCTTAGTGACAGTAATCAGATTCGATGGGTTTAATCTTTTTCAGTTCATTAGCCCTTATGTTAAAACCATAAATTCCCACCTAAAATTTGTAAAGAATACACTCACATACAAGCAGTGAACAGCAAGGAACTTCGTCCGCAAACCTCGAGGCTTGGTGGTTGAATTTACCACTCCGGAAACTTTTAGGGGAATGGTTTTAAGCTTTCGGCGCAACGATTTCTGGGATCGTGTGGTTGGGCAAGCGTTAGTTATGATTGGTCGATAGTAGTCAAGGCAACCGTTAATCAATCATAAGTAACGATCCCAGAAATCATTGCGCCGAAAGCTTGTACCCATTCCCCGTATAGATTGTGGAGTGTTCTGACGTCATCATGGAAACAAGAGGTCAGAAAAAGAGGAGGTCAGAAAAAGGGCAACTCAATACTACAGCTCTACTGTCAAGCGTTTCTTTTAAGCAATAGGCTGGCCGTTTAGAAATACGTGACTTCATTGACCATATCGACACAAATTTGACAACAAACGGAGTGTTAGCAACTGTATAACGTGTAAAAAGGAAAGTAGCCAGTAAAATGTTAAGAGAATTAATTTATACTGTTGTAGTGTGCCATTTTTCTGAAATATTACGCATGCGTTGTACAAACTGTTGATTTGAAAAAAAAAAACAAAACAATGACCGCTTTCTTTTCTACCACAGCATTTTCCAAATTTCCGAAAAAGGGGACAACCTAGCGAGGTATACCCAAATTTTCTCCCGGAAGTTTTCTTTCTTTTCGTTTTTGCTCCCGGAATCTCTAGAATTTTTGGTTGAATAGTTCGGATTCTGGAAATTCATCAGTTCTCAGACTTTCCCTTGAAATTCTGTCACCACTTGCAGCCGTTTCCACATTTTCGGACGTTTTCGTCGAATGGAAAGCGCCCAATGTTTGTATTTTGTTTTGTGTGGAAAAAAGAATTTAAAATCCGTTTAAAAACTGGAGCTCGAAGTGCGAGAACTTTTTGACCGACACGTGCAGTGAAAGTTTTAACAGTTTCAAAATAGGTCCCCGGAGTATTGCATTTCTACTAGTATTGGTTAATGTATTGCGTGGCATTTAAAAACGTGGAACAAAATAACAAAGGTTTGCGCATATTAATTATTCAAATAAATTGAGAAATTATGTACACAGTTCAAGCGTCTTGGAACATTTACCCTCAAGATGCCTTTATTCAAAAGGAATTGTCCTCTGGTAGAAACCGTCCGAAAGGAAAGAAATGGCTAGAGAAAGTGTCACTAAAATTATCTGCAACACGACAAATAGGCACTCAAAGTTTTCACGAATTGGCAAAGTGGTAAGAGTTGTTTGATACTTTTTATATAAACGTGACGTCTTCGAATAGTTTTCGTTTGCTCACACGTTTCTGTTTAAAAACGGATATAGCTTGGAGAATTGGCCCTGAAACATCCCCAAATCTCCCTCTACTCCTTTGAAATGCAGGTAGACGAAGCTGGCCCACCAGGTCTTCCAAACATTCGGGGTCTTAAGATCCGAAAGAGACGGCAATGAAAACATCAAAAAGGCAATAGGTTTTTGAAATATGCAAATTAACTTTGCACGTGCATCACACCTTTTTCTACGGTTCTTTGCCGTCACTGCACGACAACGGCTTGAAAATGCCAAATTCCACGTTTTATGGAAGACCGAGACGGGGACAAAATTTTTTTCTTTGTTAACTATACCGTTATCGTTCTTAGGAATTCGAGAGTCCGTCACATTTAGGCCATGTTCCACTATAGAGCGTTTTCACTCACGTGGCCAGCATCTATGCTAATTTAGTGGAACAAAAGAAAGCGTTTACATGAGAAAAGAATTCAACTCCCAGAGGATTTTCTGGGTACACCAACATGGCCGCTGTTTCATTGTTTTGGAACACCAATATGGCCGCCGTGACGTCATGTGAAAACGCTCTATAGCGGATGGCTTTTCGTGGCACCACGAAAAACTATCCGCTGTAGTGTGAATGTTGTAGTTAATTTCTTATCTCAGGTAATTTTTTCCCATTAGTTTTGGGTATGGTAATGTATGCTAATGAATTTGAAACAAAGGAAAAACAAAAATTACCTGAAACAAATTAACTGCAACATGAACACCTATCCGATATGTGACTTTCCACTTTAGAAATCGGCCCAGCGCAGCGCAGCTTCACTTGGTACAGAAACGCCACAATCATTCTTGTGTGTGAACAGAGGCTCTATCCGGTATGATATTAGAGGCGGCACAAAAGCTTAAAAAAGGATGTGAGTTAGAATAATCGCGATGAAGATTGAAAAAAGGGGAATTCACTTTTTAAGCCAAGTTCTCTCCACTGCTGCCTTTCTGGGATCTTAAGGTCCGGATCTTCTTTTCAGCCCGAAAAAAAGGGTGCGGCACATTCCTGAACTCGTTGCAACCTATCCATGGGGCTTTTTACATGGATGGAGGAGGATCCTAGACGGTGGAACATTAACTTTTCTTCATATAATCGAGACCTAAGATGCAAGGATGGTTTTCGTCTTTCGAGAGGGAACCAAAAAAATAATCAAACCAGTCATGGTGTGAGTGCATTTATTATGACACTAAACGACAAAAAATGGTCTTTAAAATCCTGCATAATACTAAGGCACCTTTTCAATATTTACAAAGTATGTATAAAACCTCGCGCGAAAAGAATAACCTCCTCGAAAACTAGAAGTTTCTCCCTTAAATATAGCTTTACAATAAGAATCAATTGCAAGTTACTGATTCGGTATCGGTGTTTGTCCAGGGGGAAGGGGTGGTTGAGCTGGAGGAAGAATATGTCCCCCCTTGCGTGATAAAAGCGTTATTTCATCCTTTAGAGCGTCTATTTCTTGAGCTTGCAGTTGCACTAACTGAACCAATCGCTGTCTTTCCCGTATATCTGCTTTTCGGCTGCCGGTAAACTCGGTTCCCTGACAACGAGATAAAAACGAAAGAATGAAAAAACACTATCGATGATGATAATTACTGGCAATAAGAATTTAAATCACTTGTCACCCTTTTAATATCCATGAGGTCTAGTTTTGACTATTAGCAAACGAGGAAAGAGTACAGTGCTTAACTTTCAACCGGGTCTGGAACAGTCATCCTGGGATCCGAGATTTGACCATAATACAGTGCGGGATTTGGGAAACGTTAACGGAATACGGGATTTGACTGCTACCCAGGAAACGGGATTCGCCAAAAAAACGGGATTGGAAAAGAGAGCGATATTAGGGAGAGCAATGACGGGAATTAGGGACGCGGGATTCTCCACGGGATCAGGGTCTCACGTTCCAAACCCTGTTTCAAAAGATCATACTCGTAGTCACGCCTGAAGATTCCAAGATACGGGATTGGGAAACATTGCGATATTAGGGAGAGCAAGGACGGAAGTCCGGGTCGCGGGATTCTCCACGGGATCAGGGCCTCCCTTTCCAGACCCTGTTTCAAAAAATCACGCTCGTTCTCAAGCCTGAAGATCACTAGAAAGACGAAAACATAGCAGTCGTGACCTACGTTAGGGTTTCTCCATGACAACCGGGCTGGGTCCCATTCCGAGATTTCTTCTCTCCACTACTTCATTCGTAGCAATTTCAATGTGTTCATATGAAAAGAAGGGCTGGGGCGATTTTTTTCAACCTGATTAATCGAGACTAGCTGGCTCAAATTTTATGAGGCCCCGTCTCACGTGTCTCATGAACTTTAAAAAATTGCTAAACGAACAATTTTTTAAAAAAAAAACATGTCTATCCGTTCTTTCGTTCGTATTTCCTGTGTTATTTATACCTTAATTAATATTTTGAGCAGCTATTTTTGTTTCAATCAGTTTGCTCCGAGTGTTTGAATTTTTCTTGATTTAAAGACCATTATCAAACACTCACCAGTGATTTCTGTCGTGAGTTAAGCATCTGTTCAAGCTCTTTCTTCTCCTGAAGCAGTACAGTGTATGTATCCAATCTCTGAGTGTTTTCACGAGTCAGCTGGGTCACTTTACTCTTGTACGAATCAATCTTACTCTGAAATTACAACGCATGGCATGTAAACAATTATGACCAGAACGAGCAGCAGTAAAGGGGGCATTCACTAAGTTGACAACGCAGCAAAAAATCTGAAAATGCCATCGCCACCTCGACGCTATGCAATGTGAGATTGTACCGCAGGTCAAAATGAAATTGTATCCAGACTTTTCCGCGTTCTGTCGCTACAGAGGATACTCGCTGTCATCACGATCTCTATACAATAAAGGCCTCGCTATAACGAGCAACATTCTTCGCTTTAGTAATAGCAAAATGTATGGAAAAAGAATCACGATAAAGAAACCTCGTTATAGCGGGCATATCTTGCCACTGAGTTCCTCGAGATCCCATTGTATCACAGATAGGCAGATCGCGGAGAAGTGTTATAAGCCGAGGCGGATAACACCCTCCGAGGATCAGCATATAATTCTTCATATCATAAGAAAGCAGAATCCAAAAATTGCTAAATATTCAACATTAAAGGCCAACTACCGAAAGCAATAAATCTTTGTTACAGCTGATTAATACCACAAAATATTCGAAACTGCTAAACCAAGATCAAACCTTTTTTCCCGTATCTGCCCTAGATCGGTATTATAGATTATCGTAAGTCTATGGCAAGTTTTATTATATAGACGCGAGTGTTTTACTGGAAAATATACCACTCGTAAAATTCATAAAAACTACATTCGGGACCCGAGTTGTTTATTTTCCATAATCTCACACGCGAGTTTATCGATGACGTAATTTCGGTAATTTCCCTCCGAAATTTGTAGGCGTCTTGCGTCTTTTCAATTTTACTTGCACATTTTTCAAAGTTTTGCTTATATTTTGTCATTGTAGAGCCCTATTCCGTTCAGTGTTATTTCTAATGATTATTATAAACAACGTCTTATATTGCTGTACTGTAAATTTGAGTCATCATATTTACTAATCTTTTATTTTATCAATGTCTTTTTGTCTATATAATAAAAAGAACATTACACGGCGGCTTGAAGATATGAATTTTATTTTATCGTGGCAAAAACAATATTTTACGAACGAGCGCAGCTCGTTCGTAAAATATTGTTTTGCCACTCGAAAATAAAATTCATATCTTCGCGGCACCGTGTAATATCCTCTATTTAACTTACATTCCATTTAGCGATCTCTGCAGCGCTTTTAGACTCCTGTTGTCGCAACTTTTCCTTCAGTTCTTCCACCGTTCTGTTCACTGTTACAGTTTCAAGCTTCTCCAAATCCACAAGACGGCCAAACTTTAACATTAACATATTACGAACTTTCTCCTCCAACTCGCCGATCTACAAACAGAGACATTACCAAGTATAACCATTAGTCTAAAGTTTGAAATACAATCATCATGTAGAGTATTGAATGTGAGGGTACTGGGTATCCTGTGATCAACATACTTTGGCTTCCTGTACTTTCTTGTCCCGGATAAGCTGCACATGTGTCTGGCGATGTTCCCTGAAGAAAACAAGAGATTGTAAGCATAGTATTCTTATAGGCTTAACAGATTACCAAGAAACTCAAGACAATCTCGGATTAAGAATTTCGGTCTGTTTGAACACATCAGAGAGACTGGTAACTAACCAGTCTCCGGTCACTAACCAATCAAAGCTTTCATAGCTCACATTAAAGCAATAGACCACACTTTCTATGGGTTTACCGACGTGATAACCCACTTGGGATGTTGGGAGAACACGAGAAAAGCTTGTAAATCACGAGCAGAAGGCGAGTGATTTACAAGCTTTTTAAGATACCTTTAAAGCATGTTTCAGTTTTCTATGAGTTTACCGGCGCAATAAACAGTAAGTTTTTAACCAATCAGAACAGTTATTTCATGATAGTAAATAGACCACACTCCTGGAGGAAGAGGTGCTATGTGCCAAAAACATTTAAAACATATAATTGCGCGTGATCAGAGGAGCCCGCGATCCAAATCTTCAGGGTGCTATTCGTTTGAATGCAAAGAACGCAATCTGATCACGCGCGTTTGGACCTCCTATCACGTGAAACTAACGCAAAGCACAGAGTTGGAGCAAGAGCGTTTTGACCTTCGGTCGGTCCCGACTGCCGGCACTCCCTAATCTTTGGTTATTACTAGCACAGTACTACAAAGAGGTTTATCGCAAGAACCTCTCGAAGTGAGACGCACTGACAAATTAATGTTCTTTTATCGCTATTTTCTTATATTGATGCTACTGCTCCAAATTGTTTCAATGCTCCTTGTAAAATACTTTTACCGACGAAATGTACTGCCAAAAGCATTTCTTGATCGTCAAAACGGCGGCAACTACAGTTAAACAACGGACCAAGTTTGTCGCTTGGTGACATCATTGCGGATACCAACAGATATATCAATACACAGAAACATAGAAATATATATGGACGAGTTTGTAGGCCGCGGGAATTCACGCGCGGTTCACGCGCTGCGCGCGAGAAGAGATCGTAAACCTCCCTTGGCGATGCATTAAGATACCTGTAAAGTCGTTTTTGTTCAGCTTTCTCTTTTTCGAGTTCCTTGATTCTGTGTTGCAGCCTGACCAACCCTGGGCTGTTGAAAACCAGACACTGAGACAAATCTTGAGGTAGCGCGCTGTTTAACATGTACTGGATCTGATGAAGTCTTAGCACCACAACCACATCCAACTCGTTTAGCTTCTGCTGCTTTTCACGCTGAAGCATAATGAAATTGGTGTAAACGGTAGTTGTGAAGCGTCAAAATAAAAGGTCTAAAAAGGTGTGAATGAACACACCTGAGCTGAGCTGCTCTTGTCATTCACAAGTACATTAAGATGCCTGGATGGCTTTATTAGGACAATGAACAACAGCAACCATCTGTTTGTATTACCGATGTAATTTTATGGTAAATGTACTGTATTTACCGTTTGCTTCATCTGTAGTGGTATATCGCTTAAATATGTGCATGTAATCGCTTAAATATGTGCATGTATCAAAGCTGAATAAACGTTTCTTTACCTTACCTTCGGTAACTTGTTCTCCTTTTGCCTGTGACGTGGTATTGTAAGCGATTTTGAAGGATTTTAAGGAACAGCGAACTCAAAATCCTTCAAAATCGCTCAAAATACCACTTCTCTTCAGACAAAACGAGAACAATTTACCGAAGGTAAGGTACCACAACGTTTATTTAGCTTTGATACACGGACATGTTTAGCGATATACCTCTACAGGTGAAGCAAACATGGACAGATTGTGTGGGCTCCCTGCGAATGAACCATACAGCAATGACACAGCCCCTTTGACGGTGACTAAACAATTACGGTGAGCGTTATATTCCTTATTTCATAGAACTGTGGTAAAATGGGTTTAGCCGACCATAGTAGTGTATTTTCCATTTCATGATATTTAATGTAGCTAGCGATAGCCCTTACCTGGAAAGCCTCCAAGTCAGCTTCAGCTGTTTTAAGCGCGCTGTCGATAACCTTCGCTTTCTTGACGAGGGCATCATATTCCTTTTTCAACGTCTCGCTTGTTTTCTTTTCTTCTGCTAACTCTTCCTCCAGGTCTAACCGACGCTCACGAAGTTGACAAACCTTCAAAGAAGAAACAAAAGTTTAAAAGTGAATTTTAAAAAAATCTGAATGAGTCACAACTCAAACAATGTCTTGCACGTAGCTGGCGACGGTGCCTAAATTCTCACTAGTAATAAACGGTCGTTGCCATTTTCAACGACCTTTGGTCATGGCAGAAGTAATATATTCTTTGGATAAAGTTTAAGTAGCTTTGGAAGGAGCAAGTTCATAAGTCCAAGATGAGTTTACGTTAAATTTTTAGTAAAGAGGAAGGGCTAGGGTCACCTGTTATAGGCGTATCAGTTATGAAAGACAGTTCATCATATCATGGAATTAAATTTTTGGAATTTAGGCGTCTCTGTGTGGTAGTGTCGTGGCAAGGGAGAGAGATAAGCATAAGAAAAGGCCCGGTTTTGGTTCTGAGTTGTGAACTTCTTTCTACTTATTAGAAAACACTATCAATGACTGGTCAAAAATTTCCTACGTGTCTTTTAAAATGGCAGCGACAGTTTATGAGAAAGAAATCCGCTCGAAACGGTGGTCATCAAAACAACCGTCAACACTGCCACTCTCTGACGTCATGAGCTTTGCAATTTTGCGCGCCTAAAGACTTCTGGCGGGAAACACTTTTATCACGATTCGATGTCCTGGTTACGTGACCTCGAAATAACCACTGAGAATGCGCTGCGCGCTGTAGGGAAATAATACTAACTTAATATATTACCTGATCAAACAGCGCCTGGTCACATCCAGGAGGACACACACTGTCGTCTAACTCCTCGGCATCCGAGTCCTCTTCGTCGCTTGACGACAAATCTTCGTCGCTGTCCTCCTCGTCGCTTTCCTCATCCGAACCTTCCTCGGCCT
Organism: Porites lutea; assembly: GCF_958299795.1. Taxonomy (NCBI): domain Eukaryota; kingdom Metazoa; phylum Cnidaria; class Anthozoa; order Scleractinia; family Poritidae; genus Porites; species Porites lutea. Next base: position 9,371,946 of record NC_133210.1, read on the forward strand.
GAGCCTTCTTCTTCGCGCGCTTAATCTTCTTCTTAAAAACGCGTGTTAAGAATGACTCGAACTTATTGTTCTCGCCAAGCGCGGCCGAGAAAGTTGTGTACAGCGCTTTTTCCTGTTCTTGAAGCTTCTCGATATCTTGTTTCTTGGAATCAAGTTTCATTTGACAATCCTCTACCTAAAAAATCGATAGAAAGGCAGAACCACGAAACTGTAATGTTTGCTCATGAAACCATGGACAACACTTGTGTCTATTTCTAATTGCCTTCAATCACATTTGGCAAGACTAAACAAACATCAAGGTCATAGCAGGTATCAAAAATCTTGAAATTCACTACTTTGGGTCCCCTGTCCCCGGGCTGTTACTTTGGGTTCCCTGTGTCCCATGCGATATGGTTTTTTAGTTTGACGGGTTCACATTTGTCTTCAAAAATGGGGCCGCTCGGTGCTCGGGGAGCTTCGTTACGACAGAGCAGTCCCCATTTAACCTATGCATTTATATCATCACACCTCACAGAAGGCCTACTAGGTTTTCAGCAGAGTAAAAAAAAATTGTCACCCATTACTGAGAACACAAATTCCACGGATTCCTTTTGTCTCACCTTCTCCTGCATCTCGTCTTTCTCACTGAGTTTTGTGTTCACTTTGTTTGCGAAGCTATTTTCTCTTTTCTCGAACTCCTTCAGCAGCATAAACTCTTCAAACAGAGTAACTTGCCTGTCGAGAAAAATGTACAGAAAAATCTATAAACCGAGAAGATATTCACATAAAGTGGACTTAGTCTTTATTTTGTTTAACAGAATGCGTAAACTTTTATTTCCCCTTGGCTACAATCCTCGCTTTTTGAATCAAAACTCAACTCAGCTAAGTAGAAAGCCCTTTTTCGCGCGCTCCGCATCAGTTTCACATTTCCCACACCAAGTGTAGGTGGCGCGAAATTCCCGCGCTTGGAACCTGTCGCAGCTTTTCCTGCTTTAGACGATGGTGTACAAGTTATCTACTTAGGCAGCGATTAGCCAATAGTATAGGCTTATCTACTCCACTTAGCGTAATTAGCGCGCTTTCCCGCGGTTGCAACCTGTGGAAGCTTTTCTCGCGATGAAAGCTGCGAAAAAGACATCTACGTAGGCAGCGATTAGCCAATCAAATTGGATTATTTATTGCTCTCCCACTAGCTAGGCCCGCCGTAACCAAACATTTATCGTCCGGATCTCACCTCAAGTCAGCACACTTAACGGCCACTTCTCGATGCATTTTTTCGTGCCTCAAGTACCGAAGATCAGCGTCAAACTTCTCCAGTGTAATGTTGATCTTGTCTATCAAAACATCTTGTTCATATTGCAGTCTGAAGAAGAGAGGAAGGGAAAAATTAGGTCAATGTTCCCGACGATTCCTCGTTTTACTCACGAAAACGAAATTAAAGAAAAAAAACGCTTCTTAAGTTCTTGCTAACCGCAGTGGCCGGTTAAACCAACATTGATTTTCCCGCTATTGAATCTTCAACCCTTAAGTTATGGAATTCTAGAATATTTCAAGATATACTTCATTAGTGAGCTCATTCAAATTTAAGTTCAAGAGTAGTTTTCCTTTCACGAAGGTGACTTCAAATGCCGTGTCCGTAGAAAAAACCCCAAAGTGCGACAAACGGTACAGATGTTTAAGTTTCCTATGATAATGTTTATTATATTCTACTCCAATCCCACACAGTAGTTTTGAGTCTATGTAGAGAAGAAATTCTAGCCTCATAGACCGTGCATTTGAAGCCGTTTTAGTATTTCATTATAAGGCCTTTTTCTTGTTTTCCAACCTGATTTGTTCTTCGTATGCAATCTCCTGTTCCAAGGCAGACGGTTCCTCGCTGACCTCTTCTATCGCGGGTTCAGGGGTTCCTTTGTCCGTTAAGGTACTCAAACTGGACTTGGGTCTCCCAGAGGAATGCACAGAGACAGACGAGATCGATCGGTCCCTTTGCTGTGTGCCTGGTTTACTGCCATGAGGAACATGTTTTGAAGGCTGAAACATGCAGTGACACGTGAGTAAGCCTTAAATTGATTTTGAGGTAGAAGGGAGAAAGCGCTTTGTGTCATTTACGTCTGTTCGGTTTCACCTTTTTTGTTTGTTTATTAAAAACATCTGGTGAATGATTCTATACTACAAAAGTGTGCAAACTCTCATGTTCCCAAATACATAACTGAAGGGACCACTTTTTTATTCGTCGCTTATTCTCTACTTCTTTTATTTTTATTTACTGAAAATGTACCAAAATTAAGACTTTGATAAAAAGTAGGAACTCTACTTAAGTCAGTGCTAGATCATTGACAATGAGCACGGACCGAACTTTCCGTCAGCTTGAACTAATACTTGCCAAGCTCCCGAATTCCTCTGCAAGGAACAGACTTCCTTGATGATTAAACACTACATGGCATGTAGTAAAGAGAATTAAATATTTTAACTCACCTCATTCCCTCCCCCTCCACCAAATCCACCGAATCCTCCACCAAAACCTCCTCCTTGCTCTTCACCTTGACCTTGACCGCCCTTGTTATCTATTTGCTTCTTAAACTCCAGCAGCTGGTCACGTGTATATTCAAGACGCCTGTAAGTGAAGAGGGCAAAGTTCTTCAATTGGGTGCAGTAAAACCAAAGCAATTACTTTGGCCAATACGAACAGAGAGAGACAATCCAATGAACCAATCGAATTCGAAGGAAATACTGTCTGAAGAAAAGCGCGGGAAAACGTGTGCAAGTTTCTTCGCTTCGGATAAGCAGAAAGGTTTATTGGCAGAGAAAGTAGTGCGGGATTTTTGAGCCTATCATAACAATTCACGTTTGCGTTTTGCGTTTGTTATCATTTTCGTACCTTATTTGTATATTCGAAATATCTTCTCATCTTTCTCGCAAATGTTCGGACAAAATCGGAAAAGATTACAAACATTCGTACAGCCTTCTGATGTCGATCAAAAGAAGAGAAGACACATCCGAAGATCTCACATTACTTGCAAAAAACTCTATTTTCTACCGAGAAAAAGTCGGAGGTATTCTCAAGGAGCTCACGAATTCTCTGAAAATGGGAAAAACAAAGCTAAGACAAATTTTCAAAGGATAAAAATTAACTTGGGACATGTTTTAACTAACGTGCGCACGATCTAAGGGCGCTCGACGTTTGAAAAAAGTCCTGATTTTCAACAAATGAAGGAAGAACAGCCAATACAACAAAATATATTTCCAAATTAAAAGCGTTCACCTTATGTATTTACTTCACGCTTTAGTGATGCTGGACTCAGTCCGCACGTGCGCGCGCGCAAAAGGACAGCAATTTCGTCAACAATGTAAATGAAAACGTAATCCATGGCAACCGTAAACAAAACTCAAACGAAAAAATTTGTTTCGGGCACGAGTTGAACAAAAAACCTGGCAGCACAAGTTTCAACTTCATTTTCAGTCTAAATAGTAAAATGCCGGTGAAAGATCTGCTGGCGAGAATTGAAGAATTAAGGGATGTGATGACTTCATGCCAGGAGAAAATGTCAAGTCTCGTTAAGGATTACCAAGTAAATCTTTTACAAACTGCCGCCGTGATCGCAGCGGCTAAGATAACTGAGGAAAAAGCCGGGATTGAAAAGAAAAGACAGCGCCTCAGAAAACAGATCGAAAAAGAAAAAGAACGGAGCCAAGAAACTGTAAAAAATGTTTGTAGTAGCGCAGGAAAAACCACCGAAGCCTTGATTCGCGATCAAGAAAAGGAACTCCGCGAAGCTGTTAAATGCGCTGAACAACAACAGGAGGTGAGGATTTAGTGCTCGTTTTTTTATTGTATTTGCTAGCCTTTTGACTGGCTAAATACCCACTTCAATTAATCAAAACATATGCAATAATAACTTATAAGTATTTTCAGAGCACTCACCAATTTGGGGGTATTCGGTCAAGTCGCTACAAAGCCATGTCGCCCGAAATTTTAAGAAGTTGCCCGAAATGATGGGTTATGTCACCCGGAATTTTATCACATGCTCAACAACATCCTATCATCCCTTTTACACAATTATCCTCATCATCACTTAAAGATTGAGATGTTACAAATTCATCCCACTTTTTTCATCCCATCATCGCTTAAAGAACGAGATATAATACAAACACTTTTGATTCATCTTTACTTCTCTGTGTAGTACACGTGATAAAATTTCGGGCGATATGGCTCAGCATGTCGGGCGGGAAGACCTTCGGGCGACTTGACCGGTTATCATTTCTGATACTTTATAGTACAGGTGTTTCTTTGCTTTGAATACTGACTGCTGAAATGGCTTGCTTTGTTGACCACAGAGAGGGAAAACTATATTGAAGTTTCTAACCTTTTTCGTAGCTGAAAAAATAGGGTGAATAAAATCTTTATCACTTTAGGTGGAGATAGCGGAAACGCAAGCGAAAACCGATCAGAAAATTACAGACAGGAAGCGTAAACATTCTGCGCTTCAGGAAGAATGTGATGATTATGAAGAAGATTTCGAATGCGCAGACTGCAGAAGACGAAGCCCTTACATGTTTATGTGTGACCAGTGTCACGCAACCACGTACTGCAATGAACAATGCCAAGAAAGAGACTGGGACAATCATCAAAAACACTGCACAGCAGAAGTTGACTAAATATTTGAAGGGTTTCTTTTTTTAAAGAAGACTGGTAGAATTAAGATAATTATTGTAATAATGCTTCACTGTTTCTCTCATTTGAGATCAAAAATAGAAAACCACATGCCATAAATGTTATTGAAAAAATCAGATATGAACAATTTTAATTTCCGGGTGAATATGTGCCTTCACTTCAACATTATTTTCTGTTTTTTTATTGATTTTGTTTTTGTTTTTGGTTTTTTTTTTTTTTTTTTTTTGGGGGGGGGGGGGAGGGGGGTGTGGGGGGACGGATATAATAACAAGTTTTCCCGCCCTCGGCCCAGTTGAGCGTTCCCGCGCTTTGCAATCGCCCCATGCACCCTGCTTTGTGTATGTGTCCGCCGAATTGATACCTTTCTAGTTAATAGAGCGTTTTCATTCACGTGGAAAACAGCTATGCAAATCTTCTATGACAAAAGAAGGCGTTTACACACACAAAAAAAGAGTTAAACTCCCACGGGACTGGCTTAGGACACTAACATGGCCAACGCTTCATTGTTTTGGAAACCAACATGGCAGACGTGACTTCATTTGAAAGGCTCTTTAAATAAACCTACCTTTCCGGGCACTCGTCGGGCATCATTTCGGGAATTTTAGGAATAGTCCTTTTAGAGTACGGGTCGATTTTACGCTGTACCTCCTCAAGTTGGGCAACGGTTTCTTTCATCTGAAAAAAAGTCACAGTTCTTAGAGAATTTATCCTTATCTTTGCAATGGTTTGCAATTTTCAGTTAAGGAAAGGAAATTCAGTTTACAGGAGAGAGACTCTATGTCTCCTTACCTCTTTAATAATCTTCACTTTCTTTTCTCGGAGTGCTAAGAAAGACTGGTTAAATTCAAACTTGTACTGGTGAATCTGAAGAGACGAAGTACATGATTAAGTTTCAAAAGAGGTACTTCGATATTTCCGTAAACATTTCACTCCTACGTCACCCAAGACTAACTGTTTGTACTAGAACTATTTTATACACTCTGGTTTTCTGCGGTGCAGAAAGGAATCATGGTTTTCAGTTTAGCTTCGTCTTTGCCATTTGGTTTGAGTTTGGGTATGTTTTGCAAGAATGTTCAAATGTTTACTATTTTGGGCTTAGAGAAAGTAGCAACAATATTCTAGGAGTTATGTCCTGACTAAGTGCAATTTGACACAGTACAAGCCCAGTGTCACGTGGAACCTCGAAATAGCCGATTTGGCCCAATAATTCCCCGAAATTCGAAATGCGCTCGTAACATGATGAACATCACGCGAAACAGATAGTATCACAAGCATATTAGTAAGAAATTCCACAAGGCAACATTTACCTGGTCTAGTAAGTTCAAGAGCTGGATCCTTTTCTTTTCTGCATTTACTCTTTGACTTTCAGGAACAACGTAATCCTTAGCGGTTTTAAGTTTGTAGTCGCCCATATTTTCCCGCGCTTCTTTGATTGCCGCCACGTCTTTCGGATCCTGGTAACCTTCGTCCGGCTTGTTACGATATAATTCGTTCCACTAAAAAATAAAAATGACAGACAAGTCTTGAACAAATTCATTCGGCTAAAAAGGTATCAAATAAATTTTAAACAGGTCATAGACATAGCCAAAAAAGTTCAGTATTATAGTTGACGCTTTCAATGCTTGTCAGCCATCTTTTCAAAACTAAAAAACGACAAAGGTGTCAGAAGCCTTAAATAGGCTCTTGTAAGTGAATCCTTATTGTTGTGTTGTAAATCTAAATCCAGACTCTAAATTTAATCGCTCCAGTGATTGTAGACGGTGTATGTTGATGACAAGCATTTGGGCAAAAGCATGTTTTCCCGCGCTTTCGATTGCACCATGTTGCTTTGAATCCTGATTGGTTCATTGCTCTTTTTACGTTTGCTACGATTGGACAAAAGATATACAGAGTGAAGGTGATGTACATAGCGGAAATGCTATATGATGATAACAATAACAATGCCCAGCATTTGGACAGGCGCATGTTTTCCCGCGCTTTCGGTTGAGTGATGTTGCTTTGAACAGGCCATTGGCACAATGGCGTCATTTTACTACTACGACCAGAATCCTTTTCATTTTTCCTTTCGTATTTAAATTTGGTCATCCCAGCGAGGTTTAAATAACAAAGGCCCTAAGTTGCAAAAGAAAGCAAAACCCTGAAGGATTCTGGTCTTAGTAGTAAAATAACGTTATCGCCTATTCTGATTGATTCATTGCCCTATTCACGGTTGCTATGATTGGATAAAATAGTTGGCACGTTGAAATACCTCGGCTTGTCTGGCAAGTCTCTTTTGTCTTCGCGCCTCAGCTTTTGCTAATGCATTCGCCACTTTACTACCCAGCTGGCCCTGCGAGGTCGGTGCTTGTTGCTGTTGTTGCTGGTTTAGAGTTATTTTTTCTTGAGTCTGGCGTCTCTTCATCTACATAGAAAACAACAGTTTTAACAAAAATGACCATCCTTTTTTCACTCTATTATTCTAAAACTTGACAAAAAATAAGGTCGGGATTTGGAATCAATAAGCAAACGGCAAATCCACTCCGTCTAGATAAAACGTTTATAGAGGTACCTAGCTGTGGTACCGTTTATTTCTCTAAGGGAGGAAATTCCAACTTTGACGATTTTCCATCACACAAAACAGTTCCTTGTAAGATACCGTATGTTCTTGGCCCCATTTTCATTCGTTCGCGACGAATTCTCAAAACTTCACAGTTTCACTTAATTCGGAATAACAAATCGATCTACGGCGGCGGGTTTTCCTCTAAATGAAAACTACGAACAAATTCAAATTTTGCGTAACATCCACGAAGAAGGTTATCAAGCTACAAGAAACAGGAAGATGAGAGGAGCCTGCAAACGAGTTTGACGTCATCCCTACCTGAGCTGTGATTTTAGTACCACTTGAAAAACTTTTTCTCCCCAGTCCTCCCCCGTCGGGGCCATCTCCATTTCCTTCCGCTTCCTGTAGTAACTGGTGAAAATAATCTGGTTTTGACGCTCGGAAAGTGGCGACCAGATGAGGAGTGAGAAAGGCGCGCAAAACGATGCGGTCACACTCGATTTCATCTTTGAATCTGTCGAGAGATAAAGAAAATTAGGGCCATTTATACGAGGAAAAATAAGACGCGTCTTAAATAAGACGCGAACTGTACCATTTATACGAGCATGTCTTATCTAATAAGACGCGTCTTAGCTAAGCCGCGTCGAAATGTGCCGTTTATAAGGAAAGTTCGCGTCTTATTTAAGACGCGTCTTATGGCCCTATTGTTTCCTGACCACGGCTGTCCTTCCTCCTTATAAAGTATTTTGGTACTTTGGGATTTGCGTGAGAACAGAAATGAAACTTTAAAGTCAGTCGCATCATCTTCCGCGTTGCTTATTAAGGAAACTGTCAGAATAAAGATCATTGAGACAGCGGACAATCTGGACCCTGCAGACTGGGTTTGAACTCGGGGAACCCACACAAACTGTGCGAGCGTTTGCATTTTTGAAACCTAGAGAGGCTTAGAGCTGTACGATGCAAGCCTTGAATCTGGTTCCAACTGCAGGGAAACGGACAATTATGTTAAGCGTGGGAAAACATAATTGTTTTGACATTCAGTCACCGAGTTGTTTTTTGATAAATATCTTCGGGAAGCTGCCATTTTCACGCAGGAGCGATCGGAAGAAGGAGTTGGTTTCATTTACGCATGGACAGAATATCATTTGACAGTTGAACAACATTGCGCATGAGCAGAACATTATTTGTAGGCAGTTATTTACAGGTCACGTGGTGGGCTCTCGGCCAATGAAAAGGAAGAAAAATTTGCATCGAATCATAATGACGGTTACGAGCGCGTTAACTTTTATAAACAAGCAAACTCAATGACACTGAGCCCAGAAATACTTGTTATGAGTGCCAACGGCAGGAAAGCGTACGCAAGTCAACTTTTCAATGCTTTTCAATACTTTTCGGGACTATCGTTTTAAGAATTCTGTGATAAGACGTGTGTGCAAGGGTAGTTCCGTAAGAGTAAGCAACCCCTTCCGGAATAAAGAAGGGCCTACAATTTACACTTACCTTTTCTGTAGTTTTCGCAATCCAATTGAGTGTTTCTCAGCTTCCCAAGCCATCTCTTTTCGAACAAGCGCAATCTGGAAATAAACAAGATAAATTTTAAACAACAACAATAATCAATGTTCCAATCATCTTGCTCACTAAAGTAACAAAATAAAAATAATAAGAGAAATTTCTACCTTATTTTCCACTTCCGCTTTTTGTTCTGTGATGAGATCGGGATCAATTTCAAATTCCTAGAAAATGACAGAAACCATAATGAAATCCGCCTTGCTTCAAAAATATACTAACCGCTTTTACTTTACTAACAAAAACGGCAAAATGACAAAATCATATACAACCGATAAATTTTTTTTCGGAAAACACCAATTAACAACTGCGTCGCTGAGTGGAGGTGGGTGCCCGGGATAACCAGGGGCTTCCACCTTTGGCACAGCCAGCACCTAGACAGAGTTACGCCCCCATGGCTGGCAAACCCGCGCCCTCCAGCCATGAGCCCCCACGCCAATGGAACCAGGCACCCGTCACACTGATTTAACAGTGGAAGAATTAAGCGGTGGGAGGGATGGGGGTAAAAGAATGATCCAAAGGCTAAACGAAGAGAATGGCCGCCACGAAAACACTGTACTGAGCACATGGAAGTGATGCAAGCAAGGCTGACCGCGCTTGAGCCAAACGACTGACCAATGACCACGCTCGCGCTCCTTGTTGTTAACTCTGTTAAATAAATACTTATTTAACCTCATATAAAAATTTGTAGTTACAAAGAGATTTTGTTTTCTTGTTTTATTTAGTACGTAATTTAGGGGTCAACCATTGGACTTTTGAGGTGGGGCGAGGGAGGAGGTATCGGTGATTTCGAGAGGAAAATATATCATGCACCACGCGTGGGGACGGGGAGCATTACGTGGCCGTGAAGGAGACTAGTTTACGCACGACCTTCCATACATTGCCTCTAATTTGCGCGAGTACAATTTACGTGCGTACGCGACAGTGAAAATCCACATTAGTGTCATGATCTGTTTCTTGAACATTGATTTTCAGAACTTACAGGAATTTGATTACTTACGTCTTGCGTCAGTTGCACATGGGAAGGAAGCTTGTGATTCTTGACCATTAATTCCTTGAATGCTCGTCTTAGGTTTACTATCTTGCGACGGATATTCTGAAAAATAAGAGAATATGGTTCATTTGAGCTTGCTAAATCTAAAATACTAAGTATAGAAGCTAGTGTGAGAAAAACTTAACAGGAATACTAATTTTTAGAAATTTATTCTAAAGCAAGAGACAAAAACGGCAATGGGCAACATGAAAGAGTTCCACTGCAAGCAGGCTCACTGGTGCAAATTCGGGAGAGAGAGACAGCAAACAAGCGAGGATTAAGTAGTGGGTACCCTATTTGCCTTTTTGCTCCACGTTCGCACTTTCCGAAACAATTGCGATTACTGGTTCTAGACATTTTGTACTAACTAACAACACAAGTCTTTTTTTCCCTGCAATTGCTTTCTGTCATTCAGTGAGTAAATTGTGCAGTTAGCGGTCCATGATAGTGCAACCAAACACGATTAGCAATGACACTGTCATCTCTTCAGGTGTAGGTAAAAAGAGGACTATATCCTCACAGAATTTCATCACAGGAACGATTCGCGCGAGCACTCGAAGAACATCGCACTCGCAGTTCAACAACAACAACAAACACAACACAAAGAGACAAAAAAAAATAGCTGTTAGTAGTAATCACCTGTTTTTTCTCCTCGGCCAGTTTGACCATTCGATCGTGTTCTGCTTTCTGTTTTTCAAGTTCGATGCTGTAGTGATTTGGATCATCGATATCATCAATCTTCTTGACAATCTCTTCACCCTCTTCGCCTATCAGTTTCTAAAAGGTCAGAAAGCAAAAGGCAAAATGTATGCTTTAATTCTAACAAGTTATTATACAAGAAATAAGAAATAATTAGCTATGTTCTTGAAGTAGAAATGCTTTATTAAATATAAAATTTATTTGACGAGAGTGACACCTAAGAGAATTTCTATGAACAGTGGAAACTGCACCCAGGTTGAGTGTGAAACATTAAAATAACTGCTCAAAATATGAAAAGAAGGTACAAATAACACAGCATAAAGAAGGCATGGATGTACAAATTTGAAGAAGATTAAAACGGATGACATTTATGATTTTTTGAAAACTTGTTAACCTAACAGTTCTTCAAAGTTCATTTCTGTTGTTTGTAACAATCCTCAGGAGACATATTTGTTTGACATGAAGTTGTGATTTTGTTTCTCCGCTAAAGTTAAGATCCGTTGCGAAGAAAGACGTGTGACTTGCAAAACTAACAAATGAACAAGACAGGCGTGTCAAAGCCCCTTTTAGGGTTAATGGGGAGCTCAAGGAACATCGACAGATACGGCAAAAAAAACGTCATTTGAAAAGTGAAGTCGCGCCTCTTCAAACTTTATCGCGCTTATTGCATCTAGTTCAATTCGCCAAATGTTGGCAGAATTGGAGTTGAATTCTAAAAGACTGTAGCGAAGTTCCGGAAAAGAAAAAAAAAGTCGTTGTCTTATATTTACGTCCTACACAAAACGTGAAATTGGGCATTTTCACGACGTAGTCGTGCAGGCAAAGAAATGTACAAAAAAGCGTGATGCACGTGCAAGTTGTTCTTTTGCCAGTCTAAACCTATTGCTTTTTTTTTGCTGTTCTCGTTGCCCTTGCCGTCGTCGTTGTTTAAGTTTCCTAATCTTACCTTGGGAGAAGGAATGGACACTTTATGTGGAACTTTAAGTCCTTTTACAGCTTTATCCATGAACTTAAACACGAAGAAGTTGCCATCCATACCAGCAGTGAAGACGTACTTATCATCGAAACTCGTCTTGATGTGTCGGACTGCGCCATGTTGATTGTCATGTACGGTGAGTGCCCAGTAAGAGCTTAAATGTTCGAGGTCATTCTTTCCGTCCAAAGGGTGAATTCGGACCACGCCATTTTCCATTCCAAGGAGGAGGAATTTACCTGAATGACTGAAACAAATAGAACAATAAAGTTACCGAGGCTGGGTAGTAAATCCTCTGTTAAGCTGCTGGAGAGGGGGAGATAAGGGGTAACGCGTTGAGTTTTCAGGGGGAAGGATAGATAGATGATGCTTTCTATAAATGGGTTAAATTTGACCAAAATTTGGAAACCGCTGAATTTCTCGCATTGGGTCTTTGCGATTTTGGTGAAACTCTGTTCAACGCAAGGTGCTAATGCGCACTATATGTAGCCGAGAGATTTTCACGAAAAATTGCCGGCAACAGCAGAATTTCGACTCAGACCCTAAAAAGGCGTGGCACTATAACCACGTGACATTTACTCCGATCACCAAAAATTTTATGCTATATTGTAGATTGATCTATATGTTATCCATGCTGTATGTTAAACTTACGATCAAATAAAGGTGGGGATACCAGAGGGCTTCAAAGTAGGATGTTACCCCTACAAAATAACTGGGTCGAGTCACCTTAACAGCTTGAAGTTAATACAAAACAACTACTTCTTTACTTTCGGTGTCAATGTACTTAGCACATAGCACTCCTTGAAGATACCATTTTTAAAATTCCCCTTGTGGGTGCCACCGCTTTTGTACATAGCCATCCAAGCCAAGCGATGGTCTATCTGTTTGCGGGGCAAAGGCGGTAGCTTCTTCCTCAGTTATTTTAAGGCCCTGAGTGTTGGTCCGGTCCTAAGAATATAGCCTGTGACCTCCTGCTGTGCAGGCCAACGCTCTACCAAATAAACTAACGCTTCTACAGTTATATGATTGTTTGGTAAAATTGGCGCGTGATTATGTCGACAATCAATGAGCATAGCGCTATAAAATCAAAGCAGTTACAAAATCACTACCAGCGCAATGCTAAACTTATTTCATCTACCCACCTAAAACAAACAGATCTAATTGGTTTATCGTCACTTCCGTCCACGGGTATGGACCTGATTGGTTCGTCTCTTGTGTCTTCTTGTCCTTCCGCAGGAGCGGGCTTTTTGCCTTCATCAAACTCACATTCATAAAGGTACCCTGCATCCCAACCACCCTGAAATAAAAATTCAAAAACACAACGATCAGAGTAACTTCAGAACAGGCTCCTTAGATCACGAGGTTGCGCGGGAACTGGGTCAAACTTCGCCCCTCACAACAGTCCATAGGAATGCAATTCAATACACCGCCGACCCAGCCTCCACCAGAGCCTAAAATGGCCGATATGTGACACACCTACAAATTTTGAGGATAAACAGGGCTCGAAAAAAAGTCCCGTGTGATTGTCCAGGGCAAGTAAATTTTTCTTCTTGGGCAAGGAACTGTTTAACCTCACTTGTCCAAGGGTCCACGAAAGTCATCTAGTAACTAAATCATTAGCTAAGGTAAGGAAGCAAAGGACCCGGACAAGCAACATGTGAGAGTTCTTTGCCCAAAGGACAAGATGGAATTCAAACTTTTTTCGAGCCCTAATAAATGTCCCAGAATGAAAGTTGTCGAGCAGAACACTCTTGCGTGGTATAGTAAAACTCGTGGTGCATAAGATAATTGAGAGTGAGAATTCAAATGAAAGCTTCTTCTCCTATTTTACTGCACAGTTTTCCTTAAATGAACGTTGAGATTATTAAACACCACTCATGGCTATCAAGAGCCCAAAACCGGCAGCGAACGAGCAACTCCCTAGTGCCCATGCAACGGCGTTATCACAGACCAGTTTGTTTTTAGATAAGATCGATTTTCCCGCGAATTTTGAACATCAAATAAGTCTTATAAATCAGTCATCAAAAACTGGAGATCAGAAAATAAAGTATTTCTGATGTTTTGTTAGCATTTACTCCTTCGTTTTGTAATATTATCGTACTATGGGTGCGCACGCATGATGAAACGGTGCTTCCACTTTCGCGGGGAAAAGTGCTCAAAAATGATGCTAAAAATAACTCGATCTGTGAAAAGCCCGATGCATAGGGTAAGCATGGGAGTTGCACACTCCAGGTTATGGGCTCCTGTGGCTGTACATTGAACAAACATCCTGCTACAAAACCTACCATAGACACCCAGAATTTGTCTTTCTTGCCATAATAAAATCCTTTCATGATTTCTCCTGGTTCGCGGTGCTGTTCTTCCTCGGTTTCCTCGCCCTCTTTCTGTTCCTCTTCATCTCCTTCACCTTCCTTCTTCTCTTCTTCCTCTTGTTCCTCTTCATCTTCTAAGCCTCGCGCCCGCCGCCGGGCTCGTTCCTCCTCCTTTTTCTTGCGCTTTTCTTCTTCTTCTTTGGCCTTTCGGGCTTCATCTTCAGCTTTCTGAAGATCAATAAATGTCAAGGTCGGGTTTGGTCAAACATTCTTTGCACTTATTTTTACTTTATGAAGTCAACATTAAAATCTGTTTACCTCAAGAAAATAGACAAATACCAAAAATGTGAACTGAAATAGTCCACTGGACTATTTCTCGGTAAAATGGACATCTAAAATTGGTCCCTGCCTTCCTTTACGCCCCTTTATTTTACCCTCTATAGACGGACATCACTGTTAGACAGACTTGATACAGGCCCCAAAGGTACCCAGCTGTCTTAGGGAGAGTTCACTGTTGAAGCACTCATTCTTGGAAAAGGTTCTGTCATGCTTTTTACATGACAGTTGTAGAGTCGATTACTAGCAGCTATTCAGGAAATGATCTCGCACTACGCCCGCTTCCGCGCCGCTTCTTTTAATGCCATTAGGCTGATCTAGCAACACGAGGGTACGTCAGTTGACAACGGGAAAGCGCGCGGAAAGGACTAAACGCGACTTCCGGTGCCCAGTTTACCGCTCTGCCATAGTCAAGCCAGTTGTTTAATTTGCGCGCGCCGTCGTCAACTGACGTTCCCGTCCTGTTGCTAAATCCGCCCATTGTCTTTGACTACAACGCTTACCCTGAGTTTATCCTTGACGCTTGTGAAGTGGTACTCCTTGGTCTTGAGATTTGTCAGGGGGAGGTGGTAAGTCTTACTTGTGTCATATTTTCCAGGCACGGGAGCCTCGACATGAAGTACGGTTCCATCTTTACAGCTGACGAGTATGGCCTTCGGAACCTGGTGACGAAAGTATGAGGCATTCTTCACTTAAGAGACGAGAAGGGAACTGGAGCCGAAATGCATCACGCAATCGTTTCTGCGATCGTTAATGGAGACGCGCGCGCAGGTCCGTAGTTACAGTCCCAGAAGTCTTTGCGAAAGCAAACTCGGGCCAGTTTCCCTCTCGTTCCTAAAGTAGCGAATTACCAGGATTTGAACAACCTCATTCCAGACAACCTGGGAACGAGGTTGCGATTTGAATAAGACATTTCCGAGTTATCTCAGGCCCAGGCCTCTATTTCAAAGCGAAGCTAAGTGCGAAGCTTTCGATGTGAAAATACTTTTATTTTTATTCTCAAGTAAATAAAATTCATTTTTACCAGAAAGGTTTTGCACTTGGTCTCATTTTGAAAGTGAGAATTTTCGAACTCGGAAATCGCCTCTTTTTCAAGCTTCTTTTCGCAATAACTTAAAATTACACATATAACTGCAGCGATCATTTCTCCTTTTAATTAAACGTCAACAAATTATGAATTATTTATTTCATACTGACCTCACTTGCTACTGCCGTACACACTCTCTTCTCTTCGCCTTCACTGTCTTAATATGTGTTAAAATACTTATTGTTCTATAAGACAAACACTATACAGATATAAACTCCGCCGCGAAAGATCAAGATAATTCACCTTTCCTTTCTTTTCCGACCATTCCATGGCGACAACCGGGGAGGCAGTTTCAATAAAACCAACGGGTTTGTAAGTATCACTGACGGTGAAGAAAAACACTGTACAGTCATCGCTCTAAAAAGAATAACGTCTCCATGTCAGTGGAAAAAAAAAAGATCCCTGGAAGACAGTAACATTACTTCATTGTTACATAACTAGTACTCTTTTCGTTGGAAAACCAAGATTTAAAGTAATGTCCAACACAAATATATGTCAGATTTACGATTTGCGTCCATGCGTGAATGAAGAAATAATAAACGATCATCGAAAACGACTTCTAGTGTGGATGAATTCCTAAACAGATAAATATCGTTTAGATTCGCGTGGACATAACCTGAGAAAAAAAACTTGACCATACCCAAAGACAGGCGAAAGATTTCCGCAGGCGTGATGATGAAAAAAATAAATAAATAAATAAATAAATGACATTAATAATATTTACAGTATGACAAATATGTCTATGAATTGCAGAGATGACAACACTTGCATCCATTATCCATTAGTGTAACTATATCTCATGTACGTATTTTGTTTTTGAAACATTTTAAGGTGGTAACTTCTCTCAAGTCTGGGGATAATTTTCCCCAGAGATTGGGCCCCACGTGGCGGAGGGAGTGCTTGCCATATGTTACCGTGTTGTACCTGGCAGCGGAGAAATCAGACTGCCTTAAGTTATACTTGGATCTATGCTTAATGAAAATGTCACTGATATAGGGGGGACATATAATATTTCATCCAATATTCGAACGTTCTCCCAAAAAGGACAAATTTTACATCAAAGTACAAACATTTGTTTTTTACTTCTATTTACATTTTGCTCAAAGGCGTGTGTGTGATCGAGAGATTTACTGCTTAGTTTTTTTCTTTTGCTTCTTAAACAGTCTAAAATTACCCCGGTAGCCAGAAGTTCGCCTTGCTCATCAATAGCCATAACGTTAACTGCTTTTGTGTGAGGTTTGAAGACTTGTTCGAGATTAAGTTCAAACTTCTGCTTCGACTTTTTAGTCCGAAGCTGTGATGGATCAACCTTGTTTAACGCCAGTAGACGAACCACACCATCAGCAAAACCAGCCAAGAGTTTGGTACCTGTTGTTTCAACCTGAAATACGGATAAACGATAGTTCTTTTTAGCTTGTACGTCTGTTTTGCCATAGAAGGTCATGTAATCACACTCTTAAAAGAGAACCGTTTCCTTAAGATTTCGTCTTATTCAAATGTATATGTATGCAAAATTTATTGTCTGCAGACAAACTATCTATTCGCGGGATATCGTGAGAAGTCACGCGCAACGCGAAAGAAGACTTGGGGCGAGATACAGGGAAAGAAAGGAGAGCTCTCCTTTGCTCCGCCCCTCGCAGCTTTGCCACTCGCACGCGCGTTCTCTCGCACCTCCCTTCGCTCGCCACTTCAATTGCGGGCTCGAAATAAGACGGACGTTTCTCCAAGACGGACACAGCGTTGTTCCTAAGGCTATCCGTCTTATATACAGGGAGTTGAGCGCATTTGAGAGGTTTTATGAATTAAACAACATAACAGCAACAAGAATCACGACTGGCCTCCCCTTAACATGTATGGGATTCTACTTCCCGTTCCCCTTCCCTCTTCCGGTTGAGTTAGCTTTACACTTACGTCTTTAGGTACCCATAATAAGCTGGAGCCACCTGAGTTGTACTTTGCTTGACACATGGGAGTCTTGGAAACATAGTCATACACTCGCACGGTATCTGCCACATAAAATAACAGTACATGTTAGTAATAACTAAAGTATATGTCTTGTAATTTGTTTACCCAACGGGAACGAAACTCTTAAGACAGGGGCACCCAACGAGAATATAGTTCAAAACCACTTAAACACAGCATTGTTGAACGTATTTTAGTATTTAAACGGTAGATATAGGCATATTTTTATCCCCTAAATATTTTTCATCTGTTCGGATTTCCTAGCTGAAAGTCTAGTGATCCGAAAATTATAGGGATCAAAACTTACTTTTTCGAAAATTTCAGCCAGAAAAAAGGCTCCCGAAAATTCTAGGTGACCTTTTTAGGGTAAAAAATCCGTTAAAAATGGGCAATTATACCATGTTTGGGAGGTTCGAAAACCCTAGGAGAGGCATGCAAGCAAGAAATTTAACAACTGTCCGAAAATTCTAGATCTCAAATCGTCTTCCGAACAGATATTTTCCAAAAATTGTCGTTGGGTGCCCCTGTTAAGAGTTAAAAGAACTCGTTTGAACGTGTAAGCTCGTTCCAGATCGAATTATAATTTGGAAGTGTCGCTTTTTGAGGAGTGAGGGAAAACTGGAGTACCTAGAAAAAAAAAGACTCTCAGAGCAAGGGAGAGGACCAATAACAAGCTAAACTCACATATACATAATGTTCACGCCAGGATTTGGATCCAGGCGTAATGTTCTACCATGAGCACGCTATAACGGTACGTGCTACTATGTAGGGAATGGTTTTCATTCAGTTTAGTCTAGTAAGACAAATTTACAGTTTCCCAGAATTAAAAAATTATACGGACAGCACTCATTTATGTTCAGTGCTGCAAGCCTGTGTAACAGACTTCCTGAGGAGCTGAAACACTGCTCACCCTTGACGCCTTTCGAAAACAAACTTCAGCATATTGAACTTTGTAAATTGTAATGGACAATTTCTAAGCAATTCCTTAGTTAGTTTATCTTCAAATTCTTCGCCAGTGAATCACATTTGAAAAAGCTCTGGTTAAGACGAAGAATTCTAGAGTCCCAGCGGGCACATCATTGCCCAAACGTTCCTAAAGTACCCCCCCCCCCCGGAAAGATACCCATGTCTGTTTGTCGTTAGTTACTTACGATCTACTCCTGTTGTTGCCACAAAATGTGCTACAGGTGAAGTATCCAGTCCAGTGATGGGTCCAGCATGATATGAGTACATCCTTTCAGGGGCATGGCTCTGTGGCAAAGACGGAAAGATGGCAAGATTTTCAAGTAAAGGCAGTAAGTAGTAAATTACTACAGTGGAGCCTGATTTAATCTTTGTTGATTTAACAATATTCCTGATTTTACAACCAACATTCTGTGTCCCATCTTAAATTACAGTAAATTGTATGTGACAACCAGTTCAATGATATTCTATCAACCCAAGCATAAAGTCTTTCCAATGAGAGCAAATAAAACCTCATGAGCGATTGAATGAACTATGAATAATGCAGCATTTAAAGATGGAACAGTATGTTAGATGGCTAAGTTTTAGTTAGAACCTCCCCTACAGTTGGTGGGTTTTTATCCAGAGCACTGTTGCCATATCTACCGCTATTTTCAAGTATAAATGTAGATATTGTACACTGCAACATATACAGGGTATTGGTATAATTACCAGTATCAAAATGTCCGGTTTACAGTCAAGCCAGGTCAAGTATACCCTACAAGATGCCATTAATAAATCGATTATTCTAAAAATGAATCCATTAGTCATAATTTTGCCACATTCAAATCTGCATTCCTGCATGCATAATGAGCAGTGAACTTTTTACTTGAAATGAATAGAATTGCTGTGAAGACATTTACATCGAATTCAAGAATAATGAGGGGTTGAAATTTCATAACTACCTCACGTGTGAATTCACTGCTCATTATGCAAGCAGGAATGCAGAGATAAATCAAAAAATTATCTACAACTAACGAAGGATAAATTCATTAATGGCTTCCTGGAGGGTATGCTTGAACTGGCTTGATTGTAATAGCGAATTACATGTATATTACTGCTTGTAGCTTTAGTAATAAGAAAGATGATCTTTACTACTTACAGTGTGTGTAAATGACAGATCCAATTTCCAGATACCACCAGCTGCATCCTGAAACAAATTTAAACAATGTGACATTTCCAAAATTTACATGAAAATATTGTATTTACCGGTATTCACTACAGATCAAGAAAGGATGACTATCTACTGGAGGACTTCATGACTCATACATTTTATATGTATGTTAATAAGATGATCCGATACATACCTGAGCATACCAGATGGGAGCTTCAGTGTTAACAGCTTTTACCATTGACATGAGCTTCACATCCGTTCCAACCTGGATACAATCAAACATTCTCGCTATTTTACTGCAGTTTATCATGGCATAGATTTGATTGATTGACTGGCTTGCAATGTACCTTGTGTATAACATTGGATCCAACACAAAAGTCATGAAAATAGGACTCTCAGGCCCAGGGAATTTACTACCTTATATGGCTTATACGGGGATGCGCTGCTGGACAGGGTATAGTTTTTGTCCTCCCTGTCCTCAACAGGGTAAATAATTTTACGTGTGTCTGTCTCAAACAGGGAATAAAATTTTGTACAAGTCTGTCCTGATTATGAAAAGGGTGTTGCCTGCACAATTGATTTGATTTGCTTGATGAAATTTGTTTGCCTTCAAGTATAGAAAAGCAATGAGTACAACGTGAATTTGATGGCTTTAAAACAAGATGGTGTCCATTCTGTCCTTTGCCCTAAACAGAGTGATAAAATTGAGAGTGCTATCCTACACAGGGTATGTATTTTAGAATTCTTTTGTCCTAAAGAGGGTCAGGGTTTCAAACCCTCCAAGGCCCACCTATACCCAAGTATTGGTCAAGTATACCCCCGTGCTCAAAGGGTTCCAGGATGTGAATCCTCACCTTTAGCTCATACATTGGGTCCATTTCAAAAAGCTGTCCCTCCTCAGTAGTATCTGCATTGTCAATACTCTCAAAGTCCCAAACTTTCACAAAACCATCGGCACCAATTGTCATGAGTTCTCCCTCATCCATGAAGAACTGTTCTATCATGCCAACATGGCAAGGCTTTCTGCCTTTCTTAGAAATCTCCACCTTAATTAAACCACCATCCCATAGCAGCATGTTACCCCATTCTGAGCCAGAGAGCACTTTACCATCAGGAAGTTCAACAAAGCCTGCGTGTTACAAATATCATACATTATGACGTTTCAGAAATAAAGCATACATACAAAATGTTCACTGTTTGCCCATGGAAGATAAAAATAGGCTAAAAATAGCCATCATCTCAGAAGATAAAAATAGCCATCGTCTCCCTAATAGGCCTTTTAGGGAGATAATGTTAATATAAGAAAGAATGCAATATTCTGGCCCAACAGTGTGTGGGAGCTTAAGATCAAAGCTTTGTAGATCTCACCTGAGTATGTCCCACCTCACCCTTGAGTTCACTCTAACCAACCCTTGACTGGGCTTACAAAAAAATCAACACCCTTTCTAGAGGGTTTAAAATATAGCCCCCAAAATATTCCCTCAACCCCCATGTGGGTCATTACAAAATAGTAATAAAAGTGTTCATAAAATGTACACGTAGGTTCCTGCCTTTTTTCCACTAAGTGGGCTATACAGAGCTCTTAATCTTATGTTTTTACCTTCCATAGACACTTTTCATGCTTTAATCCTTTATGTCTCCATTCCCTACCCACCTCCCTCCCTCCCCCCCCCAAAAAAAACTCTACCCTGTAAAACAATTGGTATAAAAGACACCAACCCTCTATGTCAGACAGCTCCTTTGCACCAAACTTTCCAATCTGTCCTTGTAACTTCAGCCCAGTGAAGGTGTTTGCCATTGTCCAGAATCTGATGAGAAAAAATTTATATCAAAACCTCTTTTCAGTAGCTTGGATAAATATTCACAGTACTGCTTCCTTAGACAATTCACTTGCCCTATATTGCCTCTCCATGTATATGACATACCTAAATAAATTAGAATTTACACATTGCTGAAGGGTAAAAAATGATTTGCAGTCAGTTTTGCTTTACTTATTATTTTTTCCCTTGTCCAATTTAAAAAAAAGCTTAAAACAAAAGAAAATGAAGAAAGACATAATCCTTCTAGGAGTAGTTTGACCAGTGGAAAGTAGTACGTTGCTTCCAGTGATGCTGCAGAAATTAGCCAAACCTAATGAAAGCTAGCCCCTGCCATGGAGATTAGACTGACAGCAGTTCCTGGTCATGTTACATCAAAAAGCCAATGATGGAGTTTAAGAGATTGTGGCAGCATATAATTTTGGAGGGATGAATACCATGGGGGGTGGATAGCGTATTATAAGCCAAACCTACACCCTTTTGCAGACTACATAAACTGCTTGAAACCCTTTAGTCGTTATCCTTCAGAGCAGCACATGAGCACACAGGAAAGTACCCCTGAGTGATGAAGGGATGGGGGAAGCTACACACCTAATATGGCCAGAACCACTAGTACACAAATGACCCTCATCTTCCGGGGAAAATGCCACTTTATAAATATCCTGTGAGAAGGCTTTGGACCGCAGAATGACCTGCTCATTCTTCCAGTCCCACACTGTTAGCATATAATCTGGTGCACTGCCAACAGATGCAAGCTTGTCACCCTTTGGTGAAAAGTCAAGATGAGCATAAGCTTCTTCAGTCCCATCATGAAGGATGCGGTGAAGCTTAAGTGATGGATACTCAAATATGTTGACGTTTGGTTTTATGCCTTTTTCTGCCACTGCAAAATATTTGCTGCTTGGATGAACCTGTCAAAAATTCCAGAAAAATGCTCAATATGCATATGGGAGATAAAAAGAACTGCCAAATGATTATGCCACAGAAAACTTCAAAACATTAAAATAACAGCTATAAGTTGTTACAAGTTCTGCAGCTGTGTTAACGACCCATTACTAGGTTGTAACTTTACTTGCAATTTTGTTAAGACACAAGACAAAAGAATTGCATAGTTCAACAATATCTGAAATTGTAGACGTTACCTTTAAGAAATGTTCACTTTCTTTGCTTTGTTTTTCATGTTGTTTTGTTTATCTTTAAAATTTTGTCAGGTACAGCCTTACATATTGGCAGTTAGGTAGCTATGCTTCAGGGGCCACTAACACAAATACCTATACTGGTAATGTGCTGCCAAGAAATTTCCTCAAATGGGGTATAATTTTTCAAGCGACAGAAAGGTTCAAATATCTCACAACAGCACAACAAAGTAGTGAAAGCAGTTGAGTTTGAGAAAAATTGCCTTGTATAACAGGTCCTTGAACCAGTAATAATGATAAAGTGTTAAAAATTAAGCCCTTACAGCAACAGCTCCAATCCCTCCACCACCTGTTGTGCGAATGTGAGTTTGTTCCTGGGTCTTGAGATTGAGAATTTCTACTGTGTTTCCAGCCGAGAACAAAACACAATTCTCATCCAAGACATGAAGGTTTGACCTCTTTGTACACTCATAACCAAAAGAGTGGCTAGTGGAGGGAAAAGAGTCAAGGCGCACACACTAACTCAGTGATCCTTAAGTCCCAATAGTGACCAAGATCAATTTTCTCCTAACAATATCCATACACTGTCAACAGATGAGTCATGAGAATTAATAAAATTATCACCCAAGAGAAAAGGCCTTAATCTTACTTCATTAAATTCTCTCAACTAATTCTTAAAGGAAATGTATGGAGATAATTTTGGAGAATTTGTATGTTGATATTGGGACTTAAAGGGTTAACTGCAAAAGAGCTTAGATGGGTTGATCATGAGCTAGAAAACCAGTGTTAAAAAATTCCTTCTCTAAAATTAAGGTGACAGTCTAATAAACAAAATTTTCAAAGCGTAACTGTATGAAAGGGAGCTTTACTTAAGGTTGTTTTATATGACTTTGAAATGGTAAGAAAAAATTCACACAAAATAACATATTAACAGGTAACAGGAAATGGTAGTAATAGGGGGAAAAGTCATATAAAGGATACTGAAATGACAACAGCTGCAGAGGGATGCCTTCTGTTGAAAATGCTGTTGAAACCAGACCATCAAAATCATAATAGAAATCATCTGGAAGAATTCTTTCTGCCTCTTCTTCCTCTCCTCCTTCACCTAATAAAGGGTGAATTACATGTGTTACAGTTGTATTTCCACAGACGCCCCGATATAAATACACAACATTAATCAAAGGACATTAACTCTCCGTACTAGCACTTTCTCTTTAGAAACATTTTGAGACCCCCACCCCTGCCCATCAAAAAGCAGGCATGGAGGCCTTAACATCATCTGCAGAGGCTTAAAGAACCTCTCTTGAGTGAGTCTTAGAAGAGATTAAACACAGTAACACATAAGCAGTGGCGGATCTAGACCTTCAGATACAGATGGGGAGGGCGGTCATCCAGACCCTGAGATAAGGAAGAGGGGGGCCTCTGGATCTGCCACTGATGAGAGTAAGCTTGGATGTATGCACCTGATTAGTAGAGTCAACACAACATTATTTTGATGTGACACCAAACAGGGCCTGTGCCACAGACAAAACTTAAAGTCTGGACATCTGTGATCAAGCATCAAAAACCTTGTTCTGGGCCCCCTCCTATGTATTAGGACTTGAGGATGTGCCATGATTAGCCTCGAAAAAGCCATTGTCGAATTGCCAATGAAGTTAAAGAGAAATTCAAAACGCACTTCTGGTAATTCCTTGAGTCCTCTGGGGACAAGAACAAGAATCTCAACACTGCTTGGCAGACATTACTAACCAGGATTAGATATGTCTGCAACGCAGACTAACAGAAAGCAAAAGTGTGGAGATGGTGAGGGTACTGACCGACCATGTTGGTGGCCATCCACAGGTAGACAATTCTACCTTGACTGGATGTTAATGTGGTACACAGTTGGTTATCAATTAATGTGACCACCAAAAAAAAAAAATTTTATGTTACTTGCAGGGCTGTGCTCTAGCAGAGCCTGGTGGCCCCTGATACCTACCTTTTGTTCTTGGGCGACTAGAAAATCTTACTTTCTTCATACAGATCATATGTTGGGCACCCTAAATTTTACAATTTCAGAGCTCTGGGGTCCCTTCAATTTTCCTTAGAGCACAGCCTTGACTTGGCTGTTTCCACCAAATTACTCTTAATAATTTTATACTTTATCTTAACTGAGTACCATAAATTCCTTACCTGGTGCACTTTGTGTTGGTTTTGTTTGGTTTGGTTCCTCAACAGCTTTCTCTATTTCCTCAGCAGTGTCATCTTCATCTTCCTCAACCTCCTCTTCCTGTCCTGTACTCTCCTTCTTTACTTTCTTCTTCTTCTTTTTCTTTTCACCACCTTCTTCTTTCTTTTCCTCAGTTTTATCTGCCTCAGCATCACTCTTTTCACCTTCTGCCCTTTGTTTAACAGAAGCGTCATCTCTGTGGTCATCCTTTTTACCACCTCCATCAGCTGCTTCTGTCTCTGCTTTTTCTTTATTATTTTTAGCATCCCTGGCTTCATCAGATCCCTGTGCCTCGACAGACTGAGAGGTCTTTTGGTCTGTAGCAGCCGCATCAGCACTAGATCCATCTTTCCCACCAGATGTAGCTGTCCCTTCTTTGCCATCAGGAATATTCTCATCTTTTGAACTATCTTCTCCCTGCAAAGATTGTGAGACACTTTTTGTCTCACTAGATTCTGGATCACCTTGACCAGCTTGTTCAGAACTGCTTGCCTTTTCTTTACCAATCTCTGTACTCTCAGGTTGTTTGCCTTCTACAGCATCTTCACCAGCTTCCATGCCTCCAGGATCCTGTTTTTTATTAGAGAGAGAATCAGATCCCTGTTTAGAATCAGTAACAGTAGCTGTAGAGTCTGACCCTTCATTCATAGGAGGTGACACTT
Organism: Porites lutea; assembly: GCF_958299795.1. NCBI lineage: Eukaryota > Metazoa > Cnidaria > Anthozoa > Scleractinia > Poritidae > Porites > Porites lutea. Next base: position 9,397,044 of record NC_133210.1, read on the forward strand.
CATCACTTATTTTATCATCAGCTCCTTCTCTCTGCTCTGACACAAATTTATTCTCGTCACTTAACACTTGTGCGAATGTGTCACCAGGAGATTTATCATTTACATTTAAATTTGATGTATCACCACGGAGTTCCTTCCCTTGTTCAACTGAATCAGCACCTGTTGTTTGAGATCCACCCTCAATTATATTACTTGAAGAAGTTGCCTGCTCACTTATTGAGTCATTTTCTTTAATTGCCTCCTTATTTGTGTCTGATTGAGAAAGACTGACTTCACTTTTAAAAGGTTTGTCACCCACTGAATTACAGTCTTTCCCTACGTTTGTTTCTTCAGTAACTCCTCCAGAGGATACATCTTGTTTGACAACTCCCACTTCACCACCTGCAGCCTCCCTCTTACTTCCTGACTGAGGTCTAGACCTGGTACGCGCACCAGATCCTGGTCTACTACCTGTATGAACTTCATGACTTGGGCCCTTAGACCCAGATCGTGATCCTGGCCTAGACCTCTTGCGATCACTTGAACCAGGTCTACTGCTTGGTTTCTGATCAGTTCCCTCCCCTTTCCCGGCCCCCTTGGAGCCTGAACCCGGTCTTGCCCCACTTGATCCAGGTCTAGACCCAATCGATGTTCCCTCTTGCCCTTGTGAGCTTGAAGGCCTTGAATCCTTCCTAACTGCATCAGTGACATTCTCCTTTGAGTGTCCGTCTTGCATTACAGAGGCATCTTGTTCCTCTATACTTTGATTCTTGATCTCGCCGCTTGTGTCACCACCTTTGTTCGCATTCACATCATCAGAATTTTGTACGCTAGTGGGGACGGGCACGTTTTCAGTTGAAGAATCCCCAGCAACATCTTCAGTTTTCGCTGAATTCAACTCCTCTTCAAAACCTTCTCTTTCCCTAGTTTCGTCGACATTTGAATCACCACCGTTTTGATCAGAAACGGCTAAATTAGTTTCCTTGCTCGCAATGTCAGATATTTCAGGGCCATTTCCTTGCTTATCGCTGATATCAATCCCCTCTTGTGCATTCTCGTCGCCTTGATCCTGATGGCGGGCTTCTTCATTTTTCGCGCCCTCGTTCTCGTAATCAGCATCCTCAAGCTGCAATCGCCGTAGAGCTTCAGCTTTGAGTTTATGAGTGGCATCCTTTAACGAAGTAACTTTTGAACTGTCACCCGTCTCTTCGTCTTGCGAACCTTGGTTCGAATCGCTGGCTTCGGCTTTGTCCGACATTTTGAAATCGACTGCACTAACCTCATCACCATGGTTACACGTTTATTTAGATTTTCACAAAGATATGACTTCCTTACAACTCTGTAAGTGAGTTTATTTGTGCTTGATCTCCAAAAAACACTTTCTAGAAGACTTTTTATTTCTTATACTTTAAACTATACGGTGTTAGCTGTAAAGTTGCTTAAATTTAAGTATCGCAACTTGCTTTGTGTGGCGCGGATCGTATTCAAAAAAGAAAGAAAAATGTCACCACGAAAAAAAAAACTTTCTCGTGAGGCGTTAAATACAACCAAAACATGGCATGAATTGTGAATTTTTTTCTGTTGACCAACGTCAGCATAAAATTTAAGCATATCTCACGCTCTAATTACCTATACCTGAAAATCTGCACTAAGAGCGGCAAGGGTTTCGAAAATTGTATGTAAAACAAGCGTTAATATACTCCACCAGATAATCCGATTTGGAGGAGCCCATGGGCTCCTGGATTTGTTATGACACAAATGAATTAATAACAATACAACACAATTAAGCTTCTTTGCGGCTCAGTTACTCACGGGTTTATAAAGATGGCCGGCCAACTGTTTTAAAAGCTCTCACCTTTTAATTTTCCACACAATGAGACAATGAGTCTTTTCTCTCCACGGTTCTTGACTCGGTAGTAAATTGTAGGATATATAGTAGTTGTTTTTTCTTTTAGGTAGCGAAACTAAATAAGACAGCTCTGATTTACTGTAAGTCCAGAGCAAAAGTATCGAATCAAAGTATGATTTTCACCGACTACCGCAGAGACGTCGGCAGTTTTTTTTATCTACATACAGGATGCAGCTGCTATTGAAAACTGCACGCGCGTGACAATTGAGCATTTATGTCGTAATAAGAAGATACTTTACTCGTGAAGACAGTATGACTCTTATTATTATTTAAACAAATAAAACTTAGAAAAAATCTTTCTTCTGCTAGTTCTCAATTCAAAGGGATGCTTTTGTAAACATTTTCTCTTCTTGATTTAAGTCTTATGGCCAGTTTGTGACAAAAAAATGAAAGATTACGGCAGATTAACTTGCAGTTTCTCCCAACCATCAATGAAGTCACGCAAAATGACTTCTTTTCAACAAAAACCCTTTTGTTCGATTTTTCAAGGGGACTTTGGTTACAATCCTAGCCCGATAGTAAGGCTAATTATGAAACTGAGTGACATAAGGAAATTGAAATTAAAATGCCAAAGAAATCTAGATGCACTCAGTACCTTTTGTTTCACTTTCGCACATTGTTCCACTTTCAGTGGCTGATCTCTCAATCTTTTTCACTCCGATCTCATCACCGGCTCAGGAAAAGTACTGGTAATAGTAACACCCAGGGTGACACCCTGGTAACACCAATTTCTACCAAGAAATATTGCATAGTCAGAGCACTGAAGCGATAATCGGAAGGTGCTGTTGTTTTTATTGTTTTTGTTGTTTGAAAGATACTTTTTATTTTTCTCTCGATTACAATAAGTTTTATAATTACTGAGATCCTCTTTACCCTACTGAATGAAATTTTAACTGCACTAACTTGTATTAAACCCGCGTTCTTTACGAAGAAGAAGAAGGAAAGAAACTGAAAAACTACTTTAATAGAAAATGGCCGTTTTTATACTAGAGTGACGCATTATCTAAGGTCGTTTTTATACTAAGGACGCATCATCCGTCTGGACGAACTTGGGCAAACATTTGTTGTTGTTCGTCTGGTTATGCGTCTCAAGTATAAAGATGGGTACAAGACGCATTATGCGTCTGGACAAACTTTCCTTCGAAATACGTCTTGCACGACGCACTTCGAAAGGTATTTCGTCTGGACGCATAGCCAGTGCCCGTCTTTTTACTAGAGACGCATAACCAGACGAACTGTAAAATGTTTGCCCAAGTTCGAAAACGAGGGAGAAACCTTTTCCCTCGATATTCTCTCCTCGTTTTTTCTTTTTCCCTCGTCAATTTTTTAGCCCGTGCTCTGAACCTCTGGAGTGAGGCTGAAGTAAATTGAGCATTAAAAATATCTCGAGTACCGTATTTATTCGATTACCGTATTTTCTCGATTTAACGCCGGGCCCCGAATAAACGCCGTGTCTCGGAGGGGAAGTTGTAGATACACCCCCCAGACGTTTATTTATGGTATAATAAACTAACGGTATTAAGGCAAGATATACGGCTTTCAAGAAAAAGGCATAAAAACTTTTCTATAGTAACAGTAAGTTCGAATAAACTGCAAATTCAAACAAACGCCGCTCCACGAGGTCAAGTTTGATTTAAACGCCGGGGTCGTTAAATTGAAAAAATACGGTAACCGCCCTGGGCGCTTATTAAATTTTTGGACATTGAGAATGGGCGCTTATTCGAGGTGGGCGCTTATTCGAGGCTGGGTGCTTATTAAATTTTCACCATTTTCAGCAAGTGAAGTATGTTGATTTTGTAACAAAACAATAAATGCTAATAACGAAACGCGAAGGAGTAACAAAGCAAGGTTTCTGTAAAAAATCTGAAGAAAACTTCGTCCTCAGGGTAGTCCGGCTTATTAGAATTTATTCACTCAAGTGGGTGGGGTGGAGGTGAGCGCTTTTTTCAGTTTGATTGGGAGGAGGAGGGGGTGGGCGCTTATTCGAGGCTGGGCGCTTATCAACTTTTTCTGCCTTTAAGATTGGCGCTTATTCGAGGTGGGTGCTAATTCGAGGTTGGGTGCTTATTCGAATAAATACGGTATGCCGCATCCTTTATAGAACTCACAGGCTGCTCAAACGCTGTGGGAGTTCGTTGGACTTTGAATTTATAAGAGAATGTAAAAAACTAAACAAAATACATCCTAAATTCCACTTTTTGACAAAAATAGAAATAAAAATGACTTATCTCGTGTTTTCGTTTTGTTTTTTACTGTCTCTTTGCCTCTAGAGCCATTCGGAGGCCGTTTTATCGACGTTTAAGATTTTTGAGTTGTACTAACAGTAGAAAAAGTTTTTCTTACTGTTAGTACAACTCAAAATCTTGACAAAAAATCAAAACAAAAACACAAGATGAGTCATTTTTATTTCTAAATTTGTCCAAATATGGAATTTAGGACGTATTTTGTTTATTTTCTTGCATTCTCTTAGAAATTCAAAGTCCAACGAAATCCCACAGAGTTTGGGCCGCCTGTAGGGCACTTTACGTAGAATACTGAAATTATTCTACAAAAGTCACCGTTTTGTTAGTACTGAAACTCAGATACTTAGGTTATATTAGCAGTCGCTGTGACTAGGCAGTGTGTTCGCAGGTTATTGATGAGAATCAGGACTGAGATCTTAATGAATATCAAAACAGACTAATTTTCGGTGCCACGCACTGTCTACATGAGGGGAACGGAATGGAATAGTTTTCATTTTGCATAACACAGAAAAATTAACGCATAGTTACTTGGCTAGCCTAGTCATGCATATAAAATTCCTTCTAAAAATATAAACCCAAGAATATCGGTAGTATATATGAGTTGAGTGCATTAAAACGAGCGAAAATACGAGTCCCCGGCTCACCTTTCCTATGACTTACTGCATAGATTGTGCAAGGGCAAAAAAGTGCAAAAATTAATTAGATTATTAACATCAAACGTCCTATATCGCGGAGCGTCATTCAATTTATTTTCCAGTGGATTAAAGAGACTGATTCAAGAAACCATTTCTCCTGGCGGGGGAGACGTACGATGAGAGTTCTGAAGACTATTCTCGAAGACTATTGCTCGAGTCGCCCATTTTGTCACTTTTTCCCGCCTTTCAAACGGCTCTCCTGCTTGGCGACTTGTTGGCTCTCCTTGACTCTTCAGTTAGAAGAATACAAGATTTCTTGTTGCAGGAGAAGCTAAATATCATGGATGAATATTTCATTCATTATATGAGTATCTTACAACTTATGACTCAATCAATACCACACCGTGTCTCCATTAAATCGTCAATGTTGCCTGAAGAGTTATGTTGCACGAATATATTCGTGCTTTGATAACTGTAGACAAATATTCACCCGAATTAAGTGTATGTGAGTGTTGTTTAATGGTAAAAGAATGTTTTAGTGATATGACGTTTAGTAGAAAAATATTAGTGAATTTTAGGGTTGCAGTCGACGTCAACGAGCAAAGTACATTTTGAAACATGTTGGCACTTCTAACTCGTCTGACTCGATCTAATTGCAAATTAAATGGTGACCTTCAGATTTGACTACAGGTACACGAAATCGAGTAAGCGACGACTTTGAAATTTGGAGCTTCACGTATATTCCCTCAACTATAACTTTGTAAAACTATTTCTTGTAGCTGTCCAACACATGAAGAAATGGTCAGGGATAAGAGTGCCGGTGTGATGGGTAATTTTAATTTAAGAGGCACGTGAATTTGGTTCCTTGAACACTTGTATTCCACCCGGCAATCTCGTACTCGAAGTCCAATCTAAAAACCGCTTATGAGCATTGTCGTATGGTGTTGGCGCATGAACGAAATCAAAATAGTATTCTTCCCGAAAACGAAAAACCAAACTGGAGAGGCATCATTCCGCGAGTCTTCCTCTTTTGACTGACTCATTTTTCTGTCATTTAATTCTCTTTGTTCACGTTTTTGATAAAAGTCCGTATTCATCAGCCCATAAATTCCAGCTTATCACGTGTAAAGCATAATAAAGAAATGAAATACAACAATACTTATAGGCCTCGTCAGACATTTGTCACCGTAAGCCTGTCACGGGCCAACATTCAAAGAGCGATATTTGTACAATAAAAGACACTACCCCCCCCACCCACAAAATATCCGTTGCGGGGCTTTATAAACAGGTCACGTGGTTTGACCGGTGTTTCGCGTGGTGCGGCAAGGCTTGCAAGATGGCGTACGCTAAGCAGGGAACAGAAGGAAAGACTAGACTTGAACGTATGCAGGACACTGTCCGCGATTTTGGCAAGTTTCTCTACTGTCGAAATGAAGACAATGAGGTCTTAATTATGGGCCGAAATGGCTCGAGCTGGGGTAAGTCTTGTTAGATCTTCGGAGGTTAATAGTTCTTGTACAGTTGAAATAACTTAACTAACTAGATATTGATGAATGTTAGTCGTTTGTAGAGCCTTTCCTTTAAGGAAAAATAACGTGAACTTAAGCCTTTACGTTTAAAATATTTATCATAACTTTTTCTATTAAATTTCAGCTAAGCTCGCCATTTTCTTCTTGATATTTTACGGCTGTTTGGCTGGGTTTTTTGCGGCCATGTTGTCGGTATTCATGACCACGGTTCCAGATAGGGCGGATGGACCAAAGTTTACTAAATTCATAGCAGGAAAACAAGGTATCCCTATCTTTTTCTACTTGTTTTATAGTTATTTTAACTCGGTATTTAGTGGAATTCTTATTTCCTCTTGGAAGCTCAAATCAGGAAAACTAATCGAGCTTACCGTAAATGAGTAAGCCGGCCGCCTGCATGCACAACCACCAAATCCGGTTGTACTCTTATTTGCAATGCAAGCGATTCTCATATTGAGTCGTAACTCATGTGTTATATGCTAATATTTCTATTTTGGATTGGAGATTACGGCGAAATCCTTATTTTCCTGGACTACATTCCTCTTTTCAGCGAGTAAAACCTCGAAGATTTGATTTTACTTGTGTAGTCCCATTGGGAACGAGCAGTGATCCGTGGCCAGCTGAAACGGTCGATATTTCCTCTGATGAAATAGATGTGGTGTTTTAATAGATCTTTATACCTGACACGATTAAAACAGTCGCTAAATATTTTTTTGTTTGCTTAATACTTGTTTTCGGCCAATTTATTCGTTTGAAGATTGGAACAGACGAGGGGTGGGTCTGCTAAGCTTGATGCCCGGTAAGAATTGAAATTGACAAGGCGTTTGTTACATAATCCAGCGCCTTATCGGATTGTTTGCTACACATCGAGTTACTTCTGCAGTTTTGAAAAGCGTTGCCGCTTTTGTGAACGGGGAGAATGTTCTCAGTTTGCATAGGTTATACGCAATACTGTCCCCCATTAAGAGATATATGACGCGGCAAGTTTGTTACGGGCTTCGATGTTGTTTGAAGTGTGTGGTTTTAGTAATATTGATTATGCGCATGATTTGTTATTGTGGCGTCATCTGTTGAAAACTAAATTGTCATTCCAATATATAAAACTGTCATGGTATTTGATTTATAATCTACTCTATTCCAGTATGTTTCTACATAAATCTAAAACTTCTATCAGTATTCAAACTGTATTAAAACAAGTGTTTAGAACACACTCTCACTTGAATTTTCTCATTTCTGCTTATGGTACACTGTAGCTTTGCCATAACTAGCAAAGGAGAGCTAGTTGAAGGAACCATTGAACTGGAAAGGCTTGCAAAGAAACTGGGATTTCTATTGGACTGTGCACAATATTTCGTTAGAGGCTCATAAACTTTGACAGAATATCCTACCACAAATGTTGCTATTACTTTATTGTAGGAAATTAATGCTAGTGTTAATTAAGGTTTTGAAATTAAAGCGAATTAAAGGGAAAAATACTTCCCAATAAAAAAAAATTAATGCAAAAGGCGGGGTAAAATTTAAAAAGAAAGAAAATCAATGCACCGTACAAAAAGAAACAAAAGTTGTTTAAACAACAGGAACAAATTTATTTAAACTTGACCGAAATCCAGGAAGCAGAAATTGAGAGTTATTCTCCCTATGGTGACCATGAAGATGAAATGTTGTTACAGTAATCAATTTGTGAAAGATTGATCTGAAATAAAGTGCGCGAAACTAAAGCTATTCAGTTTCCTAGGCATCAAGAAAGTCTGGAGAATGTCAAGAATTTGGGGCCAAAATGACGTAAAGCGTTAATTTCCTATAATAAGGTTGTCCAAAGATAGTAAAAAAATGACCTATGAACATTGCACTGCGCTTGAGCTCCACCCCTCCATCCCACTGCTTTGCTTGAGTTCACCGTACCACCATCACCCCCAGGTATCTCTAACTTTTCATTCCTTTAAAACCACTGTATCATTTCGTTTGAAATTTTCCATATTGCCCATGTTACTAACAACATAATTATGATTGACGTATCATGTAGTCAGCCTTGTCTTCTTAAGTTTCTCTATACGTCAGTTCATCAATACTAAGTTAGTTTTGTCTTCTTATGTTTCTCCTTCATTTATTTGCACAATGCTAGTCTTGTTTCTTTTGTGTTTATCTTTACATTAGTTAATTTGTAGAGTGTCAGGATTTTCCTGTTTCTTGCATCATCAGTTTCTCGGTTGTAACGTGAGATCAGGCGCAACAGTAGTAGCTTCCATAAGTTGTCTGTTACATGGTTGAGCTAAAATTTTCATGCCTTGTTAGAATATCTTTCTTATTTCTCCGTATTGGCATGATCTTCTGAAAAATAGTACAGTCTTTTGACTGGTTAGTCTCATATTTCTTTGTAGGTTTTTGCTTAATCCAGCTTGTTTGTACATGCATGTTCAGGGGTTTCGATAAAAATTGAAGTAGCCAGCAGATTTGAATAGAGTAACCAACTGTATCAACAGTCCATGTTTTCAAGGGGTGTCTGGGGCATGCTCCCTCAGAAAATTTTAACATTGCAAAACCCTAATAAGCGATTTCCAGTATTTAGGGGACTAAACTGAGTGTAAAAGACAAGTTTTCCATTCAAGAAGATTTGGGTTTTAGTCAAATTTTGATTTATTAGCCACACGATTAACTCCTGCAAGCAATGAACAAATGATCATTATACTAAGTTACATACATTTCTGCGTGAACAAATTCTATTGTTCTCCATGACATTATTCAAACTAGCTGCTGCTTCTTCTTCGGACTAAAATATAGCCGACTTCTCTGAGCAATTTAGCCGACGCGTTTCGTTGGTGCTTATTGAAACCCCTGCATGTTGTTAGCCTTGCCTTATCTATGCTTTCCTTAAACCAAAAATAAGTTTGTTCAAGTGGTGGTTGAGTTGCTGGACAACATAGAGCACTACTTCATTTTACTGCCGTGAAACACACTACTATTATGATTAGAAGTGTAAGTCGAGGAGCTGTCTGTTTTACACGACTCGCCATTTGGTGAACAGATCTTAAAATGAAGTCGGCAGGGATCACTTTTTAGTCGCATTGGTGGCATGTGCAAGTCAGGTTTGTTAATGCTCTGATTTATTTACAGGTCTTATTCCCACATCACTTGAAGTGAAGTCTGGAGAAAAAGATGATCATGTGAAGGCCATAAATGACTTCTTGAAACGTAAGTTTCTGTACACGTGTGTTTGACTTTATTTTAGAGGTGCCTTTGAATCACTGAGTTTTTCATTTTGTATTTGGTTGGAATCAAGATGGTTGTTGCTTATGGTTGTTAGTACATTGCAATATATATGAATGGGTTGGATTGAAGTGTGTTGTAGCAGAGCTCTCGTGCATGCTTGCACAGCAGAGCACCATGGGTAAGAAAATGTGGTTATCTATGTATCCAAGAAATTTGGGTTCTGAGAAAATCATCAAGGCATACATCCACCCCTTCATGTAACCCGGGGGGGGGGGGAACAGAAAAAGACGTACAGCCAGAGATAAAAAACAAAGGAGACCAATTTTAATCGAGCAAAAACATGAAAATTTGAAAGGGGCAGTGAGAAAATGAGAAATGCTAGCTGCCACCAAGGTGAAAACTAGCAGGAGTGGAAATATAAGTGAACAGGAACACATACGACAATTCCTCCATAATACATGTAAATAAGAAGTTTCTGGAAGTTTCACATTGTATTCATGCAAAACAACGGCAAGGAAATGTACAAAAAAGTGTGGTAAAGTTTTTTTTTTTTCACAAACTAGAACATTTTTTGTTGCTGTTCTTGTCGCCATCACCATTCAGCATTACATGATTATATATTTTGTTATATTATTTTATATTATTTTAATGAGAGCTTTGCTTTTTCCCCTGGCTAAATCTATATATTACACTGGCAATAAAGTTGTGGTGCAGACACCACAAAAAAAACTAGTAATTAATTAAATTATTGAAAATTAAGAGGTGGTTGCTAACTCTTTACAACAACTTTCCTAATTATTCATTTTTTAGCATACAAGTCTGCCATGGGTAATGACAGCTACAATCAAAACTGTACAGAGGAGAATCGTGAGAAGGGTTCCAAACCATGTGCCATGGATCTGACCACTCTTGGAGAGTGCTACAGCAATGAAACAGATTTTGAATATGGCTATGATGAAGGAAGACCATGCATCTTTTTTAAAATGAATAGGGTGAGTTTATCTTTTAATTTGATTCATGGCTTCTGAAAAAGTGCCTGTACCAGAAGACTACTGGCTCTTAAACCTGACTGATCTCTGCTCCGTACATTTTCTTAGTTAAGAAAATTTGATAAAAGATCAAATCATTTCCCCATTAGTTAAGAGAATTTAAACAAAAGATTAAAGCATTTCCCCTTTCTTGATCATTTACTAATTCTTATAACTTTTTCTGCTAATGATGTATTGATGTTGTTAGGAGTAAACTGAGGTTGTCACCCCAGGGACTTATAAAGTTAAAAACAATATATGTATAATGTATATGTCAACTTGAACCTCTGTGTGCTATCACCTATTGTAAGCAACCTCTTATCCATCACCACCACTACCATCGTCATCATCATCAACTGGGCATGCTGGTTGCTCAGATTGCCAAGAGTAGCGCATTTTGTCCATCTCAATCATCTTAAATAGTCATCTGCCAATGTATCTAGCACCAAAGTACTTATGGAGGACACTGTTTTTATGTCTCATACTACCAAGGGGACTGCCATTTTTCATGATCATCCAAACAAGCGGTGTCTAGCTGTTTTACAGGGCAAAGGCAGTAGTCATTTTATTTTTTGATTATTATTTCAAAGACCCTGAGTATCGGGGATCAAACCTGTGACTTAACATTCTGCTGTCAAGGGCTCTTCTTACTGAGCTAGTGCTGCTGTGGTAAAAAAATTGTTTAGACAAATATTTACCGTAAGTAATCTAATAAATGCCCACCCCCAAATAAACGCCTTGTATCTGATAAACACCACCCCCCCCCCCCAGTGCAGTTAATTTTGTATTAAACCCCCCTCTCTAATAAATGCCCCCCCCCCCCCTCCCCGTAAAAATTGCTCCAAAATACTAGGAAATTGCAAAATAGAGTCAGATAAAGAGACACAAGAGACAAAGAAACTGAAAGAAGATTGCAAGCATAAATGCGTTGTAACCACATCATCCAATGCCTGGACGAATGAAGAACTAACTCTACAGTAGGTGAAAAGAGTTCTTGGAACATTTTCCTTTAACAGGCGCTTACTGGTGTGGGACTCTTATTAGTGTCATATGATGAAGAGTGTCAAGGAAGCACTTAAGGAAATCAGTGTTCACCAAGTTATAGTTCCCAGTGGTTGTACAAAATATTCAAAAGCACCAGATGTAAGTTGGAACAAACTGTTCAAGGATGGCTAGTGGTGTACAAGAATATACAGAAGTTAGAAACAGGCGTTGTGACTGCCATCAAGAAAGATGATTGTGGAATGGGTGTTGACAGCCTGGTCATGGCTCTCTACAGATGTGGTTGCTAAATCGTTCAAGTCCTGTGCATTGAATCTCGCAGTTGATGGCTTTGAAGATTCAGAGACTCATTGCCTCAAGAAAGGTCAACCCTGTGAAGTAGGAGCAGAGCAGTTAGAGGCACAACTCTCCATTCTGGATGAACCAAATCTCCCAAACCCTTTCCAAGTCATAACCGACTCAGACATCGAAGAAGTTAATGATGAAAACAAAATTACTCTGGATGAGGACTCTGATATTGACGTTGAGAGCTAAAAGATGTGTTTTTTCCTGTCAAATGCCACCCTTCCCCATCCCTTCTCCAAATTGTCTAACAACTTTTTGAGAGCTTAGGGACTTCAGTGTTTGAATAGAATATGAAAGCAAGTTGCACTCATTAAAGCACCCTCTTGATTGTAGCAAAAGAGAAAAATTAAATTAGAAACCTTGGAGTGCAAAAGCCGTCAGCCCACAGTTGAGATTCTGTTAACACAAAAACGTGTTTGGCCTAAAGCATACTGTATACAGTTTTACTGAGTTTGTTAAAATAAGTTACGAGAATAAATGCCTCTCAAATAAACACCTATCTATTGAATGCCCCCTTTTGGAGCCCCAAAATTTTATAAATGCTCGGGCGTTTATTAGATCATTAATTTAAGGTTTTCAAAATACCTAATTCATTCATTTAAACCAGGTAGCCACATCACAACACTTGGTCTGTGCTTACAGCCTTCTCTCCTTTTTCCTCACCACTAGAGATGTTTTGCAGGAGAGATGTCTGCGATCTGGCCCCTAAAATTCCATACTGATGAGTTGAATCAATGTTTATTTTGTAGTTAATTTTTATCTCTGGTAATTTTTATTTTTCTTTTGTTTCAACTTCATTAGCTTACATTACTATACCCAAAAACAAAAGAAAAACTAAAATTACGTGAGATGAAAAATTAACTACATGTGAGTTCTTCTGCAAACAAACGGCAACAAAACTCAAATGCTTCTGGTAATTTATATTCCACAAATTATGACTGTTTTTTTAGTTGATCCACGGCATTTACATTTGATCTTTGTGACCTTTTGTCTGTCAATCTTAAACAACAGCTTAAAAAAAGAAAAACAGAATAACTACCCGAACCAATCGGCACTCCTTGACCAGTTTCCAGACGAATCTACATCATCAGTTTTGAATCACCAAGGTCTCTCCTGCAAATCATCCTGCGGCAATGAGCAAGGAGAGATTGCTGTATTTGCAGGCTGCACAACACTGGCATTGCCATTTTTCAGTCTTTTTAACCACCTGAAATGACATGCAGTCTGATCTCCCACCCTGTTGCAAGTTGGACACTGATAGTGCATAGCCCTGTTTAGACGACATGTTTTTTCTTGTATTATTCATTCTTTTCTTGTTTTTTGTTATTGTGAGAATGGTTCTTCTTCTGACAGTCACATCAGAGACTTGAATGTTTTTTCTTTTCTGATTCATCTGTGTCACTTTCTCATACATTCACTGAACTGGAAAATTCATCAATGTGTTGTGTTGTTTCCGGATATAAAATACTTATTAAAAATTTTTCTTCTCTCTAGGTGTATGGCTGGGTCCCTGAACCTAAGGAGGGGTTGGATTATGTTAAACTGGCATGCAAATTTGAAGATGGAGGCCAAGAAGTAAGAATAAATACAATAAAATTGCGTAGCCATCTATATTACTGTTGTAGGAAAATAAATTCTTTATGGTCAATGGGGATTTGTACATGTCATTTCTTGCTCTAAGAAGTCATCCATTTAACACTTTAAAACATGCAAAATACTATTCTTAACATTGTTCACCATAGTACATTTGTTATGGCACTCGTGCAGAGAACTTGTTTAAACAATGAGACACCTTTGTGTTTTTTTCTTTTGTGCCTTTTGGGGTGCACAAAAAGGTACAAGAGAAAAAACAGAAAAGGCTGCAAGATTGCATTTGGTAGCTTAACCATGTACGGTAAATTTGGCAGTTTATCTAACTTTGAATGTTTTTTGTTGCTTGATTCTCTCTTATCATGATTCCCGGCAAACTAAAACCTTACAGAAAATCAACCTACAATGCATTGGAAACCCTTTCAAGTACCCCATGTACATGTATATATCCATGAAATATATGCCCTGAAATGACTAGTGCCCAGAACTTTGCAGGGTTACCAAGTAGGCCTTGTAGTTGTTATTGTGACCTTTTGTCAAAACTGTTGTAATTCGCCACTTACACATCTCCTTCTATGCACCTTATTTGCCCCCCAAAATTTTGCAGAAGCATTGTTTTCAATTTTTCTTGGGACAGTTGTAATACCCAGGAGCAAAGAAAAACAAAGGCTGTGCAAAATTTTGGGAAGCAAATAAGGTGCATTATGGAAGATGTGCAAGTGGTGAATATAACTAAAAATGCTGTTGTTTTTGGAAGGAAAATAGTCTGAAAGGGGCCTAAAAGTTTCTAAAAAATTGTGGTTATGAAGGGAAAACATGGATTTCTAGAAACTCCTGGTGCATCGCTCAGTATTGTGCAGAATTGTCCAGTCCAGCACCCTTGTACCCTGTCAGAAGCACTGATGATATTATTTTATTCATTTTAATATTTTGGACCAGTGAATTTTACCTCCAACAACCAAAATGCGCATATTACTTGTCTGATGGACATAAAAAAAAATAGTTGTCTCCGACAAAGAAATTTGTTACAAGAATACACATACCTTCAATTTTAATATCCTCTCACTATGATTCCAAGTTTTCATAATTTTGGTTAGTAAAACATAGAACTATTTGTTAACATTTCTGGCCTTGGTTGTTCAAGCATTGGATAGCACTATCCATACTGGATAAATCACTATCCAGTTGTTCTTGTTGGCAATCTCAGGAGTTATAGATACATTTTTGGCTTTTATTTAACCCGGCTTGTTGTATTGGGTTGTATTATCAGGGGCGGATCCAGGTTTTTTTTTAGGAGGGGGTGCACTCGTCTCTTGCTCTACTTCAACACCAATAAACCACATAGCTTTTTTTTTTTTGGGCACAATACCAGTTGTATTAGAAAACCGCAGGTCATCTCAGGGGGGGTGCGCACCCCCTGCACCCTCGCCCTAGATACGCCCCTGATTATAATGCAAATAATTGTATTTTGTCTTCAACAGGGCTTGCTTCCCTTCCCATCGGACAAGTTTGGCTTTCCCGCCAATTTCTACCCATTTTTTGCTGAGGATAATTGGCTTGGCCCAATTGCTGCTCTTAAAATTAACGCCACAACTAAAGGAGTTCTTCTCTGTGAGGCCGTCGCTCAGAATATCAAGCTGTCTGATACCTACCGACTCAACCGAGGTGCAACTGGAAGAGTTCGCATCGAGCTTGACTTGTAAAACCGCTTTGAATTATTGTAACGTTATTCACTGATTCCTTGCTAACAGTCTGCTGGTATAGCGATCACAAGTATTTTACAATTTGCACGTTTCATGCTGCAGGGACTGGTGATTTTGTGACATATTTTAAGGCTTCTCTTGTTTGTCTGTTTGTTGCTCAACAAATTGGAAGGGAGAAGATCAGGGAAGAAATCAAACTCACAAGATTGTGTGCTTTTTTGATGGATCTTCGTAATACAACTAGTACATGAGAAATCTCAAGAAATAGGTTGAAAAGTTTCTTATGTTTGAAAACAATACATTTTGAGACTTTTTGCTGATTGAAGATTGTTCTGTGGCAAATTTCTTCAAACTGTACTTGCACTTTAAGCTTGCTTTTTTTTACACTATTACACTTTATTTGAAGGAGCTTTTTTGATTGGACTAACAAAACTAATATCAACTGTATGATTTAGTATTAGCAATATTTAGGTTGCACACCATCATAACATAATTGTGGGTATACACTCTGTCGTGTTAATATTAAAGGAGTTCTGTCTTCATACCTCAGAAAACAGACAGATGTTTTGTGCATTCACACTTCCCACGTAAAGTGTGGCGTGAAATTGCTTGCAGCTTTCAGAACATTTCAATCGTGATTGTCCAAAAGGCAATAGAGACCTTTATTAGATTCCAAGACGAGTACGACTACGAGTACGAGATTTTCTCCATTCTTAGTAGTGCTCGCGCGTGAACCAGCGTCATTTTGGCGGGAAAACGTGGTAGCCGTCGTCAGTCCACTACGAGTTTTATCGCGAGTGTCTTAGTGGCGGGAACAAGTTATCAAATGTTAGAAGGTTTAGCATTTTTCAATCGGGAGAGGGCTCAACCCCCTTCAATGACGATAACAGTGTTAACTTTCCTGGTGAAAAAAAGTACAATAAAGAATTCCAGGGTGTCTATTTTCCGAAAAAAACTTTAAATCAAATCTCGCACTCGTAGTCGTTCTCGTCGTCGAATCTAAATCTCTAATAGTCTACTTAATGATCAGGCGCCAATTGTTCAAAAGGTGGATACTGCAATTGATTTTCCTACTTCTCCACTGGATACTGAGCAATTTATCCAGTGAGTGAGTAGTGTTATCCATCTTTTGAAAAACAGGGGCCAATACGTTTTAATTACAGGCATTTGCTAGTCAGAAGCTTGGTGATGATTTTGGCGGTCTTGTTATTTTTTATGTTTGACTTTCAATCGAAAGGTCAGTTGTTCAAATATAGTGAAGACAATGTTGCCATGAAATTCTCTGGTCAATACGGTGCATTTATTATAGTGTGCATTGTATTTATCTTTCTTTGTGAATCATAAACGTTTTTCTTTTTGACTTTTTCAAAGTAGATATTTCGTGCTCAAGGTTTTACATAATTATCTAAATTTAGGATTTCACGTTGGGTCATCCCCGTATTTAGCATCTTTTATAACTCTTGATATTCTATTGATGATTTTTTTAACGGTACTTTAATAGTTATTTATAATTACCCTCTAAGTATTGCAAGCTGTAAGGAAACTAAGCCTTTGCATCACAGCTATTGCTAAATAGATTCTTGCTTGTCCGTAGTCTGGGCACAAGGAGTAATTGTTTGCCTTTACATGTAGTGCAAGACAACGCAACATATTTTATGCCCTTTGCAATATTTCTCCTCTTTTAACAACACTAGCACTGACTGAAAATCAATTATTATTGCCCTTAGATTTCTCTGGGGTAAGTGGGGTGATAAGTCTCTAAGTCGCTTGTGTTTTTTAACTACCGCTTAAAGCCACATATTTGTATGGCAACTTACCGTCAAACTCAGAAAACCGTGAACACCTAAAAATTTTTAGGAAAGTTGATTGTGTAGTGACCAACACAGTAAAGTTCAGGACATGCCAGCAAACCTCAAAACCACAAACCAATTACCGTTGCTTTTTCGGCTTAGTTGTCTCCCCTTAATTGGCTTTTTCCGTGAAAAACAATAGTATTCCATAAATATTTCTGGTGTTCACGGTTTTGTGAGTTTCACAGTAATTTTTAAACCATGATTATGAGCTCGGAGTCAGTAAGCGTTCAAAACAACTCGAGACGAATGTTTATACATACTTTTCTCTTCCACTTGTTCTTTCCAGTAATACCCAAGGACAAGTTTTAGATCCTTTTCTGTCAAGGGCTAAACTTTGTCATTCTCATATTTAGGATTAGTCTGTAGAGTCGGAAAATATTATCGAAACTGATTGAAAATTGGAAAATATTTTTCGAAATTCACAACCTGGTGATCTTGGTTCTTTATTTAAGGTGGTTATCCAAGAGACAATTCGTTGATTATTGAGGTAGGACGGAAACCGGGGAAATAAGCGAGTAATTTGTTCCGTGTGTCCACTAAGGTAGTTGAGAATGTCTTGAAAAGGTTGTTCTTTTTGTTCCTTGGACAAAAAGTTCAACTCTAGTTGTTACTCGCTCAACAGTCCCCCCCCCCCCCCCTTGCCTTTTCTTTGCCCGCCAACCTTAATTGTGACAGGTCTCTTAAACTAAAGTCGTTTTACTGGATGTAATCATTTGTTGTTGTATGTGTGTTATCATGGCCTTGATGGCATATTATGAATGATCTAATTAAACTTGGTTTTCAACTTAGTTAAAGCAAGTTCTTTCCTTTGCGTCGTTAAATTTCTGTCTAACCCTTAGCTACTCCCAAGTCGAGAGCTTGCTCACAGGCTGTTTTTCCCGGCAGGCCCTTATTTTACAAAACCTGCCAGGTTCGCAATGGACTTACACCAACGAAAGGAAGGTACAAATAACGTAGTATTAATTATTATAGAGGAAAAGATTTGCAAGGGACAAGAGGAATGAAGTGAGCGAACGAAAAATAACCTTATTCCACTTTTCAGGTGAAGATGGCTTTAGGTTTTTCAGTTCCAGGGATCTTAGGAAAAAAAACTTTTTCATCTATGAATTACTGAGCCTCTAACCGCTGTTTTACGCCTTTCACCCCTAACTCCAAAATTCAACGGAAATTTCAAATTCCACGTGAAAAGATTACTCCGGATGATGATGGTTGTGATGGTTTTTATGGTGGTAGCTTTAGAGTTTGTCGTGGAGATGATGATCTTGTAGCCTGAATTTCATCCGATTACTTCGAGTCGTTATTACTCCTTCAGTTGCTGAGAGGAGAAAACGACTCGAGGCAATCGGATGAAATTCAGGCTAATGATCTTAGGAATGGCGATTAAAATGTTCACCGTGATGGAGATGATGTATCGATAGCGATGATGGTATTGGTGACGGCTATGGAGACAGCGTTGGTGATAGCAAAGAACCTTGTTATGGCGATGGAGAGGGCGGTAATGGAGTTGGTGATGGTAATGGCGAGGCGATTATAATGATAGCAGGAGAGACAGATTCTGATTGCTATGGTGGTGATAAAGAGAACGGTGATGACAACGATGGTAAGAGCGATGATGGTGATGACAGTAGAGATAGACATGACGGTAACAGAGTGGGCGATGATGGCGATGTGCTGGAGAGGGCGATAATGGAAATGGTGATGGAGCTTGTGGCGGATGTGAAGGAAAGGACGATGATGCAGATACTGATGGAAATGATGGTGAGGCCGATGATGGTGAAGGCAGTGAAGACAAAGATTGCGACGAATGACGGTGACTGTGATGACGGTGGTGGCGGCGATGTTGATGGAGAGGGTGATGATGATGGAGATGGTGGTGAGGGCGATGATGGTGACGGAAAAGGCGGTGGGTGATGGCAGTTTATAGTGGCGATGGTCGTGGAAAGGGCAATGATGTGATGGTGATGGCGCTTGTCGCAGAGGCCGTGGAGATGGGCTTTGATGCAGATAGTGATGGTAAGGGCAATGCCAGTGTAGGTAAAGACGGCTATGACGGTAACGGTGATAGTGGTTGTGGTGGCGAAGGTGATGGAGAGTGCGATGATGGAGATGGTGATGGCGGAGCTAATGGAAAGACCAGATTACTGGTGATGGCAATGGAGATAGTGAAGGCAATGGCGGTGATTAGAGAGGTCGGTGGTGGCAATAGAGATGGTGATGTAGAGGCAGGCAATTGTGGTAAAGCTGATGCTGGAAATGGCGATGTTGACTTGAGAGCTGGTGATGAAAAGGACGATGGTGACCTTAATGAAAATAGAAAAGGAGGTGACGAGAATGGTAGTGATGGAGAGGTCAATGATGGTATTCAAGATGGTGATGAAGTGGCCGGCGATTGCAGTGAATGCGATGATGATGAATGAGATGGTGATGGAAACAACGATGATGATTGCAATAGAGATGGATATGGCCATGACGAGAATGGCAGCGGAGATGGTGATGGCCATAACGATTTTGATGGCAATGGAGATGGTGATGGTGAAGGACGTGAAGGTGATTATGAAGATGGTGATGATGGCAATCGAGTTGACGATGGGTGTAGTGAAGGTGACAGCGATGGAGCCGAAACCAATTGTGGAATTGCACACATTTTAGGCATCCTACTGATGAACAGTTGCGACTTTTAGAGTCGAGCAACAACAATTTACCGTCTGTCCAATTTGAATTTTGGCGCACTTAGCAATAATGGAAAAGATGATGGCGATGGAAATGGAGATGGTGATAGCGCTGGAAGTTGTAAAGAGAACCCCACTAGCAATCAGAACTGTCCAATCAAATCGCGGTTTTTTCCTTAGTATACGTGCAAGGCCCTGATGGGGTTTTAACGAAAACTCTTGAAATAAGCCTAATTCGTTTTCAAAATCGGTCGGGGTAGTCTGAGATGTTATCCGTTTCTTCGCCCTATCCTCCAACGGGCGTCAAGGCAAGAGAGACTCTCCAGAGGATTTATAAGAAGAGAAGCTTAATATTCAAAGTTTTCTGTGTTCATAACAGACTCCAAACCAATCGGATCTTTTTTCACACACGCTACTGCCGTCACAGGTATAGAGAGAAAACCGTTCACATAAAAACCCATAAGACGGCCATAAATCGGCCATAAAACGGTTTTCTCTCTAGAGAGAAAACCGTTCACATAAAAACCCATAAAAGGGCCATAAATCGGCCCGTGGACCACACAGGAGAGACGTAAGACACATTTTAAGTAAGGTAAGTTGTTTTCTTTTTTTAAAATCCTTTCATTTTCGTAGGTTAGAGAAACGATAGCCTTTTTTTCCATACAAATCCTTACATTTTGAATGTTACGCAACAATGCTGATGCTCGCCGATGCTCATATTTCGAGCTTGGCCTACCTGTGCTGCCGTGTACGTGTGAGGCAAGAGAAAGTCTCTCCCCAGTCTCACTCTCCGTTTTCAGTCTCGCTCCAGACTTTTCGTTGGACCTTTCGCACGTTCTTAACTGCGAAAAAATACTGACTGTATTATCAGTTAAAGCTTATAAACGCCCACTTAGAAGTGTGGGTGGAAGTTAGGATGCGGTTGACC
Organism: Porites lutea; assembly: GCF_958299795.1. Taxonomy (NCBI): domain Eukaryota; kingdom Metazoa; phylum Cnidaria; class Anthozoa; order Scleractinia; family Poritidae; genus Porites; species Porites lutea. Next base: position 9,417,661 of record NC_133210.1, read on the forward strand.
CTTAATTTGATCCAACCCTTCCTGGTATTGTTATATCAGTCGTCTAGTTACTTCCGTTAGCTATATTTGTTCAGCATCATGGTTTGTATTCTTGCACGAAGAGAAGGTAAAGGTCAACCTCGCTATTCGAGGCCAATTTGGGTCGACAACTTTTTCATCCCGCAAACGACAATATTGGGCTGTAACAAGAAAGACACGACAAAGTAACCCTTCTAAATCGGCCCCAAACTTTCCTTGTGTGAAAAGTTATTTTCCTTGAAAATAGGTTTGATCATTTGGAATCAATTTGCTTTGGTTGCTGCATTTTAGAGCAATTCTCATCAAGTCTGTGGAGACTTTTTTCGGTTTCAAATTCCGGGATCATATATATTCAGATCGAGTGGCTTATTTTCGGAATTTCACAGTTATTAGCCTTTTGTTTCAACTAAATATAGCTGACAGTTCCGGTATTTTTTTTAAAGATATTGTTAGTTATATCTGCTGAATTATGCTAGAGAGAAGAGATTATTTTTTCGGGTATAGAATATAACAAGCGAAAGCCCAAAATATGTCTTTGTTCTCAGGCTCAGGAGATTAGCGATAAGTCATCTTGGATCTAAAGGTACGGTGAAACAGGCAACAAAAACGTGCAACTTGTTTTGTGACATTGCCGCAAATCGAGTCAGTTGAATAGCGATGTTGCGCTATTGTTCTTGATGAACTCATGCATCATAGTCTGCTTCCATTATAAGGTTCTTCGTAGCTCGTGGGTTCGAATCCGGCCGCTGAAACTGTGAAAGTTGCTTTGGGCTTAATTAATTTGCAATTTAAAAATGCGATTACAACTGCCATGGTCATATCTTCATTAGTCTGGGATCGGTATTCCCGCAGTTTCGCAGTCTTCATTTTATGATTCGTTCTTTTCACGCGTCGCGTTAAGATGAACTCAAAAGATTGCCCTGTTTCTAATGTCTTCATAGCTCAGTTGGTAGAACCCAGCAGCACTAACGCAGAGATCACAGGTACGAATCCTGCTGAAGCCCTGAATTTATTTTTTTAATACGGACACAAGATAGATAGAGCCACTTGCTCTGGGACCTCAAGATCTGGCGACGGCGACGGCAACTATAATGTCAAAAAAGCAATAGGTTAGTTTAGGCCTAGTTTGTACGTTGAATTTAGTTTATTCAGACGGATTTGATTAAAATTAAATTTGTCGCTAAGCAACCTCGTTCCCAAGGTTCTCTCATACCCGTCCCATAAGGCGTGTTTCAAACGTTGTGCTACTGCCGTACTAAGCTAGCCTGCGTGGCAGGCGCAAAAAGGGGAGGGGGAGGGGGGAGGGAGAAAGGGAAAAGGAAAGGGAGCGCCTGCTCTAGAGCCTATGTTTTTGCATAACGCCTACCAATTTTCTAGTAATCCGATTACGCTTACTGTCAATCAAGTGTTGCTACACTCGCCATGCAGAAAAACATTACACTCACGGACTAAAGAAATTCGCTTAGTTATTCAGATCCAGAAGGCACTTTGGAGAAAATTGGAACCCTTATTCAGCCGTAATAAAAAAGCTTTACGCTTCAAAAGAGGTCAAAGAAATTGCGCTTGCATCAGAGGGCAAATCCTGCCGACCAGAAAACAATAACTACAGTCAATCGATATGTATGTCATGACCTCTCAGTGTGAAGCATGCGGCTTAAATAACATTTTTTTAGTATAAATGCAGACCAGAGCATAATCTACCCAGCAGATAAAAACAACCTTATTGGATATAAGCAGCATTTTGGCATGAGGTAAAACCACCCTCTTTTATTGCTAAGTTACATCGGCGAATGTCATCGTTCGATAAATTGGCTAAATCTTTCGCTGGATGGGCGCCTAATCCTTTAAATAAGCTCTATAAGCCCAACAATTCCATCTCCTGCAACTGGTCTTCGATAATACTTTTCAGTGGCGAAATGATGAGAATCGCCGCATTACCATTTAGCTCGTAGTTCTTCGCGCGTACAAACATTTGGTAAATTAAACTCTTGCCGTATCCGGTCCGCAAAACCGCCAGAACATCTCTGTCGGCTAAAAGAGCCCTTACTGCTGATTCTTGCTCTGGTTTTAAAACAGTTTCTCTACCACTAGATAAATTCACATCTCTCAAAGCACTCTCTACGACATCCACGTCTACCGCTGCCATCTCGACTGTTTGTTGATTTGTGAAACGCGCATTTCAATATGTTACTCATTACGGCTCAGCCAATCAGGAATTTGCGGACGCCAGCGTCCGCAGATATGAACAAAAGGGGGTTCTTAGAGCAGGCGTCCCCTCCCCCTCTCCCCAATCCCCCTCCCCTTTTTCCCTTCCTCCCTATTTCCTACCCCCTACCCCTTTCGACGCCTGCTACGCAGGCTATACTAAGCTGGCTCGACTGCAGCACGACATTAGCACGACTTGGTTTCAGACGTCGAATTTAATTCAGTCGAATAGAACGGCTATTGCCGAAAACAAAGCACAAAAATGAAGAAACGGTTTGGCAAACTTTTAAATGTATTGTGATGTATTTAATTAATTTATGAATTGAGTTCGGCAAGGCAGTAGCGCCATGTTTAAAACCAAGTCGAGCTACTGCCGTGTAGCACGGCAAGGCTTGCCGTGCTACACGGCAGTAGCACGACTTGTTTTCAAACGTCGCGCTACTGCCGTGCTAAAGTCGAATTTAATTCGATTAACTGAGTTCGCCACGGCAGTAGCACGACGTTTGAAACGGGCCTAAGTAAACGAATTTAATCTGACCTGCTGACGAATTTAATTTGAATTCGGTTTTTTATACCACTGAACTGACTAAACATGGGGAGGTTTTCGAGGCAAAGCTATTAATTTAGCCTGCGTCACAGACGTTATTTAATTAACAATTACTCCTCAAGGCCGAATGGGCTCTTAGCTTAGTTAATAGTCCATGAGGCGTTAGGCCAAATTGGCTATTGAGAGCGAGAGGAACAACTGTTTTAGTAAAATCCAACTAGATGGTCAAAAATATCGAGACAAAACAACTTTAGCTAGTTAAAGCTAGGCTTTCAAAATCCCTTTTTGCCGCCAAAAAGCCGGCGCTTTTCGCTACTAGGGGGCTATAACATATAGCCTAGTAGTAGCTCAACCAATCAGGACGCAGCGCTGATAATAGACCCCCAAGACCACTAGTTGGATTTTACTAATCTCGGTTAGCCGTCCGCGAAGCAGCGCCGATATCCTTCTTCTGGGCCCCCAACGGACTCAACGAACTACCGGAAGTACGTTTCGAATTTCTTTTCATCCTGATTGGCCTGCAAATCAACAATGGCTTTTTTATAGACCAATCAGGGCGCGTACTCAAATTCTGGTACACAAGTGGGGGACCAGAACAAAGACTTTGGCGTCTTTTTGCAGACATATATAGATCCTACGTTCTTCGGCATATTCGTTTGTGGTCGTTTGCAGTCCTTTATGGTTAATGTTTGTTCTTTTGCAGACAGACTTAACCAGAGTTTAGGCGAATTTGTCTTTGGCGCAGGCTACCCTTAAATTTGCACATAATGCTAGTATTTTTCCTTCATTTTAGTGAGGTAAAAGCGTTAAGCATTATTTGAGCATTTTAGTGGAATTTTCTCGAAAAAAGTTTTTTTTTTTCAGAGAAAAAATAGAAATGAAAGAAATTTTTGAGAGAAAATCTGAAAAAATAAATGATACCCTATTACAGTCATGGTCAGATAATTATCTTTTGCTGTACAAAAAAGAATAAACTTGTATACGTTGTTGTTATCGGATACCACTTATAAGTTTTGGTTGCGTTAAAACTAAAAAAGGCTTCTTATCTTAGGTTGGGGTTTGTGTCAAGATATTCAGGGTGGTAGAAAGTAGTCAGGGCAACATTCAGCGGCAAGGTTCAAGAAGACCTTTGTGAGGCAAAGGAAAACATGTGAATTCATTTTCAGGCAGATTCGAGCTGACTCGAGAAAAAATAGTCTCAGAGCTTCCAGTATCAGCTCCCGAAGTCAAAATTTTCGTCCAAAGGGCCATCTTCTTTTGACTACGCGACATTCTCGTCCCCAGAGCCCCTCGGCTTTATTTCTAATACCAAGTGCCCAAAAGAAGCGGAAACGGGGTGTGTACCTTGGTGGTGTGGTCTACATTTGTGATGCAGTGCACCTCAGATGTGGGTTGCACTCCATTGTTGCTGGTTCACTCCTTTGCTCCGAGAGGCTTTTGTTCCGTTACGCCGGTTTTCCCCTCTTCCCAAAAACCAACACCTGATTCTAATTCGATCTGGAACTTATGGACACATCAGGAAAATCCATCAGGAAATTGAGTAATTTTAATTTTCAGTGGACAAAAACCTTGTAGCAGAAAAATTTAGGCAAAATCGTACTCTTTTTTACATTTTTCAAGGGCTATAGATGTAATTAGTTATCTGTCATAACACCGAAGAAAATTTCTCATGAGATCCCGAGAAAATAAATGTCAAATTTCACAAAATGACACCTTACACATGAAATCTTCAGAACTTTACCTGTGTTTTCACGATCCTGTGAAATTTGACATTTATTTTCTCGGGCTTCCATGAGAAAAAGTCTTAAGTGTCATAACAGATAACTAATTACATCTATAGCCCTTGGAAAATGTAAAAAAGAATGGGATATGGTTTAAATTATACTGGTACAAGGTTTTTGTCCACTGAAAATTTAAATTACTCAATTTCCTGATGGATTCCGTCTTTAAAAAACGAAATCTTAAGTACTCCTAAGTTTTCCGGCGGCGAACAAAGTACAACGCACCTCACCCCCACCCTACCACCTCGGGACTTTATGAAGTCTGGTATCTTAGTGACAAAGACAACTGTCCGTAATTTCGAGTAATTGAGAGGTGTCTGTAGTATTGACAGGTCCAAACAGGTTGGTTCCACTTAAACGAACAAGACAGCACAAACTGTGTGGCGAGAATTTTCATATCAGTTCAGAAGGTATTAGGAAAGTCGCTTAATCTATGCAAGCATTTGGAAAGGACACACATGGTGGAAAACTGTGGTATTTCACAACATGAAACGATCAAGTTATTTACCTTAGTCATAAAACTACAGGAACGGTATGCATGAAATGCCATCCAATTAAGCTGTAAGTTCTCTGAATCGTGTCTAAGTACGATCGATTGCACTACCTTTTGATTGTTGATATCTTAAGATTTTTTTACGAGAAAACACTCAAGTAGTTCTTTGTCTTGATTAGTGTGTTCGGCAGGCGTTAAATTATATTTGCGTCATTTCGCGCCTTTTATAGAGCAAAAACGACAAAATGCTGACCCATATTGACGTGCATGACTGGCAGCTTGGGGCGTTTGAAACACACTCTTCCCGCAGTTGCATCAAGATAACAAGAAATTTTGCTTGACAGCCCTGCTATTACAAAATCAAGGGTAGGTGGTTTGGTTTAATTATAGTGATTAATTTTTCTCGTCGATTTACTTCTGCAAATGTTTCCAAAGACCAGCAGGAAACAGGGGAGGAAATAGCAAACAATGCTAGGCCAATTTTAGCCTGAGTATCAGGCCTTCCTAAGGGGGCTAGGGAGAGAAGTTTTCCCCACTGAAACGCCTGATACTCAGGCTAGGCCAATTTGCTCGCCCAGTTCCCTAGATCGACAAAGAAAAAGGGATTTGTAGGGATAAAATTGAGTATTCATATCGTTACTTCGTCAAGATTACGATCTTTTGCAACAGGCGTTTTATATTTTCACTCAGCCATTTTACGCGTCAATGACAATCAAATTACATATTGATGACTCTTGTTGACGTTGATAAAAAAGGCTTCTATCTTGGAAACCTAAATATCCGGAAATGAATAATGCACTCGTACATTCGCTCGTAAAATCAGGGAAATTAAACACTTTCGGTCCTATGCTTTACTAACAGCTTGTATCATACATGTATACTATGGTTGCATTTGGTGCATTTGCCGGGGGGCTACTCCTGGGAATTTTTGGTGGTGGTGTGCCGCCCAGGTCTCCAAATCCTGGCCCTATTTCAGACAAAAGAATGTCGTTTTTCACTCCCGTTTTCAGACCTGGCCTCTAAAATCCATACCAACTTTCAGAACGGGCGTAAGCAGAAATTATGTCATCATTACTAAGATAAGAACGCCAACAATCATTTCGACTTTGTATATTACTCTTTCTTCCTTATTCATTTGGAATTGAAACGACGAATACATTCATGCTCTAGCGTAGTTCTCGCGAAAACCATACCCGATTCTAGACCAAAATCAGTAGACAAAGTCTATACCCGTTTTTAGATCAAAACGGCGCAAAAACCCTACCCTTTGGGGCGGCACATACCTATATGGCTTATATAGGGGAGTACTCCCCCCCCCCGGGGTTGTGTTTTTATAGTTGAAGCAGGGGATTGTGTGTGCAGCTGTGTGTGAGATGAAAGACTGGACTCGGAAGTTTTAGCACTGTATTAAATTCCTTAGTGACCATTGAAATGAAAGCCACAAGGAACACTTATTTAATAAGCTGCACTGTGGTACTCACCCTATTGATAAAACTATGATGACAATGTTGTTCAGTGAAATGAATAAGATGTGGCAATGAAAATAAGGGCGATTTTTATGCTAACGGTGAAAGACTGACACAAAGGCATTTCACGTATAACATCTTTTAGAGTTTCTTTAAATAGAACAAAACAGATATTTTGCATGTAGTACTACGTTTGGTGACCGGTTTTAAATCTCGCGTTTATTTTCATGACCAGTCAAAAGAGAAAAAAAAAGCCAGTGCTAACTTAGCGTTGCTACAGTGTCCTTGCATTTGCTTTGAGATGTGACTTGTTTGATAACGCAGCTTGTGACTTGATTGGCCAGATTTGGGTTTCACGACAGCCAACTGAAATCCACTCTGAGTCACCGAGTGTAATCTTTTGAAAAGTTGCCTTTCTTTCTTTCTTTATACTGCCTTGCTTCCTGTTGACAAATGTTCAAGACTCAGTGAAGACTCCAAGTTAAACGATCCTTTGTTCTTTGGGAATTCTTAGTAGAAGGTTAAGAAAACTGAACTGAGGAGCCAAATACCTGGGCAATTTTGGCTCTTGAAAACTGATATAATCTCTTCCGTTTATTGACCAGCTGCTTTCCGATATTTTACGGAAACCTTGTTAATCTTTCTTATTATAGAAAACAACAGTTTTCATCCCTGTTCAAGGTGTGATCAAAGGCTACTTTTGTCGGTATTCAACCCAAGAAATCAACGATTTTCAAGTTGATGAAGTCCGCAGGGTTTCATGCATGGCTTCGAATGGCTTATGCCAACTTTTCTGAACACACAACTAAATATCACCAAAAAAAAAAAAATCTAAAAATAGACGTCATATTTAACGCACATGCGCTGTAACTGAGAATTTTTTAGTAGCCAAATTGTGCCGACAACCGCTTTCCGGGATGATGGACTCCAATGAATCTAGAGTGAAATTAAAAGTCGAGTGAGTTTCCTGAAAACAACTTATTGAACTAAAAGGTAGCACGCATACTCTGTTTCTTATCTCGTACCCAGAATCCCAGATCCTTACACTTCGAAAATGGTGAGACTGGGTGGCAGAGAATCTTACTGAGTTTTAAGTGATGACCATTCCCTCTAGAACTTTTGCACCCCTATAAAGAGAAAACGTCATCTTCGTTTTTAGGGAGCGAGCGTACTTCCTATATAACCAAACTGTCGATAATAGGCCATGCACGAGTTAAAAAGTCCTAATTTTCAGGATGAGAGTACTCGTCGGCGAGTACTACTAATAGCATATCCTTTTGATAGCTTCTTGAACAATTTTAAAGAACATTTCAACAAAAACTCTCAGGCGGAACTTCGTTTTGATTAGTTTGTGCAGTAAGCGTTGCATGTAATCTACGTCATTTTGCGCCCATGTAGAATAAAAGGAATAAAAGGCAGAAAATGCTGACCCATGTACTGACGTTAATACCTCGTGCTGGTGGGTTTGAAACAATGCCAACCCTCAATTCAGTCAATTGTGAAAAAATGAATCAATTTTGCTTGCGTGATACTTACACAGTAAACAAGTGGCCCGACATTTTGTCATTACGATTGGGCTGCTACAGGGACCCGCAACTTGTAACAATGGTAAGTTTTTCTTTCTTGTTTTATTGGCAAAAGAAATTCTCAATGTCATATACTGTACCCTCACTGAATAGATTTTTTCCAAAGACCAGCAAATTTTTAACTTAGTCAGGAGGAAAAAGCAATGCTTGGCCAATTTGGATGGCTCAGGTCCTAGAATTGACAAACCGTAGAAAAAGAATTTTGTGGTGGCATAGAATGGACCTTTCAGGTCCTTATTTTCGCTGTAGTAACTTCGTCATGATTTCTGACAAGAGAATATAACAACATGCTCTCTTGTTTCTGGTCGGTGCAACAGCTGTTTCATTTTGATCAAGAGAGAAAAATCTTATTTTCGTTTCTTTTAATTCATTGTCGTCAATGTACCCTTAAATAGCAACTCAAATTGCGTATTGATGACACGTCTTGACGTTAGCAAAAACTTGAGGACTAGCTAGGACTACCCGGAACTAAAAGGTAGCTATTCAATTTGCTTGTGAACTCCTAAAAAGAAAATAGCTGGACAATGATCTAAGTGCTCCTTAACCACTGCAAGCTGCTCTTCACCAAACGAGGTTACGTTTTTATTTTGTTTTATCAGCTTACCACGTTTTACGCTTTTATCGATTTGTTGAATACTCTAGGACATCCACTTTAGTGACCACTCTCCCGACTGACAACTGGCCTCCACTAACATGAGTTGTCAAAAGCGATAGCTAGACTGAGTTCTTCAAACCCATCAGGCTTTGACTCTTTACAAGACAGACATGCACCTCTCTCAGTAATATTGACAGTCAGTTGCCCATTCCACATGTGTTTTTTTTTTTTGAAACCAAAACAAACACCAATCATTCTTCTTCAGTCTCAAACGTTTTCGAATAGCGTAAGTGTTCAGTTAGCTTTCACAAACTGATATTGCAAGATCCTTGGACCTTTTGGGCAGAAAATTTCATTTCAACCCTATTTACCTGTTTCAATCAAGTTCCAGCTCTATCTGAGGTCGAACTACTAACTCGGCGATCTCTCTAGTCGATGAAAAGCTTGGAAAAAACGTTGAGCTGCTATTATACTGATAGTGATGTTCGTCGCTCGCCGAGGCTTAAACTATAAAACCTCGTAATAACTAATGAGCTTATTTTTTAACATGGATTTTTGGCCTTTGGTTGAGGTTTTCTTGTATGAATAATCTTTTAGTGTGAAAAATTCCCCTACTCTCAAGTCTAAATTTACCAGTCTCTGTTGGTTAATTTTCACAAGAACATTCAAATGATGAACCCACAGGGGTGTGTTTATAGTTGTAGCAGGGGATTGTGTGTGCAGCTGTGTGTGAGATGAAAGAACCGCCGAATTGGACTTGGAAGTTTTAGGACTGTATTAAATTCCTTAGTCACCACTTGAATGAAAGCCACAAAGAACACTTCAACTGCACTGTTGTTCTGCCTAGTACAAGAGGATAATAACTATGTCAACTATTAATAGAACTATGATGACAATGTTGTTGAAATGAATAAGATGTGGCAATGAAAATAACGGCCATTTTTATGGTAACGGTGAAAGACTGACACAAAGGCATTTCATGTAACATCTTTTAAAGTTTCTTTCAATAGAATAAAACAGACATTCAGTTGCATGCAGTACTACGCTTGGTGACAGGTTTTAAATCTCGCGTTTATTTTCACAACCAGTCAAAAGAAGAAAAAAACCAATGCTAACTTGGCGCTGCTACAATGTCCTTGCATTTGTTTTGAGATGTGATTGGTTTATTTGTCACTTAATTGGTTTGAGAAGTCAGCTCGTGACTTGATTGGCCAGATTTGGTTTCACGACAGCCAATTGAAATCCACTCTGAGTCACCGAGTGTAATCGTTTAGAAAGTTTTCTTTCTTTCTTAATAGGTCTTAATACACACTTGCTTCCCGTTGACAAATGTTCAAGACTCCATGAATCATGTATGCTTTGTTCTTTGGGAATTCTTAGCAGAAAGGTTTAGAAAACTGCAGGAGCTTAATACCCAAGAAATTCTGGCTCTTGAAAACTGAAATAATCTCTTCCACTTATTCATTGACCAACTGGTTTCCTATTGCTTTCCGATATTTTAAGGAAACCTAACACTTTCCCAGATAGAACGTTTTCATCCTTGTTCAAGGTGTGACTGGATCAAAGGCTACTCTTTTCGGTATTTAACCAAAGAAATCAACGATTTTCAAGTTGATGAAGTCCGCAGGGTTTCATCAGCCGCTTGAGTTATACAGAGCAAAATTAGTTTTTCAGGATAATTTATATTTAATTTTTCGAGCCAAATTATAATACTTCTTCAAAGAGTAGTATTTGTAGTAACTTCTGATTAGGCCACTGCGGTAGTACTAGTCATATTTATCAGACGAAAGGAACAGCCACATGTCACTGGTTTGGTTTCCAGCAACAGCGAATGAGATTATCAAAGGTATTAAAACTTATCTGAAGTGAAGTGCTTTTTTTCATTATGAGACACATACCTTCCCAAGTATATATACATACATATAGAGAGGGGACTAAGTATAGGAAGTATATGCCTTGAAGGCTACTACCTAGAGTACCAGCTGTCATACATGGCTTATGCCGAGTTTGTGAACACACGGCTAAATATCACCAAAAAAGAAATCTAAAAATAGACGCCATATTTAACGCGCATGAGCTGTGACTGAGACATTTTAAGTAGCCGAGTTCTGCCGACGGAAGCTTTCTGGGATGATGGACTCCTGATGAATCTAGAGTGAAATTATTAGTTGAGTGAGTTTCCTGAAAACAACTTATTCAACTACAAGGTAGCACGCATACTCTGTTTCTTATCTCGTACCCAGAATCCCAGACCCTTACACTTTCGAAGAGGGTGAGACTGAGTGGCAGAGAATCTTTCTGAGTTTTTATGACCATTCCCCTTAGAACTTTTGCGCCCCTATAAAGAGAAAAAGTCATCTTCGTTTTAAGGGAGCGAGCGTACTTTCTATTTAACCAAACTGTCGACAATCGCCATGCACGAGTTAAAAAGTCCTAATTTTCAAAATGACATGCAGTACTCGTCTTCGAGTACTACTAATATAGCATATCCTTCTGATAACTTCTTGAACAATTTTAAAGAATATTTAAAAAAAAAAAACTGTCGGGCGGAACTTCGTTTTGATTAGTTTGTGCAGTAAGCGTTGCATTTAATTTGCGTCATTTTGCGTCCATGTAAGAATAAAAGAAATAAAAGGCAGAAAATGCTGACCCATGTACTGACGTTAGTACCTCGTGCTGGTGCGTTTGAAACAATGCCAACCCTCAATTCAGTCAATTGTGAAAAGATGAATCAATTTTGCTTGCGTGATACTTACACAGTAAACAAGTGGCCCGACATTTTGTCATTACGATTGGGCTGCTACAGGGACCCGCAACTCGCAACAAGGGTAAGTTTTTCTTTCTTGTTTTATTGGCGAAAGAAATTCTCAGTGTCATATACTGTACCCTCACTGAATAGATTTTTTCCAAAGACCAGCAAACTTTTAACTTAGTCAGGAGGAAAAAGCAATGCTTGGCCAATTTGGCTGGCTCAGGTCCTAGAATTGACAAACCGTAGAAAAAGAATTTTGTGGTGGCATAAAATTGACCTTTCAGGTTCTTATTTTGGCTGTAGTAACTTCGTCATGATCTCTGGGAAGAGAATATAACAACATGCTCTCTTGTTTCTGGTCGGTGCAACAGCTGTTTCATTTTGATCAAGAGAGGAAGAGCTTATTTTCTTTTCTTTTAATTCATTGTCGTCAATGTACCCTTAAATAGCAACTCAAATTGCGTATTGATGACACGTCTTGACGTTAGCAAAAACTTAAGGACTAGCTAGGACTACCGGGAACTAAATGGTAGCCATTGAATTTGCTTGTGAACTCCTCAGTAAAAACAAACTGCTGGACAATGATCTAACTGCTCCTTAACCTACTGCAAGCTGCTCTTCATGCCACCAAACGAGGTTACGTTTTTATTTCGTTTTATCAGCTTACCACGTTTTATGCTTTTATCTATTTTTTGAATACTCTAGGACATCCTCTTTAGCGACCTCTCTCCTAAAGAACAACTCGATTCACTAACATAAGTTTTTAAAAGCGATATCTAGACGGCTGAGTTCTTGAAACTCACTGGGCTTTGACTCTTTACAAGACAGCCGGGCGTCTGTCTAATATTGACAAGGGGCACCCAACGAGAACATAGTTCAAAACCACTTAAACATAGAATTGTTAAACGTATTTTAGTATTTAAACGGAAGATATAGGCATATTTTTATCCCCTAAAAATTTTTCATCTGTTCGGATTTCCTAGCTGAAAGTCTAGTGATCCGAAAATTATAGGGATCAAAACTTAACTTTTCGAAAATTTCAGCCAGAAAAAAGGCTCCCGAAAATTCTAGGTGACCTTTTTAGGGTAAAAATCCGTTAAAAATAGGCAATTATACCATTTTTTAGATGTTCGAAAATCCTAGGAGAGGCAGGAAAGCAAGAAATTTTACAACAAATGTTCAGAAAATTCTAGATCTCAAATCGTCTTCCGAACAGATCTTTTCCCGAAAATTGTCGTTGGGTGCCCCTGTATTGACAGTCATCTGCCCATTCCAGATGAGTTTGTCTTTTTTGAAACCGAAAAAAACTCCTATCAGTCATTTTTCTTCAGTCTCAAACTTTTTTGAATCACTAAAGTGCTTAGTTTAGCTTTCACAAACTGATATTGCAAGATCCTTGCACCTTTTTTTCTTGACACTTGGAAGCGAATGAAACGTGCAAAAGCTTTGGGCAGAAACAAATTTCATTTCGACCCTATTTTCCTGGTCCAAACAAGAGTTCCAGCTCTATTTGAGATCGAGCTACTGACCGATATCTCTAGTCGATGAAAAACTTGAAAAAAACGTTGAGCTGCTATAATGATAGTGATGTTCGTCGCTCGCCGCGGCTCTCGTATGAATAATCTTTAAGTGTGAAAAATTTCACTTCTCTCAAGTCTTGGATTTACCAGACTGTAACAAAGCCGCATCAAATCAGAAATTGGACAAGGCTATCTATTTAATTGGCCAAGTCGTAAATTTTCTGTTTCACTGGTCGGCTTCATTTACGCTTATCCAGTAACCGCAAGGTAATTGTAAGTCCATGTATAAATCCTTAAAAGCTACAAAGTATGGTTAGTACTTTAATGTAATTCTGTTTAGTAGAAGAGCAATCTAACTTGTAATAACGAACTGATGAAGGTTTTGAGAAAATGAAAGAAATCTGCACTGAAAACAACACCAATATGTTAATGGTGGCGGCGGTGGTGAGGGACTGCTGATATAAAGGCACTTCTATTCTCGTCTAACTTAAAGCGAAACCATAAGATGAGGAAGTTTTACGAACGCAAGTTATTCATTTCGTCTAACAAATTATATCATGCACGTTCCTTAGGTAAAATCTTACTCCGTTCTTAGTGGTCATGCCCCATGCCCCCTCGGCCTTGCAAAGAGAAGTCACCTCCGTTTTCAGGGAAACGAGCTTTATTAGTGAGTTTTTTCTAGAGGAAAAATCAATAAAAGGCTTGCTAAGTGGGTTAACTTATAAAAAACGTAGCCATCTTTGATAACCGTAAAATCTTCTTTTTCAGAATTCAGTGAGCAAGTGAAATCGTTTTCATCAGGAGCCGATTAATAGGCTCCTGGTTTTTATATAATAATCTAACAGACTTTCCACTTACGCTGGTACCGAAAATTAGCTATTGAAGGTTGAAGCTTTGAAATGCACTTGTTAAATTCGTGGAAAACGCAGATATACAAATCAATGCTTAATTCAGTAGCCACTGCTTGGGTAAAAACCCTAATAATGCTCAGGGGGGGGGGGGGGGGTACTCAACAAGTTTTATTCGGGGAGGCTTCTTTCCGAGGTCCTACCCCTTACCCTCTTATATACCATTTTTGGACAGAAAAGGTACCCCTTTCGTATCCTCTACTGACAAATGGTACCCCTTTCACATACTGAGTTTAGAACTTTGTATCCCTCATTTTTGTCGACTTTTTCACAGCCATAAAATGCATCTGTCAGTTAGCCTTTTTGGGCTTTTTCAATTTTTTTTTTACATATAACCCCACAAGTGAAATCTCCACCCTCTCATATACCTGAAGCCTAAAAAAGGTACCCCTTTCGGGCGGAACCTCCCCATATAGGCCATTATGGAGAGTAACCCCCCCCCCCCGGAATCATGCCAAGCACCAAGGATGATCAGTGTTTTTATCTGGTTTGACAGGTCCAAAAAACATGAAATGATCGATTTAAATCAAAGCTCCCCAGTGATCGTGCCTTTTCAGTTTATGTTTCAAACACTTTAAAAACGTGAATTATAGAAGCTGCAATAAATTTGAATTTTAATGACTCTAAGAGAAAGTAAAGAAGAAATCACGAGAGCGAGTAGAGCTTTGTTAACGCCTAAGACTGTGTTCTTTGTTTCAAATGACAGATCCTCAGTAACAATGTCTTTTTACGTTTTCAACATGTTGCAAAAAAATTCAATGTGGAATTTGAAGTAAATTTTAATTTAAGTCCGCCTTGGGCAGGTTGGAGGAAATTTGTAAAAAGTCACGAAACACCGATGCAGCTGGAAGCCATTTAGAATTAGTATTAGCCTTTTGATGGTTTATCAGGTTTTTGAAAGAAGAGGTGAAATACCATTTTTCGTACACTTTCAGATGCCTTCAATTTATCTATGGCTTAATTTCTCAGGATTACAAGCTACCGGGGGGGAGGGGTACTCCCTTATATAAGCCATATAGGTTTGTGTCGCCCCAAAGGGTAGGGTTTTTAAGCCGTTTTGGTTTGAAAACAGGAATAGGCCCATTTTTTGCTGGAATCGGCGGGTATGGTTTTCGAGGGAACTTCGGGAGTGTATGAACGTATTTATCGTTTCAATTCCAAATGTATGCGAATTCGAAATGTATTTTAGAAATCTTTTTTTTCCAGTGTTGGCGTTCTAATCTAAGTAATGACGACATAATTTGTTATACGCCAGGTCTGAAATCGGGTACGGATTTTAGAGGCCAGGTCTGAAAACGGATGTGAAAAATGGCTTTTTTTGATCTGACGTGTGGTCAGAATTTGGAGAACCAGGCGGGACGCCCCCACCAAAAATTACCAGGTGTACCCCCCGGCAAACTACTAATTGACCAATCACAATGACAGTGTGGTTTTCCGTTTTGAAAACGTCAGCCACTGAAACGAACATTGTTTAGTTACCGGTCCAAACAGCAATAATCATTTACTCGCTGTAAACTTATCAATATCTTCTGCCGCGCAAATAAATGCAAATTGAACAGCCTTTCCATCTGCGGAGATGATCGTGCCTATTTTCACGTCTAACGAACCTGTCTTTACGAAGAAAACTGGCAAACTCCCGCTGTTTTAGACGTAACTTTCAGTAACACGCTGCTCTATAATTTCTGCGGTTTTATAATGACTAAGTGGTTCTATTCTATAATAAAGGCCTATCAATACAAGAAGATGACTGTCTATTTAGCATGCTAACAGAGGGGGTAACGAGAGCAATATGGCGCCATGGAACATGCGAGATATTTCCTAGAAGAAAACTACGACGCCACAGAAACGTTTCAGTAATTAGTTTAATTAAAAGACATACCGACACAAATGTGAAAAAATATCTTTTGTTTTTTATTGAGGTAAAGAGAGTTAAGGAAAAATTTATTGCCAATATGTCTCTATGGCACGCAGCTCTTTGACGTCATGATGACGTCATTGTGGATGAGTAAAGTCATATATATGCAAAACAGGTTGCAGAATGTGCTTCTGTTAATGACTTAATCACTGAGAGAAATAAAAAGAAATGTCCTCACGATCCCACTGCCATTCAGTTAGTTTAGCTTTCAATACATAAATTAATGTTATAGCAATTTTTACTGTTCCGTTCATCTTTTCGTGGTTTTAGCCGTTTACGACACCCACCCCAATTCCCGAGCTGAACTGCACCGGTCAGAACCCAAACGATTAAATTTGAATTTTATGTGCAGAGAATAACGCGATTGGCTTTTAGACAGGCAAATTAGCAGATGGTTGGATGATTAGTTCACTCGGCATCAATCGAACCATAAAACAGTCAACAAATTCCCAACACTCAACCGACTGATTCCATAAATAGGATATATATTTAATTGAGAGAGAGTCAGCTGTAGTAGGTTTTAGAGTTTTCGCGGCTTTTGTCACCAAAATAACTTGTCAATTTATAGTTAAGGGAAGTACATACGTCAAAAGGAAATATTCCTTGTTCCTTTGAGGTAAGTTCTTACCTTTTCCTTTATAGATGTAATTTTGTGTGAAACTCCGCTTTCGTTTCAAAGAAAAGTAGGAGGTTTTTTTGTGAAAGATGCGATCGCCGTAGATTCCTGTGGGAATGTTTCGTTTAAACACATTTACACAATGTGTTTCATTTAAACACATTTATGATGTAGGCATCTTAGTTGAGCAGCTTACTGCTGTAACTTTTGATAAAAAGTTTTGAAAGAGTCTTAGTCGTCATCTATACTGAATGGTTTGGATCACTCAGATAGCAATTTCATACGTCTGACAACAGGTTTTATTTTATTTTTTTTTTCAAAAGCAAAATTAAAAAAATTCAATTTAGGAATGATAACACACATAAGCTACCCACAGACATATCAGCTTGCTTATCATTAACTTCAGACTGGCAGTACAGTGCAAACACTGGTCACATGTCAAAGTTCATATTCTCTCTAGTACGTTACTAGTTTCTACGCACAGCTCATTTGACAGCTATGCTATTCGGCTTGTTATTAGCCTTGGTGTTGATTACACGAGTCAATAATTTTCCTTTTGAATATTCTGTTCCGATCCATTTGGCAGGAACAGGTGTTGCCTGAAGTCTCCAACGCCATTGCATTTCCGGGAGAGGTAGTCAAGCGGAAGTGAGGTCTGTTGAATCACGTGGACACAAAATAATGGCGGACATTCTGCTGCTACAAGCAGGCGACTGCTGCACAAAAATGGCATGAACAAGATGGCGTGGAGAAGATCATATGTTTTTACTCCGCGGGTGGAAGAAAGTGAGATCGATTCATCTGATGAAAGTGACAGTGAAGTTGGAACAGAAACGCTTAAGCTGTATCATCGGCGAAAGTCCACAGTGACTGCCGTAAAAGCGCGGGTAAGGTTCATATGAATCACACTATATATGTTGCACAAATATTTCCAAACGGCTAAAATGCACGACGTTTCTTGAAGTCGTGTACCATGCTACCTTTTCGTACTTCTTACAAATCCCCTCTGGGATTATTTACAAGCTTTGGTCTTCAAATACTTTAACCCTAGAATTATTAATTTGCAGTTTTGTTGTGTTTACAAAACAGCCAGTTTGCTGAGTCTCGTCATCAGCCATCACGGAGCAAATCATGCTTTTTTTCTTGTTGGGTTAGATTTATTCTACATCAACGGCAAATATTTTGTTTCTTTATGTTATGCGGGAAGAAGACCTAATTGCAATAAATATGTTTCAGTAATCTATTTTGGTTTTAATTTTCTGTCTGCTGACTTTTCACCCGTCGAGATCGACTTTCGGTCTGGCAAAACATTATAAACATATAAATATTAAAACTCATATTCCCGTTTGATAACAGTTGCCTTGAAACGGTTTCTGAGTTTGCTTTATTATTCAAAACCTCCCTTAATGCTGAAGCTGTTGTTTTTCCCTTGATTACGACACGTATGTCAACCCTCTATAAATTTGACTATATTCGCTCGGATGATTGTAATGTTCTTATCTTGTAAATTATGCTTTGAGGATTTTCCATTCATAAAAGGAAAAAGGCCTTGATAAATCTTTTTATAATTCTTTTATTGGTCGGTGTTAAGAACTGTGTTCCTAAATTGCGCCCACATTTCTAGAAGTGAACTCGAGTCGGCATAGCTTGTAATTTCTTCAGCTGTTTCTTGGCTTGGAAATTTTTTATTAGCGAAGCGTTACTATTCGGCATTAATTATGCACCTGTAAGCTCCTGGGGAAATTTTTTGAATAGCTACTGTTGCTTGTGTTTTCGTGTCACAGCCGGTTGAATCTTCTACCTTGTGATAACTGTCCAGAATGTTTTTTTTTTTACATGGAAAGGCTTTTAGTAAATCGGGGTTTGTTCTGCTACAGCGAGAGTTTTGATGTCGAACGCTCGTCAAACGGTTTCTTTAGATTGTTTGCTTTTGAATCATTATTTTGACACCACTTGATTGCATATTTAATTCAACCACTGATAAATGAAAGTGTTTTTCTCTTATTCCTGATCGAACAAGCTGAAACCGTGCCTCTCCCTTATGGTAGACTTCGGACTGAAAGAGGTCTTGTTTTAATTTTTCTTCCGTTCATATTAATAATATATTGCTCGTTATTTGGGGAAGTAACATTTCTCTCTTTGCTTTACTATATGTTAACACATAGGCAACTTGTATGTCAATTGCAGAACCTCATAAAAGAGGGATTTTTGTTAAAGCAAACCGGATCTTTTCAGGTAAGTTTTGTATTTACTGGGAAGAAAATGAACCACAACCTTAAGTAACATTGTTGTGATAGGAACATTGCAGTGGATTGTCAATGTAAATAAAACTTATCCTTGAAATTATATTTCTTTGTTTTCATGTAGCAAAGAAAGATAATAATTAATTTAAATGTCTCTTGCAGTGGTTATGACAAATTGTTTCATTTGGCAGTTGTGGCAAAAGTAGGGTAGTTTAACAACAAAGTTTGGAAAAATACCAACTGTGACAAAATGATGAATATATCTAATACAGGTTCCCATCTTTTTTCTCATATTGTCTGCTGCTTTTTGTTAATAATTTATGTTTCTTCTCAATCAGAATTTAACTCACTGTTAAGAGGGAAATTTTTTACAATTTCGCTCTTGGAGGTGAAGTTTGAAAGAAATATTGTAAACAACATTCTACTGTGGTGAGGGTAAAAGGAGGAATGAGCATGTGGCATGGCTTGCAGAATGACATAATTATGCGGACTTTAACATACGCAGCTGAATGATCCAAAGAAATAAATTAAACTGAAAAGAGCTCCCTTTTTTGGCGCCAATTCATTTGCAAATGCAGCCGCTGTTTTATTTGAAACCGTGTGAGAAGTGTTTCTTTATGAGACTGTGGGTTACGTGATCGTGACATAATTGATATTATTCAGAGATGCATCAAACCTTGTATGTTTCGTCAGCTGCGAGCTTGGGATGTGCGAAACAGAAAAAAATCGACCAAAATCTTAATTTCGTGGCAAGAGTCAATTTCTTTCATTTTTGTTCGTAGATAGCTTTTAGGTTATATAAGAAACCCAACGTAGATTGTTCCCGCCAAGAGCCTTTTATTTGGGAGAAAAAATAGAAGATCGGTTTTCGATGTCGAAGTCTCAGACTGCATCAATTTTTAACCTGAAATTCGCTAACATCAACTTTCCTCGCGATCGCAAACGAAACTGGATGGAGAAATTTGGACACTTTCCACGAACAGAAAAATTCTTTTCCTTGCACTAGAAGATACTTTCTGGACAATAGGGAAGCTTGTCGTACAGAAATAATTTTAAAAAAGAGGGATAGGTTTTCAGGATAAAAAAAATTTCAGTTCGTTACTCATTTTCGACGGCAATATTTAACATGTGGTATAACTCCAAATTCTCTTCTTGCTATTTAAATCACACATTTAGACATTCATTTAAAACATAACTGGGAATTGGCTTGGGTAAGTGAAGGAAATCTCTATAAGACACCATTGAAGTTCATACTTCCAATTTTGAAAAGCACATAAATAGATATTTACAGCTCAATGGCTCGTTTTTCGGACGTCTTGTAGGTTTGCAAAATTGCTTTTTTCAATCAAAGAATGGGGTAAAAAGGTGAAACTGGGTCAATTTTAGCCATTATGAAACACTGAACTTTACCTGCGGGCGACTCTGCGTGACAGTCTGTTCCGTGACTGCACGTGGCACAACGTACGTTTGAAGAGGCGGAGCTGTCAAAATCACCGTCACGAAATCAAGGTAGTAGCGCAACGTAATTATTGATCGAAGGAGTAACACTTTCGGTGCCGACAGTATTTTGAAGAAGCAAAAAATCAAATGCGCAAGTATTCTGGTACTCACTTTCTATCGAAAAATAAGGACTTTAACAATGGCAATTCGCTAAGGATAACGGAAAAAGAAGATATTTCTTTTTTGTTACTTTACAATCGAGGAAACTAAGTTATTTTGGTCAGGCCTCACTATATTTACCGGACTTCAATGATTTCATTTGGAGGCTGCCTTCAGGAACCCTAGCCAATTGTTGGGTATGTTTTAGATAAATGTCTAAATGCGTGAATCAGTAAAGCTTACTCAAATTGGTGCCAAAAAAGGCGTGGCAATGACCCGCGCATGCCTTTCAGTTTAATTTATTTCTTTACGCCACTTTCCATATTTTACATTCCGCATAATTATGTCATTCCGCAAGCAATGCGACATGCCATTCCGCAAACTCATTCTGCCTTTTACCCTCACGGATTCTACTGTTCTTTATTATAATTCCTTTGCCAAACTTGGACATGGTGGAAAAATCGTACAGTCAAAACTTAAATCTGCATTTAATATTTTTATCTTGACTGAAAATAACAGTAGCTTCTTCTTGTAATTACAACAAAATCTCTTGAATTTGATAGTAACTAAAAATAAATGGTTTTGTTGTGATGTATTCCTGGTATCTGTGCAGTCATAAAGATACAGATGTACTTACTGTACTTATTTATAATAATTACTCATTTTTATTAATCTAAGCTGTTTTAACATGTGAAACACTGATACTGTGTTTTATGTTACATGCAATTAAATTTTTTTATTTAACTTATTGACGAGCCCTCTGATCTTGGAAAGTTTGCTGAATTTCCAGGAAGTCACAATATTATGTGGCAGAAAAGGTGTATTATGTGGCAAATTATGGGATTTATTTGGATGAGATTTCACGTAGAGTGCTTACTGTCATAGACTCACAACAATATTAAAAATTTTAGAGGTTCTGTCTAATGTTTCTATAAGTAATAGTCTTAAATTAGAATTTATTTATGATTTTGCATTCTTTGTCAATAGTAACAACAACAACAAAATAACAACAACAAAACTTTATTAATAAACAATAAAATTACAAAAGTATTGCCCGGAGCTAGCAAGGCTATTTGAGGCGGACAATGCGTGCAAAATATAGGAAATAAAGAATAAGGCTATACTTTACAGTTTACAAATAAATGAAATAAAAATTGTAATATGGATGAGGACTAGATAACAGACTAAAGGAAAAAGAATTAAACAAATAAATTGTAAAAGTAGAAACTAAGAAGCAAGAATTTTTTTTTTGACATTTTTGGCTAATTTTACCTTTTTAATCAAGGTGGGCGTATCAATATAGTCATCTCCTGAATTCAGAATATCAAAAAGTAATTTGCGGAATGTTTTTTTGAAGTTATTCTTGGGGAGGTATCGAATGTTACAGGGTATCTAATTCCACAGCTTAGCCCCAAAGTGAGAGAAAGACAGTTTATATAATTCTAGATCGGAACTGTTGACATAGAAATTTCCTGAAGCCGATGCTCTTGTATTGTAGTAGTGGCAGCTACTTGTTTTTTGTAACAGTCTAACCTCTCCTTATGGACACCTCTATAATACGGACACCACTCTATTATGGACAGTTTTTTTGGTCCCAGAAATGCCAAGAATCACACATTCCCTACCTCTATAATACGGACACCTCTGTAAAGCGGACAATTGGTTCTGTCCCTTTGGTGTCCATATTAAAGAGACTGTGTTGCTAATTCCTGGGGTATGCGATTGGATACAATTTGATTTCAGTTTTGTGAAATCACACCATCACCTAACATCAGGAGCTCTATTATTTATTCCACCAGCAATTTATTTTGAATTTCTCCTTGTAAAAGAAAAACTCAGTGTTGTCCCTAAATTTTACCTCAGCAGGTAAGGGGCCATTCATGGCCGCTGAGGCAAAAAAAATGTGCCAGAGGCACACTTTCCTGGGGAAGGGGGGTTAGTGGAGTGAGGGACATGGCTTTGACCTTGCTGTGAAATTTAGGAGCTATAAAGTTCTCTCAAATGTCATTCCCTCTTTTTAAGACCTATTTTACACAAATCAGCCTTTGTTATCTTATGACAACGATTTAAAATGTTTGATTCCAATAATGTTTGATTCCAAAAATGCGTGGCCCATAAGAAGAAAAGCTGTGTATACCTTAGTACACCTCCACGTATTCATTCATTACCTGAATCGTATCCGGTCACAATTTGCGTGTTTTTTAAAGCAACTTATTTAACTTTAGTAAACCTTCAAGTGGTTGCCAGCGGTAAGAAGAGTTGCTGGGGATATAATTTTGTGTGTTGAAAGTCTGTGTTGTTAACTTAAGTGATAAAATTATTCCTTTCTGTACGGCAAAACTAGCTTTTGCTTTTCATGTAGACTGTAGACAGCAAATTAGGATCATCTATTTAAAGTCTCAGTACAATCAATGAGGCTGGTGGACCGGGATTCTGAAGCTGTAGATTTGTAAGGGTGGTATGCAGCATAATAGTCCAGTTTCGAGTTAAAAATTATCCCTGAATACAAACATTAACGACACATTCATAGGGGGTTAGCCTCGACGTAAAGTAAAATATTCAGAAATTCTGGCAAGTAGGTGTTTGAAATTTGAATATACACTATAGACACAGTAATAAACAGATCTTTTTCTTGTTGGAATTACTTCAGATGGAGGCTAAGGCTGTAAAAAATGTGTCTTCACTTCTTTAATTCAGCGGTCATAGTGAACTCGAAAATGGACTATTGTTCATATAACATTCATTCAATTGCTAATTATTTGTGCTCATTTTTTCACTTTAGAGATGGAAAAGAAGATATTTCAAATTGAGAGAAGGAAACAAGTTATATTATGCAAAGTCCAGTGATGTAAGCATGGCTTGAAAAATAATTGTTTATTTTGTATGATTCTTTACATAGTTACTGACAGGTTATTGTAATCATTTTTAGGAAACGGTATTCACTGAAATCGACCTGCGGGATTTCAGCGTGGCAGCATGTGGCATTGAAAATAAAAACAATTCCTTTACGGTAAGCATAATAATATTATTTTTTAAGTTGAGTAGAAACTCTTATGAACAAACAACCTCAAGACCAGGTGCAGATGTTTGATTATAAGAGCCAGTGGCCGGTGAAATCTGCTGGCTGTTTCACGGGAACTTGCCGCCTACTTTCTTTGGAAATTACCCTGGTTTAAATAGAGTATTCATGTACTGTCACTGGAAAAAAAAGCCAAACTTTAATGATGTCTGTGTTCTGTTCAAACAGTCTAATTTTTGCTCCAGAATGCTGGAAATGCATTCTAACAATTTTCGATAAACTCGCACTTGCAAGTTGCACCTTTGCCGCAAGTTTTGTCCTTCTCCACCCACTTCGGGATCCAAAGCTTCACTTAAAATCTTATTGAAAACCCTGGAGCTGGTGAAATGATGTGACATGGAATTTAAAGTGTAGTAACATTAGACCATTACCCATATAACTCACTGAGTAAGGCATTACCATATGAACGGATGTTACTCTCCATCTCACCTGGAGGGCTTTAGCTTGTTTAAAGAAAGCCTAATTATTTACCCCCAGGTCTTTGTATGGTGATTTTAAATTTAATGCAACCTTGTGTGACCGACCACCTTTCGTAAACAACCACCTTTTTAAAACACAACAACAAGTTTATTCAGTATTACCATTTCTATTAGTATTACCGATTGAAATACAAAATTAATAAACAGATGGAGTTAAGGAGATACAATATGGTATAATAAATATTATTATTATTTCTTTTGTCTTTCAAATGACTGAAAAATGAAATTAGTTGTTAGCCTGCTGATATGCGAATCAGTATTGTTGAAAAGAAAACAGACTTTATCATTTGTAAATAATGTATTTTGTTTGTTGATTTTAATAAAAAAAGTCTTTCTCAAGGTCAGGTCTGAACCTGAAAGAAATCTAGAGCTGGGAAAAGTAGTGAGAAATGGGTAAAAAGTCGTGAGATGTCCCAAATTTCCTACAGGGGGAACTTCCAGCGGGGATTGTGGGTATTGGAAGTCACATATCACCTTAAAGCTGCAGCAGTAAACATCACGATCAATTTTACAATTTAGGTTTTGTAATTTCTATGTTTTGATGGCGTTCATCTCAAAAAAGACAAACAGTAAGTCTGCACATTTGGTGGCAGAATGGTGCACATTTGGTGCGCCTTTTTGTTTTTCAATGCCACATTTGGCTCTCGAATAAGCACCGCAGTGCTAATTTATGTATTTACAAATAACCTCCTTACCTTTGTTATGGCGCTTGATATAAAGAGATATCAAAACCATATTGCTTGAGAAAAAGACCATGACCAGCTCGTGAGTTGTAAAGCTTTAAGGTAGGGAATCTGTCACACTGAGGCTGAGAAACTGCGTTCATGATACCTCTTGTATTTCATTCAAAATAATTTAATATTAAATTGTGCATACCTAGTACCCACCTCACTTAATTCTCTCTATATTCCCTTCAGTGTTTTACCCATAGTTGAAATAAGCACCACTCTCGAATAAGTGCTGCACCTTTAACAGGGAAAATGAAATAAGCGCTGCGGCGCATAATCAATCATTAATTTTATGGTATGCATAATGTAACTTGGAAATTGCATGCAATAAGTCCCTCGAGAAAATTGGTTGGTTGTTTATGGGACGTTTGACTGTAATATTGTTGATTTTATGTAATGTCATAACTAGACCATATTAAACTGTACCATTCACTTGTTGCAATTCAGATTTTCTTTGATGTAGAATTTTTGAGGACTGTTTATATCAAATGGTGGACTCTTCAGGGTTTTCAACAGTTTTTGAAGTAGGAGTTGCGTTTATTTGAGTAGGAGTTGCAAGGCCCGGAGGGCCTTGCTCTCTAGGGGGGTCTGGGGGCATGCCCCCCCAGGAAATTTTGAATTCCTAGACTCTTGGAGACGCATTTTCCCGCATTTTGAGACGCAGAACTAGCAAATTTTAGATATCGAAAATACTGATAAATTTTGATGCTTTTAGTAACTTTATTAACCACAATATTAGGGTATGCTTTAACCACATTATTACCTGCAGCATCCTTTTTTTTTTTTTTTCTTGTTTGTCACTGTCAGCGACCACATCTCCCGTAAACCACGCTGTTGCTTTTTTGCCATTTTGCCGTGTTCTTGGAGACGAAATGTGGCGTTTTATATAGAGTCGCTTCAGAAACCCTTAACTACAATGTTCCCTGTAACTGAGACCCAGTCTTCGACTCGTCCTCAATGTTTACTCAACGTATTACGCAGAGAACGTATTTTAAAAGCAGACTCAAGATGTTTTGGCGAAATTCTCCAGAAAAATTTCAAGTTTGCTTGCTCGCAACAGCTTTGTGAACACTTACCACTTTTTATCAAAAGTTTTATTTGTCATATAATTTACCTAAGGGAAAGTAGGTGTCGCAAATCAAAAAAATGCCGTTGGATGCGACGGCCGACGGCTGATTTTGAAAACACTGCTCTTGTTTTCATTTTACCATGTTCCCACCAATAGAGTATGTAAACCACCACAAGTCCTTGGTTTGCTCAGACAAAGAGTAGCAATCAAATTTAACCTAACACCACCATGTATCCATTTGATTTGTTGTGGGCTCCTCTTGTCGCCCGCAATCCTAATCTCCAGGTTGTTATTACGCATATATGTAGGCAGCATTCATTTGAACTTCCACTAAGATTGAATGGAATGCAAAGAATGCAATATGATCAGGCGCATTTTGACCTTCTATCACTCGTAATCTGATCACGTTTGTTTTGACTATCTGTCACGTGAAACTTACTCAAATTAAAGGACAGTAATGGAGCAAAAGTGTTTTGACATTCGATCATTGGACCGCCCACACCTTGTAACCTTTGGTTATTACTAGTTATATGTTGGAGTGTTTTGTTTCCTCCAGGTCATTACAGCTTTCCAGAATGTCAATCTCAGTGCTGACACACGAAAGGAAATGGAAGAGTGGATAAGTGCTTTGAAATCTGTTGGCTCAAAATCATCTTCAGTAAGCTATCCCAACCTTGCTGGAATGTGATATTATATGATAATGATAATGATGTTTTTGCAATGTGCACTGCAGCCCCTCGCCATCCCTGCCACACCCATAAGACCCTTGGCACTGTAGGGATCCCATTCCTGTCCAATCTGACAGGGTTTTCAATAAGAGCCGACAGCCTGTGAAATTCACTGGCTATTTCACATGAACTCGCTGCCTACTTTTTTTTGGAAATAATCACAATTTTTACAAATAAAATGATTTAAACCAGGTACTGAAACAACCAATGGTTCATAGCTATTGGCAAGAAGAAATAAATTTAAAACATAGAGTATTCATGTGCTGTCGCTGAATAAAAAAGCTAAAATTTAATGATGTCTGTCTTCCATTCAAAAACTCTAATTTTTGCTCCAGAATGCTGGAAGTGCATTCTAAGAGGCCCGAACCTCCCTAGGAACTCGTGCCTTTGGCGGTAGTTTTTCCTTTCTCCGCCTCCTTCAAAGCTTTTGCCACCTACTTTAAAACCTTTTCTGTAAAATTAGTCCTGTGCTACTCATTGTTGTTTCTCAAACAATTCACTTGTCCAACAATGTTGATCCAATTTGGGGAAATTTGTTGCCAGTGAAGTCTGTTGAAAGTTGATAATTAGGCTCTCAAGCCCTGGTTAAACAGTGAGGGGAATTACGTGCTACATGTCATGAACTAGGGGGCTGGTTAATAATTACTTGTTGTTGGGGGGGGGGGGGGGGGTGGGGAGGGTGGCCATTTTGCTGGGGGTCATTTTCAAAATAGCAATAATTAATAACTACTGGATTTTGGCGGGTCATTCTCAGGTAAGGAAGCGTTTCCTGGGGGGTCATTTCAATAAATTTCATGAAAGTAGTACAAAGCCATACTGACAATGAATGTGTAACAGCTGTAAATAGTAAACACTGATTTTATAAACAGGACTGCAGATAAAGTATGTGGTGAACTTTAGGCCAATTTATAGCTAGAATATTCGTATTCTCTAAAGCAATAGTGTGAATGAGGGGGCTTACTTTCACAATGTGTAAAATTCATCTGAGGTAATTATGTGAGGTCAGGTTGAGTTGGGGGGTTGGTTTTAAAATCTTCAAAGGCTAAGCTTTCTCAAAATGGCCGGCCCGCCCTCATGGGTGATAAAAAAACAAAGCCTCTAGGGAAGTGAAGGTGTCCCCTGTTAAAAAAACTGATTTTGCTGTTTTTATTCTTGTAGCAATCAGACCTGTTAGACAGATTGTCTGGTGGGCACAACTGGTATTCATGTTCCCATGCAAAGCCAACCTTTTGTAATGTTTGTCGGGATGTGTTGTCTGGCGTCACATGCAAAGGATTGTCCTGTGAAGGTAATGACATACACATACAGTGTAGAGTTTAGGAATACAGAAAGAAATGAAGCAAATTGATGTCTTATGAGTGCACTTTTGAAATTCTGATAAAATAAAGCTGAACAGTTTTCATCCATTTTCATAGGCTAAATAATCCAAAGTGAAAGTGACACCCACAGATATGTTTATCCAGACCTTACGAAAGAAGTCCTATCTTCTAATCCGTCAAGGCCCTAAGAGCATCAAAATACTTCTTGAAAAGATCTGTGCTAATGTTGATAAAGGAAAGTCAGAAATACTAAGAATAAAGGACTTGATCACACAAGATAAATTATATTCGCCCACTGCTTCAATAGGAAATGTATAGGGACAGCAAATGAAAATTAAAATTTTGATAATTATTAGGTATATATTGGGTTCAAAAGCCCTAGCCCTAGCTGGCTGAGGGCTGGAGATTTCCTTCAGCTACTATGAACATCATCCCTGGCTACTTTCATAGAAAACAAAAGTAATGAAAGATAGGACCAACCATTCAATTCCCTGCACACTTTATTGACAGCCTTGTTGGCCTTTCCCCTTCTTCTTGCTGGGAAGTCAGAAGTCCTTCCTCTCTCCCCCTCCTTTTGGAGTCTGTTGTTTTGTAATCTCTGATTGCTAATTCGCAAAATGTTTTTTGTCAGTTTGTAGATTCAAAGTTCACAGACGGTGTGCTGTTCGAGCAAAGAACAACTGCAAATGGACAACGGTACAATCACTCAAGACAGAATTAGAAAACTTTGATGAAAAAGACCCTGTAAGTCAACTTTTTGTTTTTTAATAACGTTATTGGCATCTCTCTGTCCTTGTGTTTTATGAGATGTATGATTCATAACCTTTCATTACTTATGGTGGTGAAAGTAAAAATGCACAAAGTAATTCAAATTTCTTGTTGATGTATAATCCTTAGAAATAAGTAGCAGCAAGCAAAAGTTCTGCCAAAGAGATTTCATTTGAATGGTAGCACCATATGTTTTTATCCACTGACTCAAAAGATAGATTGACAACTTTCTTTCAAAGTTGACAGCAATTTTCCATTGTGTATATACTCTTACTGACCTGCATTTATAAGACATTTACCAGATAGTAAATGTAGTTAATGGAACATGAAGCCCCAGCGGCAGGGGGGGGGGGGGGGTAGGCTAAGGTAGCCTGCCCCAATGTATGCTCTGTTCGATCTTTAAAGCCTTATTTATGAATGAAAACACGCTAATTTTAAGATACAAACAAAACCTGTTCGTGGTTGGAACCTGACTAATTTGTCATATGTTTATTATCATATTTTTCTTAGCATCGCGCAGATTGGTCCCTGTTTTCAAGGCCCTATTCATGGCTAGACTTAAATCATGATAAGACTAGGTAGCTTATGGTACAACTGTATTCATTGGTCGAGATTTGAGACACTGTCTAGCTATAAACTTCTGCTATTGCAGACCTGGTCATTATTTGTTTAGCTTGCACGAAAGCAAACAGTTACAGTAATTTTATTTATAGAATGACTTCAAGATGTTCAGACCTCAAGTGGAACCACTAGGTGCAGGCAAGTGGTTTCACTGTGAAGTTTTGAACATTTTGACGTCATTTCTTCATTATATTGTTGATAAGAGAATAGACCATACAAAGTTGTTGTCAATATTTGTTTGTGCAATAACATTGATAGTTTTTAACCTCCATTTCCATTGTGGTGTTTTGTAAAATTGCACCACCATGTCATATTTCCATGGTCCATACTGTCATTGACCATAGCTCTAATTGACCAACAGTGTGGGATATTTTGTTCAGTTGTTGTAAGGTGCTCTTTTTTTCTCAAAATTATTTTTGTTGTTTCCAGCTATCAACACCACACCAGTGGTTGGAGGGAAATCTCCCTGTGTCTGCCAGATGTAGTGTTTGTGATGAAGTATGTGGCAGCAAAAGACGACTTCAGGGATTTAGATGTCTTTGGTGTAACATGATGGTAAGTAATGGAGGACTTTAGAGACTAACTTTTCAACACACTAGAAGGACTAGGTGCTTGAAAAAAAAACAACTTGAATTCCAGCTTGTCCTTTGGGTAAGCAGCTCTCACATATTGCTTGCCCAGGGCTTCTTCTTCACTTGTCTTAGTTAATGATCTTTTTTAGAGGATTGCATGCCTTGACCCTTTTCCATTGTTCAAGTAAGGTTTAAAAGTTTACTGCCCTGCAATAAAATCTTCTTGTCCTTGACTACCAGAAGGGACTTTTTTAAAGTCCTGATACTAGCCATGCTCTATTATAGCGAGCACTCTATATCTACTAACTAAGGATATGGCACCACAAGGTCTTTAATGTATTTTTACAGGTACACCAATCTTGTCGGTCTCAAACTCCTAAGTGCTCATATGGTGAAAATGCTCTCTTCACATTACCTCCTGTGTCAGTCTGGAATAATGCTGGCTCTCTTTTGTGGAATGTAAGTAAACAGTGTTGCTGGGGCTAATTCAACAGTGGGCAGCTAGGATTTATATCATTTAAGAGAGAATTCTATGAAATTATCTGTTATGATTTAGTGATATTTTAAGCAGTTTTTTCATTTTTGGTGATGTAGTTTAGAAATACAAGTAGAGTTATAAATGATATCATAGATGCCCAGGGCATTTTTTATATTTTAGGGGTCCAAGAGGGCTATTTTAAAAATAAATACCAGGTGTTTTGCAAGCTCAACAAAACTAATATGCTTTTGGAGAAAACTGATATCAAAAGGGTTTATGATAGCAAAATATCCTTAATCAGAATGTTCATTCAGTGTCATTGCACTGTTAATGTTAGCCTATCCTTTCTTTGAACATGACATTGAACAAGGTGCAATGCACAAACCTTTGTTAATCAAGCCTGAAACTGAATAAATGATTTGCTAATTTCTGCTTTTCCTAGTATTTTTTTATTGTCATTTTAAGTGTTGTTCTGTGCTCTTCTTGCATGATTGTAATTTCCTAATTTTAAGAATGGCTTCTATTGCTGGTAGGGCTTATAACTGGGAAGGAAAGGAGTTTTAATTGATTTCTAAATGATTTCTTATTTTCATACTCTCAGGTTAGACCATCTGGCTGTCTTCCAATGCTTGTCTTTGTTAATTCTAAAAGTGGTGATAATCAGGTCAGTAACTTAAATATTTAATTCACAAAGTAGTTATTGGAGATAAATTAAAATGCAGTCAAAATACCCGTGTGTGTGTTATATCACATGGTTTTACTTCAATGGAGAGTGTATGATATCACATGGTTTTCACTTGAAAAAGGGGCAAGTACTGTAGCTTGCGTGAAACTGAGATGGATTTGGAGGACAGAGAAAGTGGTGACACTTCTTGATTTTGTCACACAATAAAGTGGTGCCAGTTCAGTCAACTCTGTTTATAGCGGACACTGTAGGGACCTCGAGTTAGTGCCCTTATTGATCAGAGAGTCCGTAATAGTGGGAGTTTATTTTGGTCAAACTTCTCTAATTTATTTTCGCCTGGGATTTAGCTGCTGTTGTTCTTGTTCTTACCGATGCTGAGGTAGATCAACAGATGCCAGATTAATATTATACAAGAGCATTGTAAAGCGTTGAAAGTGTTGATAAGCGTTGGAAATCATGAAGAACCGTTAAAATAAAGCCGTTAGGCGACCCGTTGAAAGTGTTATGAAAAGGCGTTGGAAAAATCATCACAAACCGTTTGGAAAAAGTTACAAGCCGTTAAAAGTTTTTGCGCACCCGTTGAAAGCGTTGAGAAAGCCGTTAAAGCCGTTGGAGAAACCGTTAGCTACCCGTTGGTTAGCCGTTGGTTTTTGCTCGTTTAACACAAAACCGTTAGGGTACGTTTTCGCGTGAGAGGTCACATTTCTTGTTTTTAAATAAAAGAAAGAGTCTTGTTAAACAACTCCTTTCAACTCCTTTCAGTTTCCATAATGTTTGACCTACAGTATTGTGATGACCTTTTATTGTAATGATTTGTTTTCTTTTCAGGGTGTTAAATTTATTAGAAAATTCAAACAATTGTTAAATCCTCTTCAAGTTTTTGATCTAGCAATGGGTGGTCCTTCAAAAGGGTGAGTTACAGCATTTCTGTGTATCCAGTGTATAAATGTTTCTGTGGCAGAATCCACATGGTGCAGGGGGGTTGTGGGGGGTTGCACTCATGCTGATGTAGGTAGGAAGGGGGGGAGGTACCTACCCAGAATTTGAGTTGAATTTTAAGGAGGGTCTCATTTAGACCTTGAGATGAGATGTATTCCAAAGGGACACAATAAAGGTGTTAAAAGTCCTCTGTTCATTTTTTTTCTTTTTTTTTTCTGGTGTGGTAATGTATGATAAACAAATTCTTATTCTGTTTTATTGTTTAACAGGCTTAAGCTGTTCCAAAATTTTGATCACTTTCGAATTCTTGTTTGTGGAGGTGATGGTTCCGTAGGCTGGGTGATGAATGAAGTTGACAACCAGAATCTGTCAAATCAGGTAAGAAAACAACTACTGTTTTCACTTGGGTTCAATTATGCGAGAGCGTACTGGAAATCGGTCAGTGTAAAACGCAGACTGCGGACTGCAGACTGCAGACTGCGGACCAGGGGTAAAATGCAGGCTGAGTGTAAAATGCAGACTGCAGACTAAGAGTAAAACGCAAGCTGGGCTAAAATGCAGACCGAGCATAAACTGTAGTCGTGGAAGGGTTTAAGGGCAAAAAAATCCCTCAAATACATGTAAACGAACACTTACTTGATGACATCTGCTTTCACAAATCCATTCCTTTCTTCTCTGGAACGTCGTCGACGACCCGAAAACATAATCGCAATCTTGAACCTTTTTTCCATCCGAGAGACTTCACGCTTCAACTTTTGATTCGAAGTTTGAACTGGTACATCACCACGATGTTTACGCTTAAATGAAAGCTGCTGACCCAAAATACTGTACAGAAATTATGGCGATAAAAAAGGGAGTAAGTCATTCCAACAACAAAGAAAGATGTTCTGCAGGAAATTTGGATAACCTTCTATGAAAGTATTGCAAATCAAGGTACGCAGACTTAAGCTGTTTGGATGTTCATTGAAACTTCTGGCGAATGTGCAATTCACTTCGACTAGGAAGCGAAGTGTGTAACTGATACCGGCTAGCTATTTCACCGATTTGAAGAAGAAGGAGCACAAATGTTTAAAAAAGTCTACAGTCTTTATTCTGCATTTTACCCCAGCCTGCGTTTTACTCTTAGTCTGCAGTCTGCATTTTACACTCAGTCTGCATTTTACTCCTGGTCGGCAGTCTGCAGTCTGCAGTCCGCAGTCTGCGTTTTACACTGACCGTACTGGAAATGCAGTTTTAACTTTTTAGTTTGTGCACCAAATTCTTTCGTTTGACCATTCAAGTTTAACCCTCCAGAGAATACTTTTGCATCTATGAACAAAATCCTATGGTGTGGCTAGCCATTCAAATGAAACCTGTTCAGCAGTAGTTTCACTTGGTACTATTTATTTACAGCGTGCAAAGAAAATCATTTTTACAGCTTGCCATTCGGGCAAGCTGAAGCTAGCAGTTACTAGCCCAAACGTCATTTCCGCTAGCCCCAAAAGCTTTTTGACGAGCAGAATTGATTTCACAGTTCTTCTGTTATTCGAATTCCTCAAAAAAACATCACTTGCCCGTCGGGCAAGTTAAAAACAGAATTAACTAGCCCGATAACAAAATCCACTAGCCCCGGGCTGTCGGACACTACTTTCTTTGCACGCTGATTTAGTATGCAGTTTTAACTTTTGAGTCTGTGGATGAAATCTTATGGTGTTACCATTCAAATGAAACCTTTTCAGTAGTACTTTCACATGGTACTATTTATTTA
Source organism: Porites lutea (assembly GCF_958299795.1). Classification (NCBI taxonomy): domain Eukaryota; kingdom Metazoa; phylum Cnidaria; class Anthozoa; order Scleractinia; family Poritidae; genus Porites; species Porites lutea. The sequence continues at coordinate 9,451,117 of NC_133210.1, forward strand.
GTACGTAGTTCTAACTTTTGAGTCTGTGGATGAAATCCTATGGTGTTACCATTCAAATGAAACCTCTTCGGCAGTACTTTCACACGATAATAATTTATTACTTCAGTATGAAGTTCTTACTTTTGAGTGTGTTGAAACAGACAACCTGCATACTGCTAAATCACATTTATATCATTGCACTTATTCCACCTACTGACATTCCAGCCCCAGTAGTACGCAGGATGTTTGTCACATGAACCAAGTTTAATGGCCTTAGCTCCCGTAGGTCTCTTGTGGCTCAGTGGTAGAGCATCTGGTCTAGTATTCAGAAAGTCATAGGTTCGACTCTTGTTAGGGCATAGGAGAACTCAAATTCAAATTGTCTTTATCTTTTGTTTTTAATAATTTGATTGCCAATAGCACAGGCTAGTCGCGGGAATGGGTGTTCATAATAAGCGAGGCAGTAGGTGATGACAAATGAGTTGTGACTGGTTCCTTATACACGGGCAAAGATAATAGCATCAGACGGAAAGATAATAGCATCAGACGGCACACAGGAATACAACAAGCAAAATACGAGTACTTGTAGGCATCAAAAAACACGAGTAAAAGGCTGTATGTCGTGCTTTGGGGCTTCCTGGTACAGGAGGTATTGAAGGATAATTCACTAGGAAAACTCACGAACTAAAGAAACATCATTCTCAGTAATAGATAATTATTTTTCTGTAGTGTCAGCTTGGTGTTCTACCACTTGGAACTGGAAATGATCTGTCAAGAGTCCTGGGATGGGGTACATCATTTGATGATGACAACGCTGTTACACAGTTTCTCCAGCATTTGGAAAGAGCTAAGGCTGCAGTGCTGGACAGGTGATTCTCCGTTTTGTTATACCGTAAATCATCTATTAAGCCCCGCCTCTCAAATAAGCCCCCTCCCTTTTCAGGGGAAGAAAGTTAATAAGCCCCCCCCTCCCCCTCCCCTGATTATTCTTCACTAATAAATGATAGACTGTAATAATCAATCACAATTGTAAAACTTCGTATGGACTGGTCTGGGATGGTTTATTTACCATCTGGAAGTTCGGATTTGATTCTGATCGTCGGTTGCACGAACTTCAACCTTCTTGTACTTGAGCTTTTCCACTTTGTATTCTAGTTCTTTATGGAGAACTGATACCATCCTCTTTTCTAAATTAATTTAGCCCTCCCCCTTCCCTCAAATGGGCTTGAACTAAATAAGTCGGAAGCTTAATATAGGATTGACGGTAATTCTGCAAAAACGCATCAATACTTCATGAAGAAAATACCAAATTCCTCTGGAAAATATTGAAAAAAAAAATGCAGTTGAACGTCTCCACAAAGGGGCGTCAGTGGGGCTTTTTCCAACTTTGACGGTATATCTTTTGGAAGGGCGAAGACCATCTAGCAAAATCTTTTGTTGAATAATAATCGCGTGCTTATGTTCTGTGTTGTAGATGGAGTATCATGATAGAGGAACGCCCTTTGTCAGCGTCTAGAAGTTCTTCAATAGAAACCTTAGATACTCCTGTAAGTGTTTTTGGTTTATCACTTTTGTCAAGAAATCAGAACCAGGGGGCCGAGCTTTTTTCTAGCAAACACGCATTGTTCCAGTCCCAGTCCCCGCTCCGGCTTGTGTCTGTCTTATTAAAGACAGCTGGGTGTGGAAGGGTATCTTCGAGATCTGGGATTCGGCCGAAATACAGTGCGGGATTGGGAAAGACGCCAGAAACTTCGACGGTAAACGGCCTTTGCCCGTTACTCGAGGAGCGGGAGATGCTTCTTCAAACGGTATCGTGCTTATTCCAACTCGTTCAATTCGTCAAATGCTGGCAGATTTTTCTGGAGTTGAATTCTAAAAAGACTGTATCAAAGTTTAGGAAAAGAAAAAGAGTCGCTGTACTTTGTTCACGTCCTCGACAAAACGTGAAATTGGGCACTTTCACGAGCGTACAACAACGGCAAAGAACTGTACTTAAAAGAGTGATGCACGTGCAAAGTTGTTGCTTTGCCAATGTAAACCTATGAGTACTTTTTTGCCGTTCTCGTTGCCGTCGCCGTCGCCGTCGCCGTCGCCGTTGTGCTTGCTTAAGCTTCCTAATTGTCGTGAAAAAGGAGCCGAAGGGCGAGGTCAGGGGCCTCTCTGCCAGACTGTAGAGAGGCTTGACTATAATGGCTCCATCAACAATGTATGCAGTGAATTTTATTCTAAGGGTGTTTTCTTAGGGACCCTCATTGTGTAATAAAATTGTTATTGTTACCGAATTATCATTCTGTTTTTTTCTACAGTACCGACAAGAAGTCGACACCATGGACATGTTTGAAAACAACGTGGCGGCGCATTTGACAAGAATACTTAATTCCAGTAAACACTCAGAAGTCATTTCGTCTGCCAGGTGTGAATTACTTTGTAATATTCGATTATACAATAAAGGGACCAATGTAGGAAGTCATAGAGGCTACAGTTAAATTTCGCTTGTTCCAATTTCTTCTCCTCCTCCTCTTCCTCATCATCATCGTCGTCATCATCATCATTAGGCTGATTTAGCAACAGAACGGAAACGTCATTTGACGACGGGAAAGCGCGCGAAGAGAACTAAACTCGACTTCCGGTTCCCAATTTCTCGCTCTCCCATTGGTCAAGCCAGTTGTTTGATTTGCGCGCGCCGTCGTCAACTGACGTTCCCGTTGTTTTGCTAAATCAGCCTATTATTTTATTCGATAAAGCGGGTGATAGATATAAGGCAGCTTGAAAGCTGATGTGGAATTTCCACAGGACTTACACATACATACTGTGACTCACCTATTTTTTAAGGTTTACCACAGCATCGGGTTCTACTTCCCCTACTCTTTACGAACAGGTTCACTTACGTCCCACAATAATCGAAACAGATTGAAAGTGCTCTTAGGTAGGGCCTAAGTTATTTTGTCCTTATCGAAGATTCAGTTCTACAAGCGTAGAATTATTCCAAGGTTATTTTCAGCTTTGTCCTTTTTCCTTTTTGCCTTTTTTTTTCTCGGTAGAGTTTTGTGCGAGACGGTCAAAGATTTCGTGTCCAAAGTTGGTACTGCTTCAGCTAACTCTGATCCGTCTCAAGCCGATGAACCAGATTCACTGGCGCAAAAGGTTTGTATTTATCTTTATAGTCAGGTTGGTTTACTCTGCTTGAAAGCGTCGCCAAAAAAAATGAATTTGGGTTCTTTCAGACTTAATCGCGTCTATTTGGACCCGCTCAATATGTCAAATGCAGGCGACTTTTCCTGGAGTTGAATTCTTAAGGATTTTATTCAGGTTAAAAAAGATGAAGGAAATTTCGTCGTCGTATGTAATCCTCCATAAAACGTCAAATTAGGAGGTTTCACTTCGTAGTCGTGCAGTAGACGTCAAATAAATGCACTAAAAAGCGTGATGCACGTGCAGAGCTGTTGTTTTGATCATTAAACCAATTGTTTTTTTGAAGTTGTCATTGTGGTTGTCGTCGTAGTTGCTTAAGCTCCCTATTACCTACGCCATGACGAGAAAAAATTAGGATCGTTATCTTCATCATGTACATTATCGTAATCATCACCATCATCATCGTTCTTATTAAATAAACTCATGGAGATTATAATAGAACTTCTCACGGCTTCTATTCCATAATAATTATAAAGAGGTTTAATTGTTGCTAAGGCTGAAAAAATTTGTTAACTCCATGGTCACTTTTCTTTCACATTTTTCTTCTTTCAGTGCACGGTTCTCAACGAGAAGCTAAACCTGCTGTTGAAAGCTTTGAGCATAGAATCCGAAGCTCTTCCCTCCTCAGCAGAAAATTCTGGGAATGGAGCAGGGAAGCAGAAAGTATTCGTGCCCAGGGACGCTCTTATGTCCAGAGCAAACAGTCTAAAGAAGGCGTTAAAACAGATTATAGAGCACGCAGAACAGGGTAAGCTAGATCTTTCTCTCCGCAGCTCTCTCTGTTTTTGTCTCGTTGCGCGGGCTCGTTTCCCGAACGGCGACTGGTAATTGGCCCTAAAATGTTTCTATGCAAGCTTGATTAGCTATAATGTAAGCAATGTCTCGTGGTCTCATCGAAACGGTCTAAAGGACCCTATTTCTCTGAGAAGCCTTCTTAATGTACTTTTCGTTATGAGCTCCAACAATGTTAACGCGCCCGAATATAAACCCAGAAGTTCCTCACAATGCGAGAGGTCGTGAATTAGCTGCTAATAAAAGTAACTGGTGGACAACCTTTTCTCAATTTTTTACTTCTAGCTGTTGATGAACAAAACGCACAGACTTGTGCCTCGACAACCTCATTGGCAGAAGCCATCGTCACAGTGGCCGCGTCCGCAGCCGGGGAAGTGGTAACTACATCCACTGCACCCATAATCGAGGAAGGACTGGAAACACTAAAAGGTTAGTACGTCATCCTGCTAGAGATAACGCGCACTCTAATTGGCTGAGAAAGCGTGCTTTATGCGAGTATAAAACATGGAGCTAAAGCTGTCACGCCATCTGCCAATCTTTTGTTTTGAAAAGTTAGAAAGTATTGCGTGGGGTATTTTAACGGATTGTTTATCATAAAACAAATGAAGAAGTCTTGGTTGTGCTCTGTTTTGTTGTAAAGCACTTAGCAAGCAAGCTGCCAGATAGCACTCAAGAAGAAGGGAGAAACACTCGACTACGTCTCGTGTTTTTCCTTACACTTCTTCCAAGCTCTAGCCACTTCCTTCGACAGCGTGCATTTCAACAGAACAGAGCACAGTCAAGGCTTCTTTATATACTGTGAAACAATATTTATGAAGTAATATCGTTTATAAAGCTTTAATTCGTTGGTTGTGGTATTTGTTGTTTTCATTTCAGATAACGAAGGAAGCATCATAAACCCGCGGGACTATCAAAGCGGGCTGGAATCTGACCCAGGCCCCTCGGACAACAGATTACAAGCCTCCTCTGAGCAGCGCCAGTCTCGTTGTATAAGTCAAGGCAGTTCTCTCCCCTTTACCTTTGGACCTATGTTAGATGATAAGCTGATAGGACCTGGAGGCAAGCCTACCATACACTTTAACAACTGTATCATCGCCAGGGCTTTTCTTAAAGAAAGGCCAAGTGAAGGACTAATTGGCTCGTTGATTGGTCGAGCATTGTTGGCCCATTCTGATGCATTGTGTGCGGCTGCCACGCCCATGATGAACAACGTGTTGGATGTGTAAGTTTATTAGCATGTTGGGTGCCCTGTATACTTTACCACATCACGGTATGCTAAGTTATGACTGTTTGTTTCACTGAATGATCGAGCATTCTTGGCCTATTCTTATGCATTATGTGTGGCTGCCACGCCCATGATGAACAACGTGTTGGATGTGTAAGTTTTTTAGCATATTAAGACGGAATTCATCAGGAAATTGAGTAATATTAATTTTCAGTGGACAAAAATCTTGTACCACAATACAAAGCATATTGCATTCTTCTTTACATTTTCAAGGGCTAAAGATGTAATTAGTTATCTGTAATAACACAAAGAAAATTTTTTCCCTACGATTTAATTTTTTGTAGTTCGGTTCCCGGTTCCAATGACTTGCCTTAGAATTCTTGGATGACCTTTGAACTTCTCCTTCATTTCTAGGGAGGGCTACACGGAAAAATGCGTCATGAATAACTACTTCGGTATTGGACTGGACGCTAAGATTGCGCTGGATTTTCACACGAGAAGAGAAGAACACCCCGAGCAATTCAGGTTTAGTCTATTACTTAAGCGGCAATGATAGAGAGATTTAAAATCATGCTTACGACAAACGCTATCGGCACATTCAAGTTGAGAATTTCCCTAAATAAAAAGATAGCAGATAAAAACAGTCCAAAGCAATTCTTATCCTGATATCGTGAAACTACTGTTTTTTTTTTGTAGAAGTTAAGAACAGTTAAAGACAAGTTCAGGGAAAACTAATTCACGTTTATCGTAAACGTAACTTCAAATCTCTCTGTTGTTCAATCAATCAATCAATCAATCAATCAGTCAATCAATCAATCAATCAATCAAACATATCTTTTTTTCAATTCGGATTTCAGCGTAGCATTTCTGCTTGTAAGTTTTTCTTTCCTTGTCATATTTTATTCTTAATGGTGTGAAGGTTATAAGATCCCTACACATTCGTTAGCTATGAGAATGTGTTTTAAAGTCAAGACATTTTAGTTGAGTAATACTGGATCATCCGGAGCTGGGTTTTTCTTTTACATTCTGTGTTTCGACGTCACTTGGTCGCTTGCTTTATGAAGCCATAAGGCCTCGCTTTCGTGTATTAGTAAGTGATGAGTCACGTGACTCAAGGGTGAAGACTTCAAATTTATACTGAATATTTGTATTCACTCAAGCCTAATATTGTCTCGGGAGTCTTGTGTGATCAGGAGCTGAATCGAATTCAGCTTCAATCTTTGTATTCTCTGTTTCGACACCACTTGGTCTCGCTTTCATGAAGCCACGTAGCCTCGCTTTCGTTGGCCTGTTCCAGGCTCCGAGATGGTGGTGAAAAGTCGTTCAGTAAAAAGAAATGCGAAAAAAGCGCGGGGGCTGGGGAGAGACAGGGCGGCGCCACCGCTCCCTTTCCCAAGTCGCGCGTGTCTTATTTTCGTTCTGCTGGTTTTAATACGTCCCCACTATACTACCTGAGAGCCTGGCACAGGCTACGCTTTCGTGTACCAGTGATGAAAAGTCACGGAATTGCTGGATAGTTCTTAACCCTTGATTACTACCAGGATTAAGTTATTACAAACCATACGAGATAAGAGTTCACAGGTTAAAAAACCTACACTATTCGGCGCATCAAACTCCTTGTAATATAGCTTTATCAACAAACTGATTCTTAAGTTGTAGTGAGTACGAGCAAAATTCTTACTTTTCTCTTTGGTATGTTTTGGAAGCAGAAGCATAAACGCTTTTTCTGTTTTTTGTCTTTTCTTTGTTTATAGAAAGCGGGCGCTGAATTTGCTTTATTATGGGTTATTGGGAGGAAAAGAATTGCTGCAGAGAACGTATAAAAATCTGGATCAAAGAGTCAGGCTCGAGGTATGAACAGTGGTTGTTATCTAACTGAACTGAGCAGGTAATGGCTACAATGTTTGGTTTGGGCGCTTTTCATTAATACAACTCCAAAATAAGTTCAGGTTTATGGTAGCATAAACCGATGTTAATAAACCTGAGAATTATGCCCTGTGAAAGCATACTTATTGACATTCTAGCAGCAATCATGTCTCTGTTCTTTTGTCACACAACGTTCAACATTTGAATAAGCTTTTGTACTAAGTAATGGTAGATACTAGTTTAAAGTACAAGAAAGAACAATGAGCAGTAACTAGTTGTTTGATTACTATGTATCCTTTTCCTTTGGCAAAGCCCACTGTAACTTAGCATGATATATTTACTAGATTCCACAAAGGTTCTATTCATATTATCACATGCTTATCATGCACTTGTGCTCTTCTTTTTGCCGTACACTGTACTTTCCCAGTCAGTTCTCTTAGGGCTTCCGTTCATTCACAACAGCGTTGAAGTGAAGTTTGAGTAATTCGCAACCCTTGCAAACCTAGTTGTTCTAGGGTATTGCACTCACATTTCTCGTTGTTTTATCTGATGTTCCTTTCTTCACAGTGCGATGGACATAAAATCAATCTCCCAAGTCTGCAAGGAATTGTGGTACTTAATATAGCGAGGTTAGAAAACATCAAAGATGTGACAAGAATTTCTTAATGTATTAGGGTCTATCAAGAGTGAAGACGATCTTTGTCCTAGTGAGACACTTTCACCACTTTGTCTAATTTAACATTTTTAAAAAATCACGACGGCCACACGAGGGAGAACGCACTTTGAAAAAGGATTTTTACGCTGAAGTTGTTCCAAGTCGTTTACGTTGTCCTGAGTTACTCGGACAAGACGCGACGCGGATTAACGTTGATAAGACGGAATTTTGTCATGATAGCCATCACAAAGTGTCCCAGTGGACAAAAGGTGTCCAAAGCACCCATAATTCTGTCAAATATGATGCAATTTGAAAACGAAAAATGACCCTGTCAGATAAGCAGTATTTGAAAACAACAGTGTGCTCAATGCGGTAAACAGAAGTGTGACCAAATGTCATGGCGGCTGTAAGTTTCCTACCAGAGTATTGTTTTATTGATTACGTAACTAGCCTGAGAAAACATCCGACATCTCGCGACGTCACTACTGGTTTCCCCGCGTAATGACGTCTGCGGAACGAGCACAGAAATTCCATACTGATGACCTGTCACTACCCATATCTGGGTAGTGCTTCTGATTGGTTGTGCCGCGAGGGAAAGTTTCTTCAACCAATCAAAAGTCGACTGACTTTCGACTGTTTTCTCAGACCATCACGTGCCAAAAGTGTATACCAGTATGTTATGCTAATCAGGCTATCCTATTGTTTGTGATCGGTTATTGCCGCCTTAAATTTCTTTAACATAGCTCCCTGATGTGACTCTACCGAACCACTTTAATTGTTTATTTGTTTCCTGTTTGTACCCTACAGTTATATGGGTGGAGCGAATTTCTGGGGAACAGGACGCGATGACGTAAGTGCTGATTCTAAGGCCTCTAGTCAATTTCTCCACTAACGTTTCAGTGAGTTTTCTCGAGGGAGGTATCAACCATCTCCACACTTTCCTCGTAACTCGTTCCTGAATCCGTAAATGACTTTGAGAGGGATTTTTTGACATCCACACATATCGTAGACCTACCTCAAATTCTCGGAGAAAGAGGGCTACCTCAAGTCAAAAGAGCTGGGTCACGAAATTCCTGGGAAACTGCGTACCTACTCCTCCCCTAAGACAACATTAACACTTACTTCTCACTTAGGGTAAAATGTTGGCTTAGGGGAGGGGTAGGTGGGCAGTTTCCCAGAAACGTATAATGATTATCAAATTCAAACTGCGGGAACTGCCACCAAACCGAGTGAAACATGAAAATAACTGCTCAAAATACCGTAAAATTCCGTAAATAAGCCCCTCCATGTATAAGCCCCCCAAACCGGTAACGCAAAAAACCCTCCGTTAAATCGCCCCTCCAAATATAAGCCCCCGGGGGGCTTTTACTTGGAAAATTGCCCTCAAATACAAAGTAAAACAAAGCAAAAACAGAAAATTTACTGCCAACTGTAAAGGTAGCCCAATCGATTTGGAAACGCAAATTTCCTTCCGTAGATAAGCCCGTTCCAATATAAGCCCCTCCAAAAATAAGCCCCTTAAAAAGGGCCTTTGAAAAATATAAGCCCCGGGGATAATTTTCGGAATTTTAGGGTATTTATTTAAAAGAAGATGTAAAGAACACTGCAGATACACTTGATGAAGGTTGAAACGGATTGAAACTTGTTAGCCTAACACTTATCAAAGTTAATTTTCGTTGTTCGTGAAATTTGATACGATGCTTGGAAGACACAAAGCTGTAATTTGGCCCTTCCCAAGTAGTTTGCCAAGTTCCATAGCACTGAAATAATTAACAGTTAATGAATGAGGCTGAGTGTCTTATGAAGAATTATGGAGATCGAGGAGGGTGTTATCCGTCGAGGCCGTAGGCCGAGGCGGATAACACCCTCCGAGATCTCCATAATTCTTCATATTATACGAAAGCCGGATTCAATAACTGTTTTATTATTCATTCAAAATAATTCCTAGTTTAAAAAAATAGTTAAAACATGCTTACCTCCATCGATCCATCGATGTTCAGTTCATCTTCGATAGTGTACGTTTAGGTTTGTCCAGCTCCACAAATATTCTCCAAATAGCAGATGTCGCCCTTCGAGTTGTCTTCTTGCTGTTCTTGCCATGTGTTTAGCTATTTTTTCGCCTAGTTCTTACTCTTGAAACCAGTGAAATGTCCGTCATTTTTTCAAGTTCACAACCAAAACAACTCAACCTCGTCCCCAGGTCTTCTCGGTTAACGGTGCCTTAACCTGCGAAAATGCTGCATTTTTGACGTCATTACCTCGTTAAAGTTAAATTTCTTCCAAATTTGGTCATCGGTAACTGGTTATGGGGAATTAAACGTGTGCTTTTAGCCAATCAGAATCGGGGAAATATTTTGAATGAATAATAAGGGTGCATAATTGGCGTTATTAACAAAATGAACCAGACAACCGTGCCACAGCACCTTTAAGGAGAACGCGGTGTTCCTCGTTGAGCGTGAGGAGACTGAGTCAGTATTATGTCGAATTGCACTATGGGAATGTTTTAAGGGCGTTTTCGCTTCTCTAATTGGCTATGATGAAGTTGCTTAGGATTCCGGGTCAAAATTCGTCCCCCAAACGGTTGTGACTCGAATGGATACCCCAAAATCAGATTGTCGTCTTTACTCAAAATACATGATAGGGGTGTTACAACCCCCATCATTTGATGTATAATCCATGCACATCCGTATCCACTACACCTGTATTCAACTCTTTTCCTTGCACAGCTGTCTCTTACTCTGATTTCTACACTTTTCTCAAAAATCTGCCCAATACATTCTCTACCCCGAGTTTCGCGTTGTGTAATCAGTTCGTCACAACGCCTGACCAGTCTCATATGCAACCTTAAAGTGGCTGATAGAGATCAAGGTTTCATTTTCCCGTTGTATACGTTTTATAGAATCATTCCACAACAGTGAAGCGTTCATGTTATCTGTATTTTCTCCTTGTTTGTACACTGCAGGGTTTTATGGAGCCTTCGAATGATGACAACCTCTTAGAAGTGGTTGCTGTTCTTGGCGCAACTCAAATGGTGAGTAGGCCCGTTGGATCACGAAATGGAATGTACTAAGCAGATGATAAGGATATTGTATGTGTATTTTATTGCCAATTCTAAATTGTTATTTTATAAAATTTTGACTGGAAAATTTTTCACAGATGTCGGCTCAGTTTTGCCTTATCAAAAATGTGGGCGCGTATGCGTAACAGGACTTGCTGTTCGGTAGCGTCTGTGCTAAAAACTGGAACCACGACCGGAAACTGTCAGAAACCTCTGTTTTTATTTGCGTTATTGAAAACACACCTGTTAGACGACAGTTCCAACGAATTCGTAACTTTTTCTTTCCTTATGAAACTAGGGCATGTGTAAAGTGTTCGGAGGAATGCAGCATCATAGAATAGCACAGGTAAGTGACATTTGCTAATTCTGAACCTTGAAGAAACCTCGACTAATAGTGGTATTTGAGATTAATTTAAGGGACTACTCGATTCGTTTTAAATTGTTAACTTGAGAGGCCTTGCAACATGTTGTGTTTAACGCAGTTGATCATTTTTTTTCTTAGCTCCAATACTTGGTTTATCGCGCTTACCACTGGTTGCATGTAGTATTTTCCCGCGCCTTGCGCCTACCAGCAGTTCGTTGTTTTCAAGAGCTTAGCACAGACCGTATATATACTTTGTAATGAATTTTGACTGGCTCTATTTACTGCCAACAAGATTATGTTTTGTGAGATGTTACAACGGTGGATTTAGTTCTTTTTCTATTAGTCAAGAATAAAAGTAACTGATTGAAACCATTCTTACTCAATGCGGTTCTTTTTAGTGCCGGGCGGTTAAAATTTCCATATTCGGAGAATCAGTCCCAGTTCAAGTGGACGGGGAAGCCTGGATGCAATCTCCGGGGTACATCAAAATTGTCCATAAAAACAGAGCACAGATGTTAGTCAGAGATAGGGTAAGTTAAATGAATAAATGAGTAAGTAAATAAATAATGAAATGAATGAATAAATAAGTAAATAACGATTTAGAAGTACCATGGCACGTCATCGTGTGGGCCACATGATATCGTTTACCGTTGTTGATCGAATAGACCATTTTCGGATTGCCCCAAGCCTCTGTTTCAAAGAGAGGTTAACTGCGAAGATATTAATGTGAAAATGATTGTTTTATTCTCATCCAAGTGAAACTCATTCTCACAAGAAAGGTGCGGCGTGCCGACATCAGACCTAATCACAGTATATTGCTCCCTTATACTATCAGTAACTGAATACGCCTCGGCTGTATTCGCGAATCTGCCAAAGTATCTGTCTGATGCGCTGGAGGGAATTCAAAAGCGCGCCCTTAGGATAATTCTTCCGAATTTACATTATGACGAGGCATTGATACTAAGTGGCCTGCCGTCTTTAGAAGACCGTAGGGCTGCTGCTTGCGAATCATTTATGCGTAATTTAAAACCATCCAACCCCGTGTTTTGCCTTACCATGAGTGGAAGGGTAACTACCGTTCACTCGTACTCGTTACGAAGCTGCCGGAACTATAATAGCAAAATGTGTAAGACAAAAAGATTGTCAGAATTTGTATCTGTGAAATATTTAAATTTTTTGTCCAAAGACAAATGTTAATTATGTGTAATTTGCACACGATCCTGTTATCCAGCTCTTAGCTGCAAGGGGTTCTGAATAAACAACTCTACTCTGAGCCTCGTTTGAAAGTGAGAGTTTTTGGAACTCGGAAATGGACTATTGGAATTTGGAAGTGTTGGTTTTTGAGAGGAGGGAAAAACCGGAGTATCCGGAGAAAAACTTCTCGGAGCAAGGGAGAGAACCAACAACAAACTCAAACCACAAATGGCGTTGATTTTGTCGTTGGTTGGGTCTGTTAGACAGCAGTAGTGCTGTAGAGAGATTTTCAATTAGATAGCGCGAACAACTCGGTGATTTTTTGGTTCTGTGTTGCTTGCTTGCGGAGTCTCGGTCCACTCCCCGACTTGTCAGGCGAGAAAAAAAATTCAGCAAGATCTGCCTGCATACAGTTTCATTATACCTCGTTTTGATTGTTTCCGTATTCTGATCGGTCATCAGGGCAATAACTGTTGTTTTGGTTTGACAACACTTACCTTAATAAAAAGGGTAACTTTACTTTGACTGGCGTTTGTGCTTAGTGACTTAATCGTTCTGCTCGCTCTATCATTAGGCGTGAAATGATCCGAACGCCTTTGTGTAGTTGGAAAGATATAGCTGTCTACATTCAGGATTACCGTGAGCTTGTTTTGCTTTGCAGGAATTTGAAACTACGTTACGAGAATGGACAGAAATTCAACAAGAAAAGATCAGTTCTTGTGTGACTAGCGTGCAAGCTGAGGTGCTGACTTCACTCGTGCAGAGTCTGAGTATATTAGTCAACTGGTAAGAACGCTTAGATAAAACTGTCTTAGATAGCTAATCATTTAGTTAAACCTTCTTGAGGGGCACAATTAATCGTACAACGCCAAAGTACTACTCAATAGTTTTCATTTAAATGATTAAAATTGTACAATTTCATCCAGACTTAATAGTTAGAAGCAACTTGTATAGCATGAGAAGCAGATAATGCCACAGTAAAGTGCTGCTCACAAGCTTTCATTTGAATAGTCAGACTTGAGGATTTTACCCACAGAATCAATAGTTAGAACCACCTTGTACGGCATAATAAACAAGACCACAGGAGAGTACTCGGCTCAGTAACTTTCCTTTGCAAGGCTACACCGCAGGTTTTCCTCCACAGAATCAACAGCTAGAACCATTGCGTACGGCTTACAAACGGTGCTAAAGTCACTTGCTGCTCATTATCTTTCATCTGGTTTTCATCCTCTGAATCCTAAGGCCCCTGTAGTGTTTTGTTGTATACCTTGGTTGTCAATTATTTTTTCCAGTGACGTCATGCAATTCTGTTTTACGTATTTTCAGTATAAAAAGCACTTGTGAACCGCGTGAGTCTGATCTTCAGGATTTGCTCAGTTTAGCTGATTCCTGTGCGACTTCAATTGAGAAACTCGTGCTAGAGGGAAAAATACCCGAGGTAAGTTTAAAGGTGATGTTACACGGAGCGATTCGCAGCGACGATTTTTAGCACAACACAGCATTACAACGTTGTTTCGAATGGTTGCAACATTGTTCCAACATTGCCACGCTGTGTTGCTCTCAAAATCGTCGTAGCCTTAAGGTGATGTTACATGACACGATTCGTTGGGTAACCGGCTTTTATCTGCCCCTGTGAGGTTGAGAGGGAGACTGGGTTGTGGTTGTTTCGAACTGCACCATGGGATTTTTGGCGGGACATTATCATTTTATAACTGGCAATAGTCCAACTTTCATGATGCCGACATTTGACCACAACTACTAGAATCCATTTCGTTTTTGCTTTCTTATTTAAATTTGTCAACCACGATGAGGTTTTAAAAGGTAATATCCCTAATTTGCAGAAGAAAACAACAATCTGAAGGATTCTGGTACTTGTAGGAAAATGACATCATGCAATTGTCCCATTACGATTTTTCTCCAAAACATTCCCATACTGCATTTCGACGTAACACCGACCCAGTCTTCCTCGCAACCTCACTGACTTGCCTATACATACTCATAGGGTAGTCTTCATTCGCGCGCTTTAACCACTCATGACCACTCTGTTTTACAAAGCATTGAGAAATTTGATGCTAATCAGTGTTAGGTAGAACCAGCGTAAAAAAAAATTGATTTTACCAAGAGAAAGTACTTGTTTTGCCACCCAGCGAGCAGAGCCTACTTTTGTCTTCTTTTCTGAGGAGGAGAAAAGGATGCTCTGCCTGAATCACATCAAGCCTTTGAGGTCGCCGCGTCCCGAACTCCTGGACTAGTCAATCTTGCTTTCTCTCGTCAAACTGGTTTTTTCGAGTGCAAGCATCCGTTTGTTGATAAACCGATGGTCATAACCGAGCCCGCTATAGCAAGCGCACGGCTGTTAAGCCTTGGTTCAAAACTGTATCCTACCAGCATACTGCGCATGCCCAACAAAGCGCGTACGCGATTCATGCAGAGTCTTTTTCGAGTACTCTCAAATCAAGCAATCGAAAGAAAGACTCTTCTGGCAGGCAAGGTGGTGTTTTGCTCTTTACTTGTTCAGGCAAGCTGAAGCGAACCATGTATTACCACCTCGTGTTGCCCGTATTGCTTTCGCCGAAAAAAAAAATTAGCAAAAACATTCTTTTGCCATATCATAAATCCTTTATTGACTAAGCTTCTTGTTCGGTTAAGTTTCTGGCCTCGTTCTCTTTTCTTTCTCGGCCTGTTAGAACGCAAAGGAAAACTTGGCCAGTATGCATTTATCTTGAGCTCACGATTAGGCTAAAACAAACCATATAAACATGCTATGATTCAAACACCATGAATAACCTTACTTAACACATCATAATACCACTGCCAAAAACTCCCAAATACCAGAATCACTACGCTAAAATACTAACGTTCGAACACTTCAAGAAACTCCTACTATTCTTACAGAAAATAGTGGAAAGTTTCGATTGAATCACCTTTTAAGAGTATCGAAATTGTGAACGTCTTTGTGTTGTCTAATGTTCTTGCATTTTTTTATTAATGCTCAGGCTCCCAGCAAAGGACGGATAACAGATCTCGTTTCGGCCGGAAGGATCTTGCTTCAAGAAGTGACGTGCTTTCTTCATCATGTTCCTCCAAATCTCGTTCCAGTAAGTATAATGTTGGGGTACCGAGCTGCACAGCTGACTCCATGAAGAAAACTTTGTTGATAAGTCTTTCGTCTGTCAGTCATCAGTTAAAGAGCAGGCCTCTCAAATGTGGAAAAGTCGTGTAAATCTTTTGTAAGTTAGCCTGTGTGACAGGCGCAAAGAATGGGAGGGAAGGTGGAGAAATATGCGTGAAATCCCCTTTCATTCCTACCCCTTTCGACTCCTGCCACGGTGCAGGCGGATCATTATACGTTTCTGGGAAACTGCCCACCTACCCCACCCCTAGCCCAACATTAACGCTTACCTCTCACTTAGGACAAAATGTTGGTTTAGGGGAGGGATAGGTGGGCAGTTTTCCTGCAGGCTATATGTAAATGAACAAAGACAATGTGACAGTGAGTCAAAGTCACGTCCCACAAAACTGATGTGAAGCCGTAGAAAGTCGTGATTACTTGATTACCTTTTTCTGAATTTTTTTTGTCTTGCAGCCATTACCAGGCGAAGTGGAAAGAAATCTTTGGTCGTCAGTAGCAACGGTAAAGCAGCTGATCAACAAGACAATTGAAGTGTATGGACTAACCAGTCTAACTGAAGATGAGGTCAGTAAGCATGGCGTAGTTATTTTTAAGGTGCCTTCTCTGCACCAAGAGTGAAATTTCGCATCTGATCAACCATGGAGATCATAAACAACACAAGCACGAGACTAAAGAAAATGAAATTAAATAAAACTCAAAACTGAATCGATAGATTAACCCTAAGGTGACGTACTTCGTGCAACAGTAAGAAATTCTTTGAAACAGTAAATCTTTTCCAGAAAGAAGCAAAAACGGCTCCAAAAAGGCCGGCATTATTTTGTTTAGTATATAAAGGAGTGTTCGGCCATTTCACGACAATTTATTTCAGAAGCTATTTCCTAAGACTGCCGAAAATTTCTGAAGACTAACGAAGAGATCCGACCATTGCCGAAGATTCGCGAAAAACCCTCCAAACACCTAAAAATACTTTCTTCGGAAACAGCAACCATTAAAAAAACTGGCCAATTTAACAGCAAACACTAAAAATTATGGGCAAATAACACTAAACACTTTACCCCATTGAGATCCTCTTTTAAGCTTCCAAGCGCTTGTGAGTAGATGAAGAATCGAACATTAATAATATTAATAATAATAATTCCTCTTCGTTCTTGATATTAGGTTGAAAGGCAGTCTTCAGGAAAAGGAAAAGGCAAGTTCAAGTTCTCTGGCTTCCTGAGATCATCCAAAAAACCGGAAATGATGAAAGTTGGTTCTGCTCCTTCCGGTATGTAGCGGAAGTAAAATATTGAAACTCAGTTCAATTTGGAAGATTTTTTGGCGGATTAGAAGTTTTAGGGTGGATCTGGATATATGTTTTGGTTCAATTTTATTTCCTCTTGATTTTTGGTATGGTAGTGTATGTTAAAATAAATGAGCGTAAAACAAAGGGAAATAAAATTCAAACCATGAATACAATTGAACCACAACATATACTGTAAACACCCGTGAATAAGAACCTAGTGAATTGAGAACCTCCTGGCAGAAATTTGCCCCTTTAATGCCCAAAAATACAAGAACTAGTTAAGCCAAGCAAGATCAAGCTGGTTTTTTTATTTGGGTTACTGTTATTTTTATTTGGGTTACAGTAAAATTATGATAAACAATTTAACCAAAGTGGTTTTACTTTGAGATTGTAAATTCAAGTGCGACAAGATCGTACTGTAGCCAATTATTTATAAATCCTGTAATCAGTTTTGTTAGGGTTATAATAATACAATTGTGAATAAATGCTCTATTTTTTTAGACCAGACACAAGGTAATTATTTTTCTGGTAATTTCCTTCATAAAACTTGTTCCCGCCACTACAATGTTCTCGCTAAAACTCCTGGTAGAATGACGACGGCTATCACGTTTTCTTTGATCTTTAATCAAGGTAATTGCCCATAGCGTTTATTCTAATCCGGCAATGGAGCGACCAGCGGTCGCTCAAATACATGGCACGAAATTACAATGAAACATTTACATGGTATTTTATTACATGGCATGAAAATAAACGATGTGATTAAGTTAATATGTTAAAGTAGTGGACACTCTTCGGATAAATTCTGGCTAAGATGCCGAACTAACAACATCAGCTGAGAACGCGTTTCACGTAGGGATTGATCTCACATAGAAAGAGTGTTTGTAAACGTCGACTGAAGAGGATGGTAGCCTGATCTTAAAGTCGTGTTTCGTCCTTGTACGTCCATACGCAGGCACGGAGGTAAGGTCATAGGGAAGGGAGATGTTGACGTGACCTCTATGAATCTTATAAAACATGCCGAGATCGCATATCCTGCGCCTTGACTGCAATGAAGGCCAGTTCAAATCAGTAAACATAGATGAAACGCTACCAAAGCGGTTGTAATCGCTATTAACAAAACGTGCTGCGCGGCGTTGAACGGATTCGATACAGTCAATCCATTTATTTGTATGCGGAGACCAAGCAACAGTGGCGTATTCAACAATCGGACGCACTAAGGATAGGTATGCACGTGTCTTAACCGATCGATCGCGCGATGAGAGATTCCTCTGAAGGATCTTCAAAACTCTCATAGCCTTCTTTTTAGCTTCGTCACACTGCAATTGCCAACTCAACGCGCATGTTATATAGACGCCGAGGTACTTTTGGTGGCAGGCACCGTCGAGCTGCGCATTACAAAGGGAGTAACTAAACTGGGAAGGAGAATTCTTCAAAGGGACGGACATAACAAAACATTTTGTGGTAGCAAATTTCATCTGCCATGTGTAGGCCCACTTCTCTAGTTGATCGAGGTCTCGCTGGAGGGCAAAATGGTCGCTTACGGAATTAATCGGGCGGTAAAGAACACAGTCATCGGCGAAGAGCTTAATACCAGATGTGGTGTTGGTAGGTAGATCGTAAATAAACATCAAAAAGAGAATGGGACCCAATACGGTTCCCTGAGGCACCCCGGAAATTACAGGTGACCACGAAGAGGCAGAACCATGAATCACAGCTCGTTGGCTACGCCCAGTTAAAAAGCTTTGAAGCCAGGTGTTAGTCTTATTACGAATTCCGTAGTAGTCAGCCCTAAGTAAAAGCCGTTCATGGTGGACGGAGTCAAATGCTTTTGCGAAGTCTAGGAACATAACGTCGACCTGACCATGGACGTTTAGGACTAATGCCCATTCGTAAATGACGGTAATGAGTTGAGTCTCACATGACAGACCCGGCTGGAAACCATGCTGGTGCGGAGAGATGATGCGATTTGTAGAAAGGTGTCGTGATATTTGACAGTATACTATATGTTCCATGACTTTAAGATGTAAGGGATGTTAGAGACACCGGTCTGTATTTTTTGTGAGGTCGTCACTTGTTTCCATCCGCCAAACTGACATTTTCCTCTCAGTGGCTCTCACAAGACATTTCACTTTTCTTACATTAAATTTCTCTGTCTCTTGAAATTTCTGTTCATAAAAGTCTAAGTCTGTTCACTTTTTAAGGAAAAAAAATTCAAGATGGCATGAAAAGGATTCGATCTCGGAGCATCGGCTCTGCAGTGCATCACTTTAACCCCTAACAGGGCACCGAGGATTTGCTGACAGTGAATGGTTTGATTTGAATATATATATCAACAACCCTAGCCCTAGCCCTAACCCTAACCCTAACCTAACCCTAACCCTAACCCTAACCCTAACCATTACCGTGTGTATGAATCATTAATCTGCCAACGTCAGTTTAGCGGCCCTTTTTAAAGATGGTGCAAATATTGGCTAGCTTCCAAGCATATGGCAGAGTTCCCGAATCGTAAGATTGTTGAAAAAGGGAGGAGAGTACAACGGCGAGCTCTGAAGCGGCGTCGCGGAGCATTTTAGCTGGAATCAAGTCTGGTCCACTAGCTTTGTCGAACTTAATTTTCAGAAGTTGTTTTTTGACGCCCTCTGCCGAGAATTTTATATCAGGCTCACACTCGTAAGGCGAGGGGGAATTGGTGGTAAGTTGCTGCGATCTTCTTCTATGAACACACTGTCATATTGTGCTCGTAAAGCCTCAGCTTTGGCGCTGTCCGAAGAGCGTACGCGGTTGTTAGATACTAAGGCCGGGATTCCCAGGGATTCTGTTCTAAGCAACTTTAGGTACGACAAAGCACGTTTGATGCCATTAGAGCCAACATTCTCAGGCTCAGTCCCCAGAGACTCTGGGGTAAAACCATCCATAACATCATTGAGGTACTTATCATGGGCAACTCGTAGGCGTTTGGTTGTGATGTTGCGAAGTCGCTTGTATTTGGTAAGGTGAACAGCTTTGCCGCTACGACAAGCCTTCTTGTACGCTCGATTACGTTTGATCATTAGACGTTTCACAGAGGAGCTGACCCAGGGGAGGTGACGCTTTCCCTTAGACATTTTATGTGGTATGAAGTGGTCAGTGGCTTCGAGGATCTTTTGAGAAATGTAGGACCAGTTTTCGTCCACAGTGGTACACTCTGGTAATCGGAAGAAAGAGTAGTTAGGCTTGCCTTTAAACTGACAAAGTCACCCTTGTGAAACTTATAGATTTTTGTTTTGCCGCCAAAGTGAAGCTTGCTCACGCGTGAGCAATACTCAGCATTTAGAAAATCTCGCACTCGTTGTCGTTCTCGTTTCAGAATCTAAAGGTCTCTAGTGAAACCATTAATTAGTAGATGCCTGTTTAATCTGTTTGGAAATGACTTTTGTTTTTAGGTCGTATGATAAAGTTCTGGGGAGTGGAAGAGGTTGGAAACTGGCTGGAGAGCCTGGGACTCGCGGAGTACAAGAAACGGTTTGCGAAAAATGACATTCAAGGAGAAGAACTCTTAGGACTTGACCGAAACGACCTAAAGGTATGTATCAATATATCGACAATCCACTGGTCCTAGCAGTCCCCTGGGTAGTACACTTGGGAATTCTTGGTGAGGGTGTGCCGCCTGGTTCTCCAAGTCCTGACCCAATTTCAGACCAAAAAATGTCATGTTTCAAATCCTTTTTCAGACCTTGCCGCTAAGTAATAATGTCATCATGACTTAGATTAGAACAGCAACAAAAACTCTAATTCCTAATTCCATTTCGAATTCGCACATTTCCCTTTCTTTCTTACTGGAACAAAAGTAGGTCACGTCGAGAGGATGATGCCTGACCGGTCGTGTCGAAAGGTCAGTTGCCGTCAACGACAGTCGTATT
This sequence comes from Porites lutea, assembly GCF_958299795.1. NCBI lineage: Eukaryota > Metazoa > Cnidaria > Anthozoa > Scleractinia > Poritidae > Porites > Porites lutea. The sequence continues at coordinate 9,471,756 of NC_133210.1, forward strand.
CTGGACTACATTCACCCGGACGATCATGGACGATCAACTTACTTATAAAAAATAACTCCTGGAAATGAAATGACTTCTGGATTCAAACCTTTCACGTTCGTGTGACGTGTATGTTACTTCATCAGGCGCCTGGTGTGACAAAACTTCGTCGCGTCAAACGGATGATGTATGTTTCTGTTAATGGTCGTGTTTGTGTTACTTCTTTAGGAGCTTGGCGTGACAAAAGATCGTCACGTCAAACGTATGATGTATGATTCTGTTAATGGTCGTATTTGTGTTACTTCTTTAGGAGCTTGGCTTGATAAAAGTTTGTCTCGTCAAACGGATGATGCATGATTCTATTAATGGTTGTGTTTGTGTTACTTCTTTAGGAGCTTGGCGTGACAAAAGTTGGACACGTCAAACGCATTCTCCATGGCATCAGAGCTCTTTGCGGCGGAGTGTCGCCCAAAACAGCAGCAAGAATCGAGAGAACGGAAAAAGCCGAGGCAAAGGCGGGAAGAAGTAAGAGGGTGATTGACAAGGAAGACAGTCACTAAAAGTGAGCGTGGGATTGATGATGGTTTTATTAAGATGTGCAAATTTTAGTGGCAAGAAATATAGTAAGAACTCAGAGACGTTCTTCTGATCAAAGGTGAATTTCCTCTGTCGCGTTATTTTTACGTGCGTAAGTAAAATAAAGGCATTGTAAACGTACAAGTCGAGCAAGGTTCCACTTTTACGTTTACGCGCGCCTGAGTATCAGGCGTTTCTGGGGGAAAAGGGGAAAGATGGAAGCGAAAAAGGGAGAGAGAGCTGATCTAAAATCTCCTCTCCACTAGCCCCTTAGGAAGGCCTGATATTCAGGCTACGTTCACGCGCAACCAGCACGTAAAAATTATGCGACAGTGGAAATTTCCCCTAAGAAACGCACTTCATTTGGGTGAATGTTAGAAAAGAAAAAATTGGAATAGAAAATTCTGATGCGACCTTCGCAAATAGTTACTTAAGTAATAAGAAATTAATAATGACAGAGAAAACAACACCAGCACTGCAATCGTTTCGGCACACCAACAATATTAAGCTATTTAATTATTGTGACTGGTAGTAGCTTGTTAGCTACTAACAGTCGGATCTCGTTTTGTTATATAGCGTGAAAAGTTTTTCCGGACATCACAGGGTGAATGAATGTCGACCGCTCGTTGAGATTTACTTCCATGAATTTGTACACGAAGTAGTTTTTCTTCGTTGGCTATATAGCAAAGACCTTTATGAGGAGTCCCTCGGGAAACAAAATTATGTTTTTCCTCGGGACCATTCATTAAGTCGTATTAGTTCTACAAAAAACGATAGAGTAACTTAAAACTTTGGTTCATCGAAAGTTTATCTTCGAAGCGAGACAATCGAGTTTTTGGATAGTTGACAAGCAAATAGAAAATAATGCTAAATTTTAATATAATCATGTATTTATATCAGAAAAGGGGCATTTTTATTACATCTAGCACTTATTTGGCACAATGAAAAATCCATCGTCAAATTTTCTCGTTTTATTAACTGTGTTAATAAAACTGAACAAACGTGTAATCCTGCAATTTTATCAACAGCGTAAATAATAGCAAAAATGTAAAAGCCTAGAAAGAGGTAATTGTTGAGTTTACAGTGTAAGTTCGCACTGGTACATCCTCTTAGCATGTCCGGCTTTCAGATGCTTAAAAAATGCCACGTTTTGTTTCAAGCTGTCACTTGCATTGATATTCAAGACTAACTGTGCTGAATTCTTTTATATAATTATTAATACCCATATCGACTACATAAATTAATTCCTCATTAAATGAAGTGATATATTTATACACAAGACATTAAGGACTGCCACAGAGCAGTTCTTTAGTGTTGACTACGTGTGTAGTTTGAAAATTTGGAAACCTCGGGCATGTGTAGTTTTATTGTGGTTAACTTTGCTCTAAGGATGGGAAATTTTCGAAGCATAGTTAATCGGGCCTTGACGCGTCCAATTTTTCCTCTTAGACCTTCAAACCAATTGCTCGTATCAAGTAGAATTCGCCTTCCTGTAGGACAGGAAACTGCTGAGGCCTGCCGTCTAGACATTATTTTGCTGATATTTCTAAGGTTTCCTGAATTTTCAAATTGATGAGCTTCTGTCAAAGCTTGCTAGCCCTTTTTAGGTTAGTGGGACTCTGGGCTCAAGATGCGTCTACTCGACGACAGAACACTAATGACGACTAATGACGATTTTTTGAGTAGTCCTTCTTGAGGCTGGGTGTCCTGTGTTAAGTGTTTAGTCGCCCTGACAGGTCAGGGAATATGTGATGAACTGTTGTACAGTTAACTGCAGAGACACGATAGAGTCTAACAATGTTATTATTATTTTGTATAAAATTTAAAGGAGAAATGAAAATTCAGGAGTATACTAGTAATTAACTTCTGTAAAACAGAGAAAGTATATTTATTATTCCATTAGTTGCTGGATTGTTTTGTTATATATGTATATTTTCGTGAGGGCGTCAAACTTCATTAGCTCATATCATATCATTTGCACCGATCCTCAGTATGAAAAATTACCGTTTGTAAGCAGGCTTTGTGAATGAGCACAAGAGTGAATAGGGCGGGGTACCTGCAAACTAGTAAAAGAGAGAAACTAGGACGGCCCTGGACTACTGGGTTACTTCTCCACCAATCATAAAGAGGTGGTCATCAAAATCAGCATGTGAAAAATAGGCTTTATGAACTACTTGTTTCATATGAAAAGTCTTAATTGGAAGGTTTGCTATACAAATTTTGTGTCCTGATAGGTGACATAGCGATTCTGAACTTTATTGGAATGGTAAAACGCAAACTGCAGTGACAAACATGAAGCTAAACAAGGGCATAGCTAAAATAGAATTTCATTCACTGACTTTACGTTTCGTATGTCTCAACATACATCTTCAGAAGTAACCGTAAGCTAAAATTTTTAAAACAGTAATTCGAGTAGCTAATGAGATAATATTGCCAAAAACAAAGAAGGTAATACAATACTACAACTAGATAAAGAAAACGGTAAAACAAAAAGAAACAGAATGACACTATGCATGCATGTAAAACATACACGTGTAAAACTAATTAGTGAAGAGACAACTTTTCGCTGCTAACGTAAGTGAATGAAATTCTGTTTTAGCTATGAGCTTGTTAGCTTCATGTTTGTCCCCGCAGTTTGCGTTTTATTTCTTATCAAGCTTCGTTGGCCTAAGACGAAAATCATTTATGATTCTGAACTTACTTGATTGGGTTTGGTCACAGTTTCTGCATCTTGAAAAATTCTTCAAGTTTGTCATCTCTTTGGTGTTTTTGTGTTTTACCCAACTAATATTTTGAGGTTCCCTTGAAATTCAGGAATATTTTCAACGTTGAAAAACAATGACTCAGGACTCAAAGGGTGATTCAGTTGCCCAAGTGACACCTCATACCTAGTTATTCTCTCCTCCGAAGAGGTTTCCAGTACCCCAAAATAAAATAAAAACAACAACAATGATAATGATAATAATAAGCGCGCGAGGGATTCTGGGATGGAAGAAATGGGGCCTTTTCCCTCCCCATTGTCCGTTGCGCACTCTTCCCACTACCCAACCTCTCGTAGGGTCCTCCAGTCTAATTGACTCTGTGGTAAAGTCGGGAAGGGTATTCCATGAGGGTTGAACCTGTCCCCCTTAAATGAAATCATTGCTCACATTCATTGCTTTTGTTCAGTTTGACGCTTGAAAATATAAATGACGAATTGATCATCGCTGTACGTGTTTGTAATTTTTATGGCTGTATTGTTATGACCACCAATGGAATACAATAAAAATGATGACGTAGATACTAAATTGTTGTCCTACCCCTTATTTTTTTACTGTTGTTGTTTTTTTTTTTTGAATTGAAGTTTTTTTTTAAAGTACGACTTCGAGAAAGAAAACTATATGTAGCATTTTTAAAATAAGGGTGAAAGAAAAAAAAAAAAAGAAAAAAAAAACACCTCCGACGGGACTCGAACCCGCAATCTTCGGCTCTAATCGTGTGCGTTCAGGTCCCACCTGACCACCCTTAGGAGGCCGACGCCTTATCCATTAGGCCACGGAGGCGGGATGTGAAGAAGGGTCGAAAAAGGGAATTATAAATGTTAGCTCGATTGTAATGTGTAGATCAAAGCGCGGTTACCAACGCATCCGACCAGGGCGGATAAAGGTTGGGCGAAGAAACGAGCGTCTCCGAGCAAAAAGGTGTGATGCAGTGGACTGGGACTCTGCTTAGAAATGTCGCTTGTTTACGACTTCGGTCAGGGCTTGGATGTGGTTTGTACATTAGACACTGCCGCTATCATTGAATTATGGCGGCTTGACTTGTTTTCTTGCACTTCTTCCTCGTTCCTTTGTGCCGGTACACTGTCTCCGAGAGGCAAATATTGCTATTTTTTGCGGGAGGTTTAGTTGGAGTAGACAAACATCTCTTTCAAAGGGTTTCTTTTATTACTTTCATGACTCTACCACTGAATTGTATTTTCGTTCTGCTACTCGCCAATGTCGATGTTATTCCAAAACAAAAACAACTAACTAATGTCTAAAACACAAAGGAAAATCTCATCCATGTCATCCATGGCAAAACTAAAAGACAGCAGATCGTGTTTCATAACTAGATGACGTGTACTTTATAAATGCGTGCAGCTCGTGCAAGGTGAAATTATGCTAATTTCAATCACCTTCATCCTTCTTTTCAATTTTGAAAAAAACATCTCATACGTCTTTCTGTTTCTTCGAAACTTCAAAATTAGTTTCCCCTCAGTTTTTACTGTTTACCTTGTTTTGTTTTAGAGAGAAAAACGGAGAAAAAAACCTTACAACTAAGCTAAATAAATTTTGTTTACATGCGGTTGCCGGATTTGCAACGCACTGCGCGAATCGCCATGGCACGTTGCACCCGAGAAGCAAAGTTTGAAGAAGTACAACGCCACTATATCAATATATATCAATCTAATTTTTTGTTGTGTTATACAAAATTTATCCCCCTTTAACATATGTAAAAATTGAGGTTAAGAAGTGTTAAGCTTTTGCAAACGAAACGGCGAAAGACGATTAGGCGATATTTAGTAGAAGGAGGAGGTATTCAACACTTTCAAATTAAACTCAAATTTTGGCATTACACGACCAACAAGTTTGACTTATAGACGTACAGACACAAACATATGAAACTGTTTATTGATATTGTTGTGAAACGAATTTATCTATTTAACACTGTAAGCCTGAAATTACAGAAAGAAAATAGGATTTCCGGTTTGCAAAAGGGAAAATTTCGCCGGCCATGAAGCGCACCGGAAGCGCGGAAAGAGCGCTCGTGCCAGTCCTACTCCGCATCACACATTAAATGAAGAGCGGAGCGCTCGTTTCACCGCCCAACCTTTACCCGCCCTGTTCGTCAGCGTTGCGCACGCCGGCCATGTGACGCGGGAAAAACTTGAGACGGGCCGCGACTGTGGTCAGTAAAGGCGGGAAAAACTTGGTAAAAGTGGAAAACAAGCACACATTCAACCAAGAGCTCGTAAAAACATGGCAAAATGCTGGAAAGAAAGCAGATTAAGAAGGCAAGTGTTTTTGTTTTGACACATCTTTAAATCATTCATTCAACAATTAGTGAAAGGTCGCTAAAAATATCGTTATTTTTTTTGTTTCGCTTCTGAGGGTTCAGCTTTAATACTTTTCAGCACTCGTGATACATAAAAAGGCGCTGAACTGCTGTCCACAGCGCTAGAAAGGACAGATTTTTCGTAAGCCTACTTTGTCCGTATTAGTGAAAAACGAAGCTGAACTGAGAGGACTGTTTAACATTCCAAGAACTACTATTACGAACGTTTTATGCTAGCACCGAAGGAATTGCTCAGCGGCGAATTTGACACGAAATGGCAGGAAAGAGAACCTCGTAAATCGCGACTTTGTTTCATGTATTAGACTTCGCCGACTTTCATCTCGTCTCAATCAACAAGGCTTCAAACGCACTCTTCTTCTCAAATCTTTTGGCGGTTATCTTCGAGAAGTAAAAACTACAGAGACTTGCATTCAGGTGTTTGAGTGGTGCCGCCATATCCTTTGATAATTTGATCATTTCAGTATCCTTTCAGTTGGTGTACGTTGAATGCGCATCCAATTTTAAAATGCAGTTGCTTTATTTACCTATTTAATTGACATTTGCATTTAGTTCGATATTTAAAGCATTACATTTTCTTTAATAGGGTGTTTTCTACTCATTTGCTTTGTCACTGCGTGGCTCCACCTAAAATGCTCTACCAATATTTTAGGATTTTACACATTTTAGGCATCCTAATGATGAACAGTTACAATATATAGATAATGTGAGTTAAAACAATTTGCTCTCTGTTCCTGTGAATTAAACCATCTGGTTAAAAGTAACAGACCACTTACCTTACTATTTACCACCAAGTTGAACAAGTGTAAAACAGAATTTTAGTGAGAAACCTGTGAAGAGGGTGCTACTATCAGTAGGATATAAAAAAAAAATTTTGGCAAAAATGGAAATGATTGTTCGCTAAACAAATAAAACTAAAAGCAGGTCAAGTGGTGTAAGCAGTGAACAGGAGATGAGAACTGAATTTGAGTTATATGCTCTATGGAAACTCAGACTGCATGTGCTTGGTACAAACAACCATGTTTATATTGGGCAAAAACATAAAAAAAAGTGAAACCATTATCATATTTGTCCTTGCTGTGAATGGAAGGTAAGTTTAAGGATTTGAGGATGTATTTGTTGTAATGGTGTTCGAACTCTGATGCCATTTATTTTGAAGGCAGCATGGAAATGGGCCTAAGAAATTCAATAAAATTGGTGGCTAAGGAGGCTAATCCCTTTGAATTTAAATGTAATTTACTGCGATTAAGACATGTTCTTTGTTTGTGCGAATTGTCATTAAAGTCAAAACCATCTCTCATTGTCATTTCTTTCAACTTGCTGTTGACCTCACATAGCTTCGTGGACGCACTGAGATCTTCTCTGTGTCCCTCTTCTTTTTCTTTAGGGTAGATGTGAATACCATGTTGTTGTAAGAATGCAATTGCCTTTGTTTGACTGAAAGAAGCTTTTGTATATTATATTTGATCAGGTTTTCTGTTCAAAAGCCTTCTCGGTCCTCCAAAAAATGAAATATCCCAGTTTTAGTACCTTTGGCAATAGCAGATATCTTTTTTTTTTCCCTTTGATATCCACTGAAGTAAAAAAAGCATTTTGGACAAGAAGACGACCCCACAATTCGCTACGCTTCCATTTTCTCTGGTCTGTCTTTGTCAATGTCCTTGATGTTCATAGGTGGTTGATGTTAAGTGGTTATTGTTTGGTAAGCAACACATAAATTATAAAAGAACACGTTTACTAATAATTATTACCAAAATGCTTAATATCACCTGGAAAGGAAAATGAAAAGAGTTTTCCCAAAATTTTCCCCAAACTTTTAATAGCTAATCAAATCTGATCCCCCTGGAATGCAGCATCTGCAACACCGTGAAGGAGAAAGGTCACTAAACAGCATTTTTTACTAGTAACAGGTGGAAAAAGTCCTCTAAAATGTAGACAAAAAGTTAGCCTGCAAAGGCAGCAATGCCAGTATAGATGTGGCTATGGCAACCATCAAAATCTAATTGAACCATAAAAACATAAACTTGCTGCTTATCTCTGGGCTGCATTAGCAAAAAACAATATGTGTTACCATAAGTTCTGAATGCATTTGGTGCTCAGTTTGGGTGGATTTGCAATTTTCTTAATAATTTTTACCTTTTTCCAACGAATACATAAATTTGTCACACTGCTTATGGGCCACCTTATAGATCATGCTGTTTGTGTATATAAGGTCTTAAGGTCTTACTAAGGCATCACAAGGGGTGCAGCCCAAGGTTGAAATCTTGTTTTGCAAAGTTCGTGCGGGTCATGGAAAACAAGGAAAGTCATGGAATTTAATTGACGGTCCTGCAAAGTCATTAAAAATTAAATTTATGTTAGATAGATTATATACTGCAGATGTCAAAGTAAGGACATTGTCAGATAAAGACTATAGTAATTAATTGGCGTGGAGTTTAGTGGACACTAGAGTTTGTGTCTGGTGAACTGCGTTAGCCAAATATGTAAAAAAATACCCTAAAACAAGGACAGTTTTGAAAATATTCTGACAGCACACCCTTAGGTCATAGAAAAAGTCATGGAACTTGAAAAGCTCAAAAGAGTACAAACCCTGTCTCTTCAGTCTCTTCACTCTCTCTTTAACAATCGGAATGCAAATAGGGGAGTGCCCTGAAGCACTTGGAAGTCTTTTTTGTCCTGTGACTATGCATGTCATCCCCTATTTTAATATCTGAACACCAGACCTCGATGGAGGTGGATTATGCTTTCAGGAAAACAACACACGATTCAGTCTGCCATATTGTATTCTCACACTAACCCTCAATGCATAATTACAAGCTTGGCTTACACAGGTAACCCAATGTACAAACACTACTCCACGTAGTTTCACACTCAGGGAGGACTCATTCTGGGTAACTCTAGGTACAACATGCCTTTCTAATCTTTTGTTTTTCTTTAAAAGAGTTGTTGCTCTTACTCTTATGAAACTTATTTCTCAACAAGATTTCAACCAAGTATACATGCAAGGCTCATAAATAGAAGCATGGTTTTGTCACTTTGAAAAAAAACAGTATGTAATTAAAAGGAAAAGTAAATTTACTTTACAAAACAAGTACGTAAAAGTATAATATTATTTACATCATGGTAAAAATTAGATTACATTAGAATGTAAACTTTTAAGTGTATCTCTTTGTGTGGCTAACTTTGGATTCTATGCAATACAATTATTAATTATTGTAGTCAGGGTTGCTACGGTCAGGGAAAAATGAAAAGCCAGAAGCTAACGTCTCCAAGTACATCCTCTTTGCTTGGTCGATGTTGCTTGCCGCATCTGTCAAGCTGGAAGTGAAACTGGCAATGAACACACTGTTCTCCAGGAGGGTAATGATGGAAAAAATGTCCCCTTCAGGGGTGACCCCTGTGAAGTGAAACCATATTTTAAAATGGTTCATTTAATTGACACAGACAGTCAGAAAATTGTGAACAAATCGCCTCAATTATTTAATGTAATGGAACTTTACAAAATAAGAACGTAAAAGTTTAATATTATTTACATGGTAAAAATTAGATTACATCAGAATATAAATTTTTAAGTGTATCGCTTTGTGTGCAGGTGGCTAACTTTGGATTCTATACAATAAGCAGCTAAATAAGTCCTCTCAAAATTCAGGTAATTTTTACAATCATAAAAAATGATGTAATTCTAAGTGATTTTAGTACTTGTTTTGTATAAAGACCTCCTCTTCACTAGATATTTTATTTACTTTGTCTGCCCGTGAACACTATCCCTTTTGGTCCACTAAGGCAACTGGTGTGGAATACATCAAACGTGACAGCCAATTAATTCCATCAGTGTACTGTGTAGTGTAATAGATATATAGCGATATATGGTGTAATAGATTATATAGCCGATCACAGGCATTCATCATAAATAGAATCCTTCATGGTAAAGACATAATTATTTGACCCAAACAGTGTTTTCAAAATCAGCCGTCGGCCGTCGCATCCGACGGCAACTTTTTGATTTGTGACGCTTACTTTCCCTTAGGTAAATTAAATGATAAATAAAACTTTTGATGAAAAGTGGTAAGTGTTCACAAAGCTCTTGCGAGCAAGCAAACTTGAAATTTTTCTGGAGAATTTCGCCAAAACATCGCTTGAGTCTGCTTTTAAAATACATTCTCTGCGTAATACGTTGAGTAAACGTTGAGGATTAGTCGAAGACTGGGTCTCAGTTACAGGGAACATTGTAGTTAGCGGTTTCTTCGGTTTCGTCTCCAAGAACACGGTAAAATGGCAGTAAAGCGACAGCGTGGTTTACGGGAGATGTGGTCGCTGACAGTGACAAACAAGAAAAAGAAAAAGGATGCTGCAGGTAATAATGTAATGTTTTCCCGAAGATTACCCAAGCAGATGCCGGTACGCAAACGGAAGAGGAAATAGTTCATATTGAGGAGAAAGAACAAGAAGAAGTGGTAGCAAAAGTCTTCTGCCTAGATGAAGAGCATGGCGAATCGGACGACAGTGAAGCACATGACAGTGGATGGGAGGATGATGACGATGATAGTGAGGACTTTTCTGACTAAAAGTCTTTTTCTCAGAAGACAAAGAATCTCCATGTTTCGACTTGTAGATACTACCATATTTCTGCATATTTCACTTCAATTGAATGATGAAGTAGGACTGAACGGTGTTTGTGATCGATAAGTAATAAGGATATTCAAAATTGTAAATTTTGTTTGAGTTTAAAACAGTTCGTGTATAGCTTTAGTATGTTTTTGAGCCTTTTCCACGCATCAAGAGAAGGCCCAGAAAAAATGCTTCTGTCTAGACTGGACAAACAGCTATCCAAGTACATGGGTCTACATGAACAAAGTATACACAAGTAGGTTTTGTTGGTTATTGAAAATTCAATTACCTTCGCTGTTTCTTAATCACTTTTACTTTTTTCAACCCAAATTATGCACTAATCTTTAATCTTTAATCTAATCTTTAATCATTATTTATACACGGTAAAAAAAAAATCATCAGGTACAATAAATACCTATACAATGACTAACATACTAAAGCCTTAAAATCCAAATCTTAACATTAAATATTAACTTACAACAATATGCCACATAAAAACCCTGATTGTGGTTAAAGCGTACCCTAATATTGTGGTTAAAGTTACTAAAAGCATCAAAATTTATCAGTATTTTCGATATCTAAAATTTGCTAGTTCTGCGTCTCAAAATGCGGGAAAATGCGTCTCCAAGAGTCCAGAAATTCAAAATTTCCTGGGGGGGCATGCCCCCAGACCAGGGACCGCGGAGGGGGAGGGGCTGGTAGGGTCGCGGCCCCACCACTTTTTTGCACCCCCGCCCCCACTTTTTGTGCTAAAAAGAAAAATAATTAAAATTAAAAAAAAGACTTGAAACAAGTTTTTTTCCGTCTATATTCCGCTATATTCTCTGTATTTTCTTTAATTTCAAACGCCAGGCATTTTGTGGGTTTCCTGTGCTTTTCGCGGTAGTTGTGCCCTGGGGTCAAGCCCTGGGGCCGACTTGCCCCTTGATCAAACGCCATGCCTTGGCCTTCACAGCGGTCAACCGAGTGAAATTTGAAAAAGTTAAGCGAAATACTTCAAAGTTAAGGTTGCTACTTTCACTATCGAAAGTTTAGGGTATTACCAACATCCTGTTAGTTTACTAAACTTTTTAAAAGTTTACTAAAAAAGTTCTAAGTGATTGAAAACCGATGCTGACGTTATTATCGGCGCCATTTTCAAACATTCTCTTTTAGCGCGAAACGTTTTCAGCAAAAAAAGCTCAAAATTTTGAGAAAAATGGAAAGATAGTTATGTTGACTAACTGATTTATACATCTTTGCCCATTTTTCTCTAACTGGTAAATGAAATCCCAGCAATAAAAAACAAAAATAACGATTTAGACGTTTGACCGCGGTGGTGCCTTGGCCACCCCTTCGCTTCGTTCGGCAGTGTGTTTTGTACTTCCAGCTCCGGCAGAGTTTTTTATCAGTTTTATCAGACGAAATGAAGAAAATTACTAGCTTTTTCAAGCCAAACGAGGGTGAGTAGTTGTTTTGAGTTGATAAAAGTTTTATATTTTGTCTTTCTCCTTTCGAATCAATGAAATATTCGATGGCAAGAAGAATTACATTACTTGAACAGTGAACGGCCATAGAAATTTTTCAGATCTCTTCAGTGTAGTATTTTCTATACTAAAATTCTAATCGCCTCTTTTCTTGCATTGAATCTGAACTGACAGTGTATGTTGGTCGTTTATTAGAAAAAATTATTTTCAATTGTCAGCCCTCTCACTTTTCACCTTGCTCCGCGGTCCCTGCAGACCCCCCTAGAGAGCAAGGCCCTCCGGGCCTTGCAACTCCTACTCAAATAAACGCAACTCCTACTTCAAAAACTGTTGAAAACCCTGCCAAATGAAGAGTGTGATTTTACAACTTTTATTCACCTATATTTTGACCAGATACAACGGCCTTCCTCTGGATGAAAGACCTGAAAACACGTTACATGCCACTAAAAACATGTTGCAGTTAAAAGAAGATTAAAACAGTGATAGTGATTTTAATAACAATCGTAATGATAATTATAATAATGGTGATGATAATAATAATAATAATAATAATAATAATAATGATAATAATAATAGGAGATAATTAAAAAGAAAGGAAGTCTTCTGGAGTGTTGAAGTGCGATGCATGGGCTGTGTTCAGAGACCCTGATTATATTGTTGGTAATCCTAGTAAAGGAGAATCCTGCCCTTTCATATAATACACAGAGAGCCTTTATGTCCATTGTAGTGAGAGGAAGCATTGCCTGCACCCCAGGATGGACCTCCTGCGTGGTGCCATATATGAGAAAAATATGTCTCGCATCGTATTATTGACTTGAGTTGGAAAACAATGTAGCTGTGTTATAATTGTATCATTTTACAGTAAAGGGGCTTGGAAAAAAATTTTGTGAAGGACAAGGGTTTTTTGTATCTGCATAAAACGTTTTAAGTTGATTTGAAATTTTTTCAGAAATTGACTATATGTAAAGTATCAATAATTGTTGAATTTGTATGTTGCAGTGAACTACTTTGAAGGGCAGCTGGTGTTTCTAACCCGAGGTAATCCAAAATATGTTTGAAGTCTTGATGGAAGAGAGGCTTCTTGAGCAAACACAAACGTTTCGAGAAAGAACGTCTGCGCCAGAAACTCCATAAAAGCTGCGGAAAGGACTGAGAAGACCCGGCTGTTTTCATATGCTACAAAAGGTACCTCCACGAAATTAGCATTTCAATATTCGTGTACTTAACAATTATTCCTCGGTCTATGAGGCTGAAGGCCGACTGGGCTATTGACTCAGAGCCCATTCGGGCTCTTGGAATAATTGTATATTAGTAACATCCAACTAGTTCGTGAAAAATATCGAGACAAAACAACTTTAGCTAGCGAAACCTGATCCAGCCACGATTGTTTTCGTATTCAAAGCTGGAGCTTTTCGCTACCAGAGGACTATAACATATAACATATCGCCTAGTAGTAGCTCAACCAATCAGAACGCAGGGAGTGGGGAACGCAGAAAGTGGGGAAGTTGGTTGTGACACAGGTGTTGCGATTTCCCGCGCATAATGACGGGCGCCCTCTCTTCAAATGAAAATGGCGGGAAGTAATAATGCGCGGCGTCCGCCAGGCAGAAACGGCGGGAAAATCTTTGTGGCGTGATATAAATTTGGAGGCATGGGAAAAAATTTTCACGTGCCCCAAGTGAAATGGCCAGTAAACACTCAGGTATGGCTTCATTTCTTATACTTTTATTACAGGCTGAACAACTACTAACGTCGTGGACTACATTGAATTCCGCGTTCCAGTGAATTAAATGATTGAAGTGATGTGTTTACCTTTTTTTAAAGTCTGAGTCAATGAAATGTGCAATTTTAAAATATGGTTTCACTCCACAGGGCTCGTCCCTGAAGGGGGCGTTTTTCTCGGCGTCACATTCCCGGAGAACTCCTCGTTAATACAAAACTTCACCGCTACATTGACTGATGCGGCAGCTGACAAAGAACGAGCTAAAAAAATGTACCTGGACACATTAGCTCCAGGAACGGTAAGCCCTTCAGTTTTGTTAGGCGAACCCCAGGACGACGCTAAAATTAACATTTACATACTTGGATTAACAAAATACACTGTGACATATGTTCCTGGTTTTGTTACTGTTTTTCTCTGTGCTCTTACTATGCTCATTTTCCGGATTACAAGAATTTTTTTAAGGGGAAAATGGTTCAACCACGTCAGTCTTTCTTGTTTGGAAAATGTCCAAAATTTGGGCCGGTCAGACGACGGCAAACAGAGAAAAAAAAAGGGCCTAACGCTATACGTAAACAACACAAGTATCTGTATGTAGACAACACCACCTTTATCAGTCTCTCACCAGACATATCTTTTTATTTAGATAAAATCCATCGTTGATGCCAGGCAACTCTATCTAGCCTGGCATAAAGAAGCAAAGGCAGGGGTAGCTGTAAGCTTCCCCTCACCCGAGCTTGCAATAAAAACATTCTGCGTGGCCTGCGCAAAGGCAGGATTTTATTGCAAGAGAATCCTCAACAACATTTTCCGTGGTCTGTGTATGTGGGTAAGTGGACATCAAAATACCTAATAATTAAAATACAAATACTCATTAGTAACTATCATCATTCAATGCACTTTTTGGTCATCTCAACTGCTTACATGTGTATCAGGTCACAATTTCTTGCATAACAGTGAGAGTTTTTTTTTTAGAATCTCTTCATACAACTTTTTGGTGGTGTGATTACATTAGTTGTATTTCCTATTTAATATGTTACATGATGATTTCTTTGCAATTACTTTTCGACGAATATATATTTATTGCAAAATTACATAGCTCGGGTACAACGGTTGCATTGTGCTTGACCTAATCAATCCATGTTTTTTTGGAAGCTGTTCAGTTACCTTTTTAGTGCTGCAATTACATTAGTTGTATTTCCTATTTAATATATTAGACAAGTTCTACAAAGCACTTAATTTCCAATGAATATCAATATATATTTAGTACAAAATTACATAGCCAGGCTATAACAGTCACACTGTCCTTGAAATAATCACTCCAACCAACTGTGAATAATTTCAACATATCAAGTGGACTGTCTCGACATCATGCACACAACTCTGACATGTCATATTTTTGGAGCAGGTAACTCAAATTCTGTGTCCCATCCTAGTTTTACTGATATGCAGGTTTCCTTCATTTACAGCAAACTTCCAATGGCCATCTTAGCCCCGCAAAAGAGTTCCCCGAGTTGGGGAAAACGTTAATTCGCTTCCTACGGAAGGAAGTGGGGGAGGTCGATCTACACCCCAAGAATCCAATGTTTGCGCAGGATTTCGAACATATCCTGGACACCATTGGCTTGGACACACCTGCTGCGATGCAACGTAAGCGGATAAGATGAAAGTATTTTGTAATATTGTATGCCTCTAATTCATAAAAATGAACTTGTTAATCTCGAGTTTTCTGGTAATGCATATCGTTCGTATAGGCATGTGCTCAAGACAGAGTGCTTCTATAAACACCTTTCATAGATATGTATTGTGCCAATTTTATACTCACCTATGATGATTGTAAGGTGATAGTTGAGCGTCCTTGTTGAAATACCCCATAAACACGACCTGCCAATACAGGGGACAAAAATTAGCACTTAGATTTGACATGGCATACACGACGTGTCATTTATAACGAAATGTTGACATAAATCGTCAAAAATGAAAGGTTACGATAAAACAGAATAATTAATTAACAATGTGCATTACAGTTTTAGACAGAATGTAAGTTCCAATGTTATGTCAATGAGTATGGAACAGTATGAATCAAGAATGTAGACATGTAGGAATCATTAAGTAAGTTATGATCCCTCTTGTTTTCCAGTATCCTTCCTACACAGTTTATCGGCACACTGCGGCGCCCGTGCTGGCACTATTGTGCAAACTCATGTATCAACTGAGTATAGAAGCATCAGGAAGAACCTAGGATTGGGGGAGTTTCCCCTTTCCCAGGGGATCAAAGTTAAAGATGTAACCTTCAGGTATCTTTGTTAAATCTTCTCTCAGTATTACACTCAGTATTAAAATCCTGACTCTGACACCCCGGGGGGGGGGGGGGTACTTTAGGAATTTCTGGGTGGGGATGTGCCGCTAGGAGCCTGGAACCCTTAACCTCTACCAGAGCTAGTTCAGCTGAATTTTGCTACCCTATACTAGAGTAAACTCCCCAAATCCCCCTATCCTAGAGTAGCTGTGTACCAAGTCTAGATAAAATCTTCAACCAACTGATCAGTTTCCTGAAAAATGATACCCTATTCTAGAGCCAAATGCTCTGATTTATATACCCTATCCTAGAGTACACTGCTTGAAAACCATACCCTTCACAGCGGCACATACCTATATAGCCCATATATGGCAGTACCCCCCCCCCCCCCCCGGGCTTTGACAATGTCAATGATCTCCCCTGACTTTTCCCTGAACTTGAGAAATTTTCATTTTTCCCTGACTTTACCTGACCATGGCAACATTGACTGCAATAATTTGGTACTTTGTGCTTTTGGTCCATATCACATTTCTGGACTTTGAGACTCCACACTCATTCACCTTAGCCGCTTTATTGAGATGATGATGCAAATACCAATTTCCAGTATTTTAAAGTAAGTTAGGTGTTTCCTTTGCAATGAAACAATGAAACTGAATACAGTGCACAGACCTATGAACTTCAACATTTTCATCCCAGAAGACCTCTGGGAAGTCTTTGAGTAGTACTTAGTTGAGTTTCCACCCAATAATCATAAAAAATTTTTAGGGGCCCATTAGAATCACAAAGCGGACACCATGGTGTGTCCATGGAGGTTGTTTTCAGGCATGAAAAACCTGAGGCAAATAACATGGCACACAGGTAAAGATAAACACTCATTCGGTGAATACACATGTTTACTTACCACTGGAAATGCAAACTTCCTCCTTATACAATCACCACCAAATATGAAGACCTCAAAAAGGGCCTTTGTAAATTGTAATAGAGAGAGACAGGATGTTTAGTTTTTCTCCGCAGAAGCTGAGTTAAAGTAAATGAAATATGTGTATATGTTGTAGCTCAATTTTTACCTCTGGTTTAATATTTTTAAACCGGTTAAATTTTTTTGAACCAGTTAATTTTTTTTAAAACCGGTTTAATTTTTGTAAATCAGTTTTTAATCAACTGTCTGAAAAAGGGCCTTTAATTTTTTGGGGTGTGGATAAAAAATAGGGGCTTGGCTTTTTAGGGGGGGTCAAAGAAAAAGAACTAGATGCAAGAAGAATAAACAAGTAAATTTCCGCATCACTCTCTCCACCAACCCCCTCATAGTTTCTAACCCTACCCTACTACCCCTCAGTTTCTTATCAACTACCCCTGATAGCCCCTTGACAGGAACTTACCACTCAGTTACAACTTTGCCCTTACCTTACTCAGTAACAATTTCCTTCTTTTTTGCAACCTCATTCTGTACTCACCAGGATTTGAACCTCCAACCTCCAGATCTGTTGCCATCTGTTGTCTCCATTAGGCCATGCTAGATTTCGTTGAAAGCTGTTCCATCTTTGTTGCTATTATAATTTATTGGTCTCAGACTTCCCTCTGCTCGGTCAACTTAATTATTAAAATATTAATCATTTTTCCTCAGGGATAGTAGAGCGAGCGAAACGCGAGCGCGCGTGAAAATCACCCCACGCGAGAAAAGGCGACACGCGGCGGGGAGAGAGAAAAATGAGGGACTACAGACAAAGCCCAAGCTTTTGAACTAATGTGTTGCTCTCACAACGCGAAACTCTGATTGGCTCTTCCATGGAAATCTGTCAACATCTGTCAAAAACGCGCCAGCCGCTATCAACACTCGACATAATCTCAATTTACAGAACAAATAACTAGAGCAGAACTAATAACAGCAAAGAACAAATAACTAGTCAGAGTTGTTCTTGTAGAAGCAACTAAGAAGAAAGCCAACCTGGCAACTGATGAGGTTCGCGTGGAGAACCGAAACCATGGTCTTGTCTGATCACAAAGTGGGAATTGAATAACAGAACAGTCGCAAGGCTGTTAAGCTTATTCAAAAGTTATCACCAAGGGAGGAACTACGCACTCCAGTCCAAATACTTACATTATCTCCAGAAGAACAAGCGGCAGTTAAAATTCATGAGCAGTCATGACTGAGTCACATCGCAGTTCTCCATAGTTGATGTAGTTTTAGTTTAAGCTGCAATCCATTCTTCGAGATTGGGATATCGCTATCCGTCCTGCTAAAAACGCTAACAAGCTGGGCCCAGCGTGACAAAACATTGCAGGAAACCGTCACATTCACGGCCAAAAAGAAAATCGCTTAAAATGATTCAGATCCACGAGGCAATCGCCGGAGAAACTAAACAACCCCAAACCCTTATTTAACCGCATTGAAGAGCTTTACTTTTCAAAAGAGGTGAAATAAAATGCTCTTGCATTAGTGGGCAAAATCATGCCGACCATAAACAATAACCGCAGAAAATTAATATGCGTGTCACGACCTCTCAGTATGAAATAAGCGGCAAAAATCACATTTGCTCAGTCAGAACGTTTTCCTCCAAAGCATAATCTATCCGTCAAAGAAAAAAAATTCATTACAACAAGCAGCATTTTGGCATGAGTAAAAGTCGTGTGTTGCCTACACTATCCAGTTCTTCACGCGAAACAACCGTCAAGAAAATTAGTATCTGGGTTTTCTTTTGCTTGCCATAAGTATCCCCCGCAGTTTACCGATGACAAGAGCAATGACAGCTCAATGAGGGAAGGAATCCCATTGGATGCGCTTAATTGATTTGGAAGGGGATACGAACTTCACACTCCGAAATCAGTCGGCCGTGAAGGGTCAAAAGATTGGGCTTTGTCTGTAGTCCCTTATTTTTCTCTCTCCCCGCCGCGTGCCGCCTTTTATCGCGTGGGTTGATTTTCACGCGCGCTCGCGTTTTGCTCGCTCTACTATCCCTGAGGAAAAATGGGGGACTACTCGTAGTCTATTAGAGTTTGGTTGGATGTATCCACTTGACAAAATAGCGGCCACTCTGCCACACCTTCTCGTTTTTGAAAGTTTTTTGAAGTCCACGCCTCTATGGGGCTCTTGAGATATGCCCCGCGCCTTGCAAGGTGGAGGAAGCCCAAGGCAACGGGGCAGTAGGGGCTGCCAGGGGCGTGTATGTGTGGACTCGACTATGCAAAAAGAGAAATAAGGTTTGAAAATCCATTTGCATGAAAAATCAGAAGAATGTAAAAGCCAATGACAATACCGAAAATATACCCAGCGGCTACTAACAGCACAAAAGCAGAAGAATTGTTTGTAGGATCTAGGAGCGCTTAAGCGTGTGAGACAATTTGTTCCTCCATTGGCCCCGGCAAACAATGTACAACTCTTTTATCTAACCATTCTTTGACTGTTGCAGTGTTATCTGGGAGGCTTCTTGGTTCAGATCTAGCTCCAAAGCTTCAAAACCATACAACATCGCACGGCTATGATCATAACCTTTTCCATTTATGATCCTAGCACTGGGCCCCTGCTAGAGGAGGTAGGATGGGACAACCTTTCCATTTACAGAAGTAAGGTCCTTGCTATAGAAATGTTCAATGTGTAAGACAATATGGCGCCTGAATCCCTATCCCCAAAAAGTTTTTGAAAGTCAGGACCACCTATGATACTGATGACACCTCTTTGTTATGGCCAAAGAGGTCTTGGCTATAAGGGTGCATTTTTGGGAATAAATTACATGAGGATTTGCATCAATGCTACTGAAGAAATTTTTTTCAAATCTAGATTGGACCGATTGCTTCCCACGTTCTTTTATTTCTTACTGTAATGCTAGCTTAGATTTGTTTTATCCAAGGTTAATACCTACTTTTACAAATATTTTCTTCTTTTTGCACAACTAATTAATATCAACTCGAACCCACTAAGGAACATACACATACTTTACGTAATTTAACTCAGCTTTAGGTGTGAGAACTTGAGTGTAAATGAGATCTTTCTCTCTCTCTCTCTCGTCTATTTTCCACAGGCCGTCTTTGATGGACTCATTTCTCAAGATGCTTATATTCTGGAGGCAGTTTGCATTAACAAATGTAAGTAAATCTTGTTATTGTCCGAAGGACTAGTTATCTTTACCTGTGTGTGAGGTTGTCTGCCTCCGGCTTCTCGTGCAGGAAAACAACCTCCATGACAGCATCCTGTTGTGAGGTGGATGTGCTTCTACCCCTAAAAATGGAAAGGACGTTTATGACTATCCGTTCAAAACTCTACTAAGCACTACTTAGAGACTTCCCCTAGGTCTCCTGGGATGAACAGACAAAATGTTGGAATTCTTACGTCTGTGCACTATATTCCCATTTGTTGGTTCATTTCAAAGGAAACCTATTAATCCCCAACAAAGGCAGAAATTGATATGCGCATCATTGTCTCAAGTAAGTGCCTAATGTGAATGAGTGATGAGTCTCAAGGCTCAAAAAATGCGATATGCATAAAAAGTAACTAATTACGGTCGTTTATGTCCGGGTTAGTAACAATTTAACAAGGATACCTGAACGTGACATCCCCTACTTTGATTCCCTAAGAAAGGGGAAACTCCCCTAATCCCAGCTCTTCTCTGAGATGTGTATAGGCTGGGGTACCAGACATTTGTACAATTGTTCCTGCTCTGCACCACAGTGAGCTGACAAACTGTAGAGGAAGGATACTGGAAAAGAAAGGAGATCATAAGTTATGTAATACTTATTACATGTCTACATCCTCTATTCATGGTCTTCCTTAGTCATTACCAGAATTCTGGAAGTTACATATCAGACCGAAACTTCCAATGCACATTCTTAATTCTGTGTGATGGTAACCCTTGTTTTTTGATGTTAACCTCAGCATTTGCCTATAACGGACATGTCTTGCGTGCCATTCCAAACCTCAGTTCTGAGTTTTCTTTCCTTTCTCTGTAGGTCATAATTATAGTGTATTTTAACAAGGACATCCAACTATCACTTTACAATCGTCACAGGTGAGTATACATTATTTAATTTTCACAATACATTTTATCCTACTTGTTTATACAAGCTGTAGCGTACTGGTCATCACGTTGCGTTAAAAGGTATCGACCAAAACCATAGATAGCGATCGGTGATACTTCACAAATTTATTTATCGTTTAGGCACGTAAAAACTGTAACAGAAACAACAATGAAATTATCGAGAGTCTAGCTAAGAGACTTGAACACAATGTCTTAAATAACTCGGCGATAACATGATAGAAAGCAAATACGATTATCGACTATTTCGGTAGGTAAATAAAGACTAATGTATCCGTGATTCATGCATTAATAAAGTTAAAAATATATCTATTAAATAAAGAATCATACCTCTTTTCCCGATTAAAATGATTGGACCTTACAAACGTTCACATAACCGATCACGATATAGGCATAAAGCACAAAGCAGGATTACAAACGATTACACAATCATCGGACCTCGCCCCCTAAGCTGGTGCGCATGCACGTTAGTAACGCAATACGAAGTAACGCATTCGTAACATGGCTCCCCTAAATTGTAGCAACAATTTACTTAACAAACGAAACAAAACTTAATAAAAGTCATTCGATCATTGTATTGTTCATTGTCTCTTCTTGGGATTCTGGCTGATATCGGGTCAACATTATACTTGGTACTGCTATGGCTCCTCGGAGGGGATTCCCCGGCCTGCAACTTGATCTGTAGGGAGCAATAGAACCAGTTTTTGGACAGGTCGTTCAAGGTACACAGCTGCCTTTGTGGGCCTGCCAAGGTCGTCAAGGGCGTCTGTGGCAACCACGATTCTTACTTTCCTGACCAGACCGTCGTTGTCGGGATAAGTCTCGCTGACACGAGCTAGCTTCCAGCGGTTTCGTGGTAAACTGTCGTCCTTTACGATCACGACATCATCCACTTGTACATTTCGCTTCACTGAAATCCATTTCTGTCTTGACTGCAAGGACTGCAGAAATTCTCTTTTCCATTTACACCAGAATTCGTTTACTAGGTATTGGACACGACGCCACCGCTTGCTTAGGTATAGATCAACGCGTTGGAAATCACCCGGAGGAGGTAAGACAACCTTCGAATTCATGGTGAGTAAGTGGTTGGGCGTCAGCGGCTCGGAAAACTGCGAAGAACTGATGCTGTCAACTGTTAAAGGCCGACAATTAACGATCGCTTCGGCTTCAACCATGAACGTTCTCAGTGATTCGTCATCTAGCTGGCTTCCGTGACGTTCTAATAACGAGGCTAGGACACTTCGCACCGTCCGTATCTGACGTTCCCAAACTCCTCCCATGTGGCTTGCGTGTGGAACGTTCATCTTAAACTTCACCCAATCGAAGCTACCTTTCAGCAACTCTTCTCTTATCTGCTCGTGATTTAATTCGGAAAGGGCTTGTTGCAGTTCGTTCATCGCTCCAACAAAGTTGGTGCCTTGATCGGATCGAAGCTGGCGCACTGGTCCACGGCGACCGATGAAGCAACGATAAGCGTTTATAAAGGAATCTGTGCTAAGGGTGTTCGAAACTTCAAGGTGGATCGCTCGGGAGCATAGGCATGTAAACAGTACTCCATATCTTTTTAGCTGCTTCCGACCTTCCTTCACGAACCAGGGTCCAAAATAATCAACTGCTGAGAACGTAAACGGGGGAGAAGGCTCGAGACGATCCTCTGGCAGGTCGGCCATTTTCTGTTCTTGAGGAGCTGCTCTCAGTTTTCGGCATTTGACGCATCTTGAAATGTGACTGGACACGGCTGAGCCACCACCGATTATCCAATAACCAGTCGATCTGATCTCGTTATGGGTGATTCCATGACCTTGGTGTTCGACTGAATGATGGTGATGACAGACAATCAACTCGGTTACATGCCCCTTTTTCGGAAGGATGATGGGATGTTTGGTATCGAAGGTAAGGCCAGTTGCAAGTCTTACTCGTCCACCAACTCTGAGTACGCCGTTATCGTCAAGGAATGGATCGAGCTTGTAAAGAGAGCTTGTCTTCTTCATTTCCCTCCTTCCTGGAGCGGTAGAGGTGCTTCGGTCAGTTGCTCGTTCTCTGGTACTGGCTTCCTTGAGAATACGTAATTCGTCGCTAAATGCTTCTCTTTGTACGTTCTTGATTATTTCGTTTTCAGCCCTCTGTAACTCTTGAACATTAACTGGAATATACTTGGTTTTCTGAGAACCAGTTGGACATCGTGCAGTGGTGTCGTTGACGCCAGGAGATCGACTTCGAAACTTCTCTTGGATGCGAAGACAAACAGCTACGGCTTTCTTGGCTCGGTGCCAGCAGGAAAAGTATTCCAGGCGTTCTAAAAGGGACGGGGGATTTTGGGCTTTAGTCGTCAGAACGGAAGCCCTTTTAACTTCGGGATCGTCGGGATGAATAGAAGGGTTAATGTCAGTCTGGTTCCAAACCCCTAAGGGTTTCCAGAGGAAGTCTGGTCCATTCCACCGCAGACGGGTATCGATCAGTTCTTGTGCCCCGGAACCACGGGAAGCGATGTCGGCTTGGTTTTCTTTTGTCCCTACATAATGCCACTGTGCTGGTGACGTTCGTTCACGTATCTCCTGGACACGATTGCTAACAAAAACGTGAAATCTTCTAGCATCGTTGTTTATGTATCCCAGCACAGCTTTGCTGTCTGTCCAATAGGTTTCCTTTTTTTGGTCAAACTCAAGTTCCTTCAGCAAGACACCACCCATTTTGGATGCAACCAGAGCAGCAGTGAGCTCAAGCCTGGGCACTGTAACAGGCTTCAATGGCGTTACGCGAGACTTTGCTATAACGAGGGAGCAGTGGATACTTTCCGCGTCGTCCATCAAGCGAAGATACGAACACTGTCCGTAGCCGCTCTGGCTGGCATCGGAAAAATGATGCAGCCCAACTGTCTTAACTTCTCCGAAGTCTTCGGGTTTATAGCATCTCGGGACCTTCAACCTTTCCAGTAAGGGGAGTTCGGCTCTCCATTTCTCCCATCTCGCTCTAATGTTGTCTGGAATATCATCGTCCCAATCAACACCTTCGCGACACAATTCCTGAAGGATTCTCTTGCCTAACAAAATGAAGGGTGCTACCAGGCCCAGGGGATCATAAACAGAACTAACGGTGGACAGGATACCCCTTCTTGAGAACGGTTTGTCCTTCAGCTCGATTCTGAATTGAAGTGTATCAGACTCTATACACCAATGCACTCCCAGCGCGCGTTCGATTGCGGTGTCGTTGAGGAGGCTGGGATGCTTCGTTTTGGTGGCTCGGTCTTCAGGAGGTATGGAGCTGATGACTAATTGACTATTTGAAGTAAATTTGTGTAGTCGGAATCCTCCTCTCTGGCATAAAGACTTGGTATTCTTGATGAGGTTTATTGCTTGTTCGTTCGTTGCCACCGACTTTAGGCCGTCGTCGACGTAAAAATCTTTCCTTACGAACTCTGCCGCTTCTTTGCCACAAACATCTTCAAAATGGTCAGCAGTGGTCTTTAGGGCAAAGTTGGCACATCCGGGGGAAGAAGTTGCGCCAAAAAGATGAACAGTCATGTGGAACTCGACTGGATCGCTCTCGACGTTTCCATCCTCCCACCACAGGAATCTGAGGTAGTCTCGATGCTTGAGGTCGACCTTGACTTGATGAAACATTCCCTGGATATCACACATGAAAGCCACTCGTTTTTTTCGGAAACGACACAATACTCCAGTAAGGTTATTGGTGAGGTCTGGGCCCTGTAGAAGCTGTTGGTTGAGAGACTGGCCATGGCATAGGGCGCTACAATCAAACACCACTCTTATTTTGCCTGGTTTTTTCTTATGGTACACTCCGTGGTGAGGAATGTACCAGACGCGTTTATCGTTTCATGATACCTCTGTGCTGGGAACTCTCTCTGCGAAGCAGTTCTCTATGGTCTCTTGCATAAAGCCAACGTAATCCTCTCGGTATTGTGTGTCGCTCTGCAACTTCTGCTTCAACTTCATTAATCTGCTCAATGCTAGGTCCGTGTTGTTCGGCAGTTCGACGTTTTCGTTCCTTAAAGGGAGAGGCATTTCATAATGCCCATCTTCTCGTTGGTGAATGCCTTCCTTTGCTGTCTTAAGGAATCTTCTATCTTCGAATGAGAGTGACTTTTCTTCTGTTCCTTTATCGTTTAAGTCCAACGTGAACATTCTCTCTACTTGAAGCGGGCTAATAGTTTCTTTAACATGGGTCTTCAAGGCGAAGTGACATGTTCTTCTTTCTGATGTAGTTTTGACTTCGTGAGCAACTATTCGGTTGCAGAGTATGTCACCGGCAACATCAATGGCACTGTCGTCTTGGCTCGTTCGTTCAACCACGCCGATAATTCCCCACCCAAGAGCGGTTTTCTTGGCGTACGGGTCGTCATCATTTCCGAGGATCACTTTGTGCGGTTTGATTGCTCGGGCGCAGTTAGCTCCTATGAGAAGACCAACTTCGATGTCGTTATCAAGTGGCATCAGGTGACTTGCAATTTCCTTTAGGTGGGGCCATTTCCTGGCGGTCTCGGGAATCGGTATTTGGCTGCTTCTAGCAGGAATGACGTTTCTTGTATACGTTCTAGGGAGAGGAATATCTATCGTTTCATTGATGCCACGGACTGAGAGGCCGGTTATCTTCTTGCTAGTTATGGTCTTCTGAGCAAGAACGGTTGAAAGTTCCAAGTGAATTTCTGGACCGTCAACGCCAAGCGTATCGAGAGTAGATTCCCTGATGAAACATGCATCTGACTGCTCGTCCAGGAGTGCGTACACTTTGATCTTGTTATCAGGGTTAGTTTGATGATGAAGCCAGACCGGGACGATCAACGAATGGGATGTACAGTGGTCGAAACCCTTCATATGACAGACTTCAATTCGATTGGAGACGGATGCGTCCTTGTTTGAGTTGCTCCTGTCTTGTTTCACGTTAGGGGCTTCTTCCTTTGTTGGTGTCTTCCATGTTTCATCATGTAAGGCAGAAGGGTGTGGTCCGTTACATGTCTTGCAGGCTTTCTTCCTACGGCAATCTTTGTTTACGTGTCCCCACTTTAGACACCCCCAGCATAGGCGCTTGGCCAGGACGAAGTCTCTTCTCTCATTCAGTGGCAAGCGCAGAAATTTTTCGCAATTTTCAAGATCATGAGAGGCTTTACAGTAGAGGCAGAGCGTCTGTCGGTTCCTTTTCTCTTCTTTGCTTTACTCGCTTCCTCCCTCAGCTTCGTTTACGCCTGTTGCTAGACTGCTGAGTCCAGGACCCTTGCTCCTTCGTAATCCGCTATGCGTTTTCCCTTTCAAATCTTCGTCTTTAATTGCTCGTAGAGAGGTGACAGGATTGCATGCAATTCTCGCTTCCGTCGCCAGGAACTGGCAAAACTCCGCAAAGGAAGGATATGTAGCTTCTCTTGCGTGACAAGGTACTTCTTCTAAGTTCAATTTGTCCGTTTGCTCTTCACCAATGCATTTATCCACGATTCGGCTCCATCTAGAGACTAAATAACTCGGAAGTTTCTTGAGCATCCTTTGATTTTCCTCTGGATCGTTGAGTACACCCAAGTACTTAATTGAATGCATTGCGGTGTTGCGGTGTTGGAGAAAATCTGAAAACCTTCTAAGACCTGGGCCATCGTTCGGCAATATCCTTGGCCAGTCGTTAATTTTCTTCCGATATGCATTTGACACCAGGAAGGGATTTCCAAATCTGCTTGCCAGGATTCTCTTAGCTTCAACGTAGGCCTCCTCAGAGTCCAGAGGGAGGAGTCCGTTGATTGAGTCCTTAGCTTCGTCAGCTGTAAACTTGCCGAGGTAGTAAAGTCTTTCGGATGGGTCCTTCGTTTTTCTCTCAATGAAGGTCTCGAACGACTTGATCCATAGTGGGTATCGCAACAGATCACCGTTGAATACTTCAGGTTCTGGCCGCGGGAGTGAGTCCTTGTCCTGTCGCTGAGTGAGCAGATCTGCTAATTTCGTGATGACTTTGCCGACACCTGTCAATTCCGGTGTACTAGCTCTACCCTTCGGGGAAGCCTGGGAAGGACTGAATGGATATGTAATCGTTTGGACAGGCGTCGAATTTGTCGTAAAGGCGGGAGCGGCAGGGTTTAAAATAGAAGACTGACAAGAACTGGCAGTGACTTCTGACCTCTTTACGAATGTAACGTTTGTTTCGGCGTGCGATCTTGAGATTGAAGTGGAGGGGGCGTTTTGGAATCCAGAGGCTGCCCCGGAAGATTGATACGAGCTGGCGACCACTTCCGACATCGTTGTGGATACGACCTTTGTTTTAGCGGTAGCTTCGGGAGACGATTCGTCAGTAATGGACTGCAATTGTGACTTTAGGTATTCCTCGATACGGCTATGGGCATCATCTTCTGGGAGTCCAAGATCGTCGGTCTTATTTATAGTAACACCGAATTCCTCCTCTTCGATTTTAGTTACTGCTTCAAGTTCGGCGTTAGAGGCTGCTAGTTCCCTCATTATTTGCAATTTCTTGATGTCTTCTTGTCGTTTTAAAGCGGCCACCTTATCTCTTTCGATATCATGGAATCTGAGTTCTGCGCCAAGTCTGGCAGCTCTTGCCATCATTTGCGCTCTTATTGGAATAGAGAAGCTGGAGTTTTTAGATTTACTCGACGACCTACTTCGGCGAGAACGTTTTGAATAGAGGGAGACTCTATCGTTCACATCGGATTGTAACTCGCATATCTTGATATTCAGGCTTCTGGTAACTTCCATGTTTTCGTGTAGCCACATTCCGTGATCTTCCATGTCCTTAGATCTTTCTTCGGGATCTTGCAGGTCGTTCAGTTTATGACTCACTTTAGTGAGATTCTCCATTCGTGTTTCCAGCTTGAAGACTTCTCGTTGTAGGACTCTTAGGTTATCCGAGGTCGAAGCCAATGACCTCGCTGTCTGGAGCTGATCCTTCCATATTTTCAAAGCTGAATTGCGATCTCTTTCTAGCAACTGTTTTCGATAGTCTAATCCTTTTTCTGTCATCCGTCTTTCGCGTGAACATTTCCTAACGTTTTCTTCTTGTGACGGTTCCGTTGATTCAACCACGTTTTCCATAATAAAGTCCTTTCACAGTGGGAGAGTTTTTACTGTAGCGTACTGGTCATCACGTTGCGTTAAAAGGTATCGACCAAAACCATAGATAGCGATCGGTGATACTTCACAAATTTATTTATCGTTTAGGCACGTAAAAACTGTAACAGAAACAACAATGAAATTATCGAGAGTCTAGCTAAGAGACTTGAACACAATGTCTTAAATAACTCGGCGATAACATGATAGAAAGCAAATACGATTATCGACTATTTCGGTAGGTAAATAAAGATTAATGTATCCGTGATTCATGCATTAATAAAGTTAAAAATATATCTATTAAATAAAGAATCATACCTCTTTTCCCGATTAAAATGATTGGACCTTACAAACGTTCACATAACCGATCACGATATAGGCATAAAGCACAAAGCAGGATTACAAACGATTACACAATCATCGGACCTCGCCCCTTAAGCTGGTGCGCATGCACGTTAGTAACGCAATAAGAAGTAACGCATTCGTAGCACAAGCTCTCTGTCCTGAACTCGCCTATAGGAAAAATATGCATGGGCAGAAAACTAGAGATTACCAAGTTCATTTTTTATAAATCAGTGGCATACAATGTAACACACTTACGTTGCAATGCGGCTGGAGTCTCCAAGCCAATAGTCTCTAGGATATGTTCAAAATACTAGGCAAACATTGGCTTCCTGGGGTGCAGATCTTTTTCACCTAATTCTTTGCGCAAGAACCGGCTCAAAGTTGATCCTAATTCAGGGAACTGCTTTGCTGGACTCATGTGTCCATTGGAAACTTGCTGAAAATAAAGGAGACGTGCCTATTAGTTGAAGTTGGATGAGACTCAAAAGTGGAATTACGTTCTCCAAAACATTGCCTGTTACGGTTATATGCATGCAGTCGATACAGGCTGCTTGCCACGTTGAAATTATTCACAGATGGATTAATTGATTAGTTCAAGCACAATGCAACCGTTGTACCCGAGCTTTGTAATTTTGCAATAAATATAACATATTAAATAGCAAATACAACTAATGTAATCGCACCACCAAAAAGGCGGATGAAGTGCTTCTGAAAAAAAAAAAAACCCTCAATGTTATGCAAGAAATTGTGACCTGATACACATGTAAGCAGTTGAGATTACCAAATAGTGCATTGAATGATGATATTTACTAATGAGTATTTGTATATTTTGATGTCCACTTACCCGCATACACAGACCACGGAAAATGTTGTTAAGGATTCTCTTGGAAGAAAATCCTGCCTTTGCGCAGGCCACGCAGAATGTTATTGCAAGTTCGGCTAAGGGGAAGCTTACAGCTACCCCCGCCTTTGCTTCTTTATGCCAGGCTAGATAGAGTTGCCTGGCATCAACGATGGATTTTATCTAAATGTAAAGATATGTTTGGTGAGAGACTGATAAAGGTAGTGTTGTCTACATACAGACACTTGTATTGTTTACGTATAGCGTTAGGCCTTTTTTTTTCTCTGTTTGCTGCGTCTGACCGACCCAAATTTTGGACATTAATTTTTCCAAACAAGAAAGACTGACGTGGTTGAACCATTTCCCCCTTGAAATAATTCTTGTAATCCGGAAAATGAGCACAGTAAGAGCATAGAGAAAAACAGTAACAAAACCAGGAACATGTCTTTTTTAATCCAAGTATGTAAGTGTTAACTTTAGCGTAGTCCTTGTGTTGGCACAACAAAACAAGAGGGCTTACCGTTCCTGGAGCTAATGTGTCCAGGTACATTTTTTCAGCCCGTTCCTCGTCCCCTGCCGCATCACTCAACGTGGCGGTGAAGTTTTGGATTAAGGAGGAGTTCTCTGGGAATGTGATATTGAGGAAAACGTCCCCTTCCGGGGCGAGCCCTGTGGAGTGAAAACCATATTTTAAAATTGCACATTTCATTGACTCAGACTTTAAAAAAATGTAAACACATCGCTTCAATCAATGTAGTCCACAACGTTAGTTGTTGTTCAGCCTGTAATAAAAGTATAAGAAATGAAGCCATACCTGAGTGTTCACTGGCCATTTCACTTGGGGCGAGTGAAAATTTTTCCCCTTGCTTCCAAATTTATATCACGCCACAAAGATTTTCCCGCCTTTTCTGCTTGGCGGACGCCGCGCATTATTACTTCCCGCCATTTTCATTTGAAGAGAGGGCGCCCGTCGGTAAATTTTTATAACAATCAAAAACAAGTTTTATTCATTTCATACAATGTAATGCAGACATTACTCACATGCCTTAATTTAACCAGGAGTTATCAAGCCAGCAGTGTCGGAATACTGCTCTATTATTTTTTTTACGTACAAGTGGACCACCCCTGAAGTGACTGACCAGCCCTCCAAGCGGCGTAGCTGGTCCACTTGACCATCCGTTAAGTGGCCGCCATTCTCCATAGCCGTTGTTAATACAAATCTTGTTGCGAAGCCCTAAAGAAGAGAACAGGAGTCTGATTGTTCAGTCCATCTATGAAACTCCATTTGCGCCAATAAGATATGTGAGTAAAGTCTGCATTACATGGTATAAAATGAATATTTAAATACTTGTTATTAATCGTTATGATTTACTTGTCTTTTGCCGCCCATGCAGTGTCTGCAAAGTGCATTGCATGGAATTGGTAAAGACAATTATCAAGTGGCATCAGTTATCGGTCATTTGCTTTTGGTTGTGGCGTTAACTTTTGAATGATCACTGTTGCCTATTGAACATGTTTCACATAACTGGACAAGTCCACAAATTGCTAGGGGGCATTAAATTTGGTAAACGATGCAGGCATACTTACAGATCTATATCATCTGTGCGAGAGCTCCCTCGCATCAAATCCTGCATCCTGGACACTATTGTTGATCATTGTGCCCATCTGCAGGCCATTTAGCTGTGGTGACTGAATACAAGAATGTTTGAAAAAGAACACATCATTATGCGCAAAATCAAGGAGATATTATGAAGGAAGGTACCATATCTTCCCCCCTCCCCCCGCAACAAAAGAGAAACCTTTGCCCCGCCAACTCTATTAGGAAGATGTGATCTCAGTCAATTTATTTTATAAACAGTGTTTAAAAATAAATGTTAATGTCGTAACGTAGGAGAGATTACTATCACATTGTTTTCTGCCAACCAAATGTACTGGAAGATTTGATCTCACCTTAAGTGTCTGCGTCGACGTATCCATCTGGCAGAAGAGCGGCCAATCTCCTACCCCCTACCTCATTGGGAAATCCCGGCTCTCCCAGGCCTCAATTGGGTCTTTAATGAATACCCTGCACCTTGGTAAATGGAGAAAGCCTAACGCAACGGGGCAGTATGCAGGGCTTCCATCTTTGAGGGGGGAGTATGTGAATACTCGACTATGCAGAAAGAGAAGCAGTGTTTGAAAATCAATTTGTACAAAGAAATGAGACAAATGTAACAACAAACGACAATACCGTGTTGGCTGTAAGAGTGCATTTTTGGGAATACATTTCCCGAGGATTTGCGTGACTGCCAACAAAGGAATTTATTCAAATATAGATGGGAACGATTGCTTGCCACGTTTTTAATTTCTTTCTACAAACCTAGGTTAGATTAAATTATTTTATCAAAGGTTAGTATCTAGGTTTCCTTTACCCAATTGATATTAAGTAATATGTCCAAAAGTGATATTAACTCAAAACCATTGATAGATATACACATATCTCATTTATTTTAACTCAGCTTCATTAGAGAAAAACTAAACATCTCCGTCTCTCTCTATTGCAATTTTCAAAGGCCCTTTTTGAGGCCCTCATATTTGGAGGTGCTTGTATATGGAGGAAGTTTGCATTCACTGAAGGACTTTTTATCTTTACCTGTGTGCCATGTTATTTGCCTCAGGTTTTTCATGTCGGAAAACAATCTCCATGGTCATACCATGGTGTCCGGTTTGTGATGTTAATGGACCCTAAAAGTGGAGATAACTTTTATGAGTATGGGTGGAAATGCAACTAAGTACTACTTAAAGACTTCGCTGAGGTCTCCTGGGATGGAAGATGTCGGAGGTTGTCTCTTCATTGCAAAGGAAACCGGTAACTTACTAACAAAGCTGGAAATTGGTTTGTGCATCATTGTATCAATGGAGCGCCCAAGGTGAATGAGTGTCGAGTCTCAAAGTCAAAAATGTAATGCACCAAAAGCACAAAGTAACAAATTATTGTAGTCAGGGTTGCTATGGTCAGGGAAAGTCAGGGAAAAATGAAAAAGCAAAGAAGCTAACGTCTCCAAGTACATTCTCTTTGCACGGTCGGCGTCGCCTGCCGCATCTGTCAAGCTGGGGTGAAACTGACAATGAGCGCGCTGTTCTCCAGGAGGGTAATGTTGGAAAAAATGTCCCCTTCTGGGGCGACCCCTGTGAAGTGAAACCGTATTTTAAAATGGTTCATTTAGTTGACACAGACTGTCAGAAAATTGTCAACAAATCGCCTCAATTATTTAATGTAATGGAACTTTACAAAATAAGAACGTAAAAGTATAATATTATTTACATGGTAAAAATTAGATTACATTAGAATGTAAATTTTTAAGTGTATCGCTTTGTGTGTGGCTAACTTTGGATTCTATACAATAAGCAGCTAAATGAGTCCTCTTAAAATTCAGGTCATTTTTACAGTCATAAAAAATAATGTAATTCTAAGTGATTTTAGTATTTGCCTTGTAAAAAGACCCCCTCTTCATGATATTATATATTATTTACATTGTCTGCCTAGGAACACTATCCCCTTTGGTCCACTTAAAAGGTAACTGGTGTGGAATACGAACCAATTAGTGTATAGTGTAATATATATAACTTATCACAGGCATTCATCATAAATAGAATCCTTCATAGTAAAGACATATTCAACACAAAAGAAGAGTGTGATTTCACAAATTTTATTCAGCTATATTTCGACAGGATACACTGGCCATCCTCAGGGTAAATGACCTGAAAATGCATAACACGCCACTATGTTACAGTTAAAAGAAGATTAAAACAGTGATAGTGAAAATGAATAATAATGGCAATGATGATGATAATAATAATAATAATAATAATAATAATAATAATAATAATGTAATAATAATAGTGCGATTCAATTCGCGCCAAATTATTTGTTTAGAGTAGTTCTTGTTAACATTGTTTTATTTCCATTGTTTTTTTACTTTATAAATATTTTTAGCACTTTTCACATTTTTACATATTTTATCACATTTTAGCGTTCACCACATTTTAATCTATTATAACTTGTTTTTAACTTATTTATGCTAATTTAGACAACTTTTATACACTTGAAAATGACCTCGGAGAGGTCGAAACGTCGTGATTTTTTATCGCTAATATTTATCTCAAAATCGATTTCTAAGAAACTACTTATTAATAATAATAATAATGATAATAATAATAATAATAATAATAATAACAATATAATAACAATAATGATAGTAAATAGCAATAGGAGATA